>NC_090265.1:1052634826-1053007326 GCF_040414725.1 Anabrus simplex
ATGGCTACACTTCTCAATACATTTATGAGGTGAATCAATTAGTAATAGACATACACGACACTGTGTCAACACAAATGCTTCTTCTCACGGTCGCGCCATGAGCTCCTCACGTGCCTGACACATGGCCATGTATTGAATTCCTATTGGCCGGCGGAGATGGCGGGTTACGTTATCTATGGCCGAGCGCAAGGCGTTGGAGATGGCAGAATATGAAAATAACCCTATACTTTGACATTGAATTTCGAACGGTTAGAGCGGGTTTTGATGCGTTCTAATAGTATACAGCGGTGCACATGCCCACAGCAAAATCAAATCAATATCACCATTTTCGTGAAAATTGGAGATAGGGGTTTTTGAAACTACACGATTCAATTACACTTTGTGGTTCTCCGCGTCAAATATTTCTGTCGAGATTTTGTGATTAACATCTATATAACCTATTGATCACGGGTAGCATTTTTTTTTTAAGGAAAAGCAATGTGAAACATTTGAATTTATAATGAATGACTTCTTATTCTCGCTTTAAGCTCAAAAGTATTTTTTTCGTGTTCTTGTGCGCTCTAGTATTATGAAAATATAATAAAGCTTCAGAGAATGAATCATGACTTTCAAAACAACGAGAGCCCATAACAGGAGCTTGGCACTGTTTATTCTTGGCAACATTGTATGATGACATTTGTTTACTTTCTATAGTTCAGTGCTTTGCCATTCAACTGTCAGACTCCAACTCTGGAACAAAACGAGTATAACCTTAGATATTCCTCCAGATTTTGGAGCTGAAACTCCAGAAACATTTGCAGAGGACCAGTGTATGAAATTACGGTAGTTGTTGTACAATATTTCAATATTTGAGAGAGCAGTCATGAATCCAACTATTTTTTCAGAGTACGCATTATGTTATTTGTGTGAAAAAGGTTTCTCTTCTTCCCGTGAAGGAACTTTGGAAGAAAGGGAGACGAGTCAAAATGAGATCGAACTTATAGAAAATAATCCCATGGATGCTAGCACTGTTTCGGAGTCGTGTCTGGAGAGAAATAGTGATAGTGGAAGCAGCGACACCTCATCTGCATTATCTGAAAGAGAAGGCAGCACACCATTGACAGTATGAGAGGTGTTACGGATCCGAGTTTGAGCCCCAAGTCAGATTACCATCAATCCAGTTAAGCGACACCGCAGTCACCTGATAAATCTACCAATTCAAGCTATGCTTCAAGTCGATAGAAGGAAATGAAACCCACTGTAGATCTTTCATTCAAGAGGAAAGCTATACATTTATGATTAAATAATGCAGGGGTGCGGGTGAAGGGGTTAGAAGCGGCTTTCATTAACCACTGATCGCGTCTTAGTTTATTAGAGTCATCAGCCCTGTATTGATAGTTCCAACATTCACAATTATAAACCTGGAGTTTCCATCTAATCAATACTTGATTTATTTTTATGTATCTAATACATTTAGCAGTACTGGTTTTGGCCTTTATTAGAGGGCATCTTCCGTTGCTGAAGAACCTTAATTTGATATAACATACAATAATGTTAAAACAATACTTATTTCTAAATTTATATAATTTATGATAAAACTTGCACCAAATTGGAGTTTAAAAGGTCTAAAATTATGTCTAAAAGTTCATTAGTGAAGTGCCACTGGAATGGCCTTGATACTCCATTTATAAATACTTGATGAATTGTACATTCCGATTTTAAAACACGTACATATTTTGGCATGTTTTGAAGGATGTAAACTTTGGTAAAATGAGTTAAAATCCTCATCACTAAAATTGGGCACTTGTTGACCTCAGATTTGTCTTGTGGGTTTAATTGTCCAATATTTGGAAGCGAAATGGTGAGAACATCTCTTTGATTTTGTTAGCATAAATTGTGATCTGTTGGAAGCTCACAATGAGCTGTATCGGGATATTCTCCTGTTGTATCCAGCCGGTTACTTATGTGCTTGTTGGGAGTATGTCGTGTACTATGTCAGTAAGTCCTGTTGAACACAGGAAACTGATGCACAAAAAATTATTTTCTTGCTGAAGCAAGAAGGTTGAAGCAAAATGTTTGCAGTAAAGATCCACAACTGCACACCTCGGATATTTCAAGAAAGATTTCAATGGGACAGAGTAATTTCAGTGCACCTACTGGTTGGTTAAGTTTCTTCAAGAAAAAGTACCAAATCAAAAGCAGAAAAATCACGAAAATTGTATCCCATGCATATCTGAAAGAAGAAAAGGGAAAATATAAAGTCGCAAAGAAATTTGTGGAAGCAGCTACAGAGCGATTTTTAGATTACACCCCTTCTTCAGCATACAATACAGATCAACGTGGTTTTGTGCACAAAATGAAAGTGGAAAGGACTCTTGTTTGTTGGTGAGAAACATACAGAAGCAGTTAATCAGCTAGTGCATTCACCCATTTATACACAATTATGCATACTATAAGTATGGCCGGTACTTTTTTCCCAAAATTATTCATTGTACTACAGGAGGCAACTGGAACTTTTGGTCCGAGAGTTTTCAAAGAAATGTTTCATGCTGAATATACAACTGTAACATCCACAAAAACAAAGAAAATGGGGAAAAAAGGAGTTAAAGGATTGGTTTAAAGAAGCCTTTTTCCCCACTCGTGGAAGACAAGTGTTTGCTACTGTTATATTCTTGGACTACTTATAGTGATAAATGATGCCTTGGAGACATTCCTCCAGGCAACTGTGTAGAAATTTTCAAGATTCCTTCCGCCACTACAGAGAAAATACAGCCCTTGGATAAGTTTTTCGCCATTTAACAGACATTGTGCAGGCTCGTGAAGACTTCTGGTTTGTTGTTTATCTGATAAATAGCATATTGAAAATGCAGTCCTTCATTCACTTTTCAACTTTCTTTCCAACAGTTCAAGGATATGATTAAAAATTCATGGTTCGCAACCAATTACACAACGGAGAAACTTCCCGAGTTCAAAGTGTCTGCAAAATATTGCCTTCAAATAAGTAAGGAAAACTGAAGAACATTTAGGCGTGGTACCAACAATCTGTTTTTATCATGACATTGACATCATTTATGTTTCACATTTGTCCCTTAACATTAAAATGACCTCAGCCTGCGGTAACCTGCCAGTTCGTTCTATCCCTCTCCAACATAACTGCAACTCCACTCTGCTATGCACCGTGCCAGCAAGTTTGAAGAATTGTCCACTAGCTGTGCTGTCACATGGATTTTGAATCAAGATTTCGATACTTTCCAGTTCAAAATGGCAGCTAATTTTTTGTACATAGTTGTTTTATGGTCTCCTAATCCTCTCAGCGAAATTTCATTGGCTTTTATATGACTGTGTTGAAAGTTTCCTTGTGAGGTGCAATCAATGATTACAATTGGATTGGTATAGTGAACTCTTTGACTATGGCTTCTGAATTATTGAATTTGAAATGTAAACACTACTTTATGGTCACACACCATACCTTTTATCTCAGCTATAAGGAATGTTACAGACACTATTTCACTAGAAGACTTGGAATATTACAAAGACAGAATACAGACACATTACAGAGTCTTTCAATGTTAGATGATGCCAACCGTAATTTGCTAGATGAACACAGACAGCAGATGCCGACAAATGTGAGGACTACAAGGAAAACGCAAAACGTGCCATCCAGAAAGTATCACGGATAATCTACCTCATCTTTTATGCACTGTAGCCCTTACACCGTCGGAATACAGTAGGCTTCTAATTCCTTCACTTCTGCAAATGAAACTATCTATAATCAAGCTTCATGGGTGATACTGAACAATGGTTGTGTTTTTAGGAGCAATTTGAGTCCTCATCTGACAAAAACCCTTCCTTCTCACAGGTGAAAAAAAAAAAAAACGTATTTCTCAGCAGTTATTTAGAAAGAGAACCCAAATGCTTAGTCGGTGGTATTATCATTACAGCTGACACCTACGAGGAAACTAAATTCATCCTACTCTCTAAATATGGTGACAAAAATCGTATTACCCCAGCTCACGTAGACTACCTAGAAAATTTGAAACGCACATCACACTACCAATCCAGACTAGCTCTACAACACCTATATTAAATGCAACCACCGAATTCAGGCCCATCTTGCACTAGGCAAAAAACTGAAAATTACAGGCATTTAATCCAAAAATCCTCCGTGCATTTCCCATTGAGTTATGCTGCCAGTGCATTGTCCACAGAAAGCATGAAAACCTACCACAGGGAGATATTACAGTATAAGGCTCATGCAATTTCTCAGCAGTGAGGTAGAGAGAGCACTTACAGCTCAAAAATATTAAAGAAATTCCCTATACAGCATTTACCCCACGGCAGCAACTACTTCCACCTTCAATATCCAAATCAAGCCAGACACCTCCTCAAAGAAAAATCCAATTCCATTTTGTAAAAATAGGGGACCTTGGACGAGGCCTGTAAACAAATCACTGATGTAAATTTGAAAGGAAACTCCTGAAGTTTGCTGTCCCTGAACTGGGGCCATGCCCTCAAGAAATGCACAAAGAAAGGCAAAGTTTTCTGTACACAGTGTAAATGATTTCAAAACTGGTCCATTTGTAAAGGTATTACAGTGCCATCTACTTCTGTATATCAAGACTGTCAACAAAACACATTTCACTTATCTTCAGACCGTCCAGGTGTGGCTAAAGGGACCATCAGGACTTGCTAAACTTACATGCTGCATTTTAGATGCTGATAGTCTTGTTAATAAATCAATTGCAATAACAAGTTTCTGACAAAAGGAACATCATTATCGCTCCTTTGAATCAATCTTGAAACATCTGCATGTTTGTTTCATATATGTTACTATTTAAGGACTGCAGACTAAAACTGGAGTATCTCTCACTGCTTTAGAAGGCAACCACACATATTCAACAAGCCCCACAATTCCTTGGGATGTAACCATATCAATCACTACTGATCTCCATTTAGGGCAGTCGCCCAGGAGGCAGATTCCCTATCTGTTGTTTTCCTAGCCTTTTCTCAAATGATTGCAAAGAAATTGGAAATTTATTGAACATCTCCCTTGGTAAGTTATTCCCCTTCTTATAAACGAATATTTGCCCAAATTTGTCCTCTTGAATTCCAACTTTACCTTCATATTGTGATCTTTCCTACTTATAAAGACACCACTCAAACGTATTCGTCTACTGTTGTCATTCCATGCCATCCCTCCAATGACAGCTCGGAACATACCACTTAGTCGAGCAGCTCGTCTCCTTTCTCCCAAGTATTCCCAGCCCAAACTTTGCAACATTTTTGTAATGCTACTCCTTTGTTGGAAATCACACAGAACAAATCGAGCTGCATTTCTTTGGATTTTTTCCAGTTCTTGAATCAAGTAATCCTGGTGAGGGTCCCATACACTAGAACCATACTCTAGTTGGGGTCTTACCAGAGACTTATATGCCCTCTCCTTTACATCCTTACTACAACCCCTAAAAACCCTCATAACCATGTGCAGAGATCCGTACCTCTTTTTTTTTTTTTTTTTTTTTTTTTTACACAATCATATTTATGTGATTACCCCAATGAAGATCTTTCCTTATATTAAGACCTAGGTACTTACAATGATCCCCAAAGGGAACTTTCATCCCATCAACGCAGTAATTAAAACTGAGAGGACTCTTCCTATTTGTGAAACTCACAATCTGACTTTTAACCCCGTTTATCATCATACCATTGCCTACTCTCCATCTCGCAACATTATCGAGGTCATTTTGCAGTTGCTCACAATCTTGTAACTTATTTATTATTCTGTACAGAATATCATCCGGAAAGAGCCTTATCTCTTGATTCCACTTCTTTGCACGTATCATTGATATATATATAAGAAAATATAAAAGTCTAATAATACTGCCTTGAGGAATTCCCCTCTTAATTATTACAGGGACAAATAAAGCTTCGCCTACTCTAATTCTCTATTTTCCAGAAACTTAGCCACCCATTCAATCACTCTTTTGTCAAGTCAAACTGCACTCATTTTTGCCAGTAGTCTCCCATGATCTACCTATCAGATGCCTTAGATAGGATATCTGCTATATATTGCTGGAATCCTACAACTGCTTTCTACCAAACCAGTTATTAATTTTGCAAACATGTCTAATATGATCAGAAAGAATGCTTTCCCAAAGCTTACATGCAATGCATGTCAAACTGACTGGCCTGTAATTTTCAGCTTAATGTCTATCACCCCTTCCTTTATACACAGGGGCTACTATAGCAACTCTCCATTCATTTGGTATAGCTCCTTCATGCGAACAATAATCAAACAAGTACTTCAGATATGGTATTATATCCCAACCCATTGTCTTAAGTATATCCCCCAAAACCTGATCAATTCCTGCTGTTTTTCTAGTTTTCAACTTTTGTAGCTTACTGTAAATGTCATTGTTGTTATAGGTAAATTTTAATACTTCTTTAGCATTAGTCACCTCCTCTATCTGGACATTATATCCTTGTAACCAACAATCTTTACATACTGCTGACTGAATACTTCTGCCTTCTGAAGATCCTCGCCTTGCATACACACTCCCCTTGTTCATTAATGATTCCTGACATATCCTTCTTGGAACCTGTTTCTGCCTTAATACTCTGCCATTTTTTACTAAAATTTGTATGACTGCCAATTATGCTTGCCGTCATGTTATCCTTAGCTGACTTCTTTGCTAGATTCAATTTCCTAGCAAGTTCCTTCAATTTCTCCTTTCTTCCACAGCCATTTCTAACTATTTCTTTCCAGCCTGTACCCCCTACTTAGTCTCTTTACTTCTCTGTTATAATATATTGGATATTTACCTTCCTTACCACCTACAAACCTATTTTCACATTCCTCAACATTTGCTTTAAACCCATCCCAGAGTCTGTTTACATTTTTATTTACTGTTTTCCACCGATCATAGTCAATTTTTAAAAACTCCCCCATGCCTGTTTTATCAGCCATATGGTACTGCCTAATAGTCCTAACTTTAATACCTTCCTTTCTTTCACATTTATTTTTTACTACCACAAAAAGCTTCGTGATCACTAATACCATCTATTACTTTGGTTTCTCTATAGAGCTCATCTGGTTTGACCAGCACCACATCCAGAATATTCTTCCCTCTAGTTGGTTCCATCACTTTCTGAATCAGATGCCCTTCCCATATTAACACTAGAACCGCCGGAATATATTATATACCTGGAACCGCCGATGCGGTCATTTTGACCGCTATTGAAATTATTATATCTTCGTTCTCGATACGCACGGTTACTCATTGTTATCCTTTTGCCCCTGTTTCTGTACATTGATTTATGAGTTTCAATATTTATTTGTCAAGAAAAAGACGCCACACACTCGTTACACTGTCGTCAGTTTCATACCACTATGAATATGGAATAAGTCCTGGATTTTCTTACAATGGGTAATGCGAGCAATCCAACCAGGTGTCATCTTCCCAGTCTGCTACAGTCGACTCCCTGATGCCATCAGGACCTGAGGACGCATTATCTGACCATGGTAGGCTTTTACCTTGGTTGTCGTGTCCCCTATGATACCATGCTTTACGGGTTACTATGTCTACGGCTGTACGAGAAGAATTGAAAACTCGAAATCATAATTTGAATATGATACCATGCTTTACGGGTTACTATGTCTACGGCTGTACGAGAAGAATTGAAAACTCGTCAGTACTCAGCCTATGTGAGGAATCATAATTTGAATATGGTATAAATCAAGGAACTTCACCAAATTTGTTATGCTGATAGTTATAACAGTAGTAATATCAACTTACCTTTCAGCCTGAACAATTCGGTTTTGAGAGTGATCTGAATCACTGCTTTCTGAGTTATCACTTGACTGATAATAATATTTGTATGCATTTTTCTTTTTAGGTCCTTTATTTGCCTTTGCTGGCGAAATGTAGTGTTTACAGTGCACTCTTGTCTTCTGGTATGGGCTAGAATAAATTTATCACTTTCATTGACCTATCTCAATCTCATCGCTGGCTTTGACAATATGAAAGTGACCGAGGTATGAGCTATGTTAGTAATACCATTCCTTATGCAGCCAGTCCATGTTATGAATGGAGTGAAAATGTCACTCATAAGGTCGGTTGGTGCATGCATTTCAATGGGCTTGGCAGACATATGTAATAGCAACTTCTGGTTTGGCGAGGAAAGCAACGGGAAACTACCTCACTCCTCATTTCTCTAGTATGCCTCCTGAGTGACGCCAAGGCTATCTATGACAGCTTTTGGGGGAACTGTAGAGGATCAAACCAGCCTTCGGGCTGAATACCCAACATACATAAAATACAGGTCCCTTATATCTGGATCACATTCTACATCAGACATATCTTCAGGAACGTCATTCAATAGACTCAGCAACTGATGGTTTACGAGATATGTTTACTGCACTGTGTGAAGCTGACGAATGATAAAACTACCGGAGACGCAGCGGAAATAATGCTCGTACAATTCGTAATATATCCGAGTTCCATTGTTGTGTTTTTGAACATTCCTTTGTTGATAGGATAATTATTAGTAGATGATTACATCTCACCGAGAGACGTGTGTTATAATACATTTTATTATGAAAATTAATACAGCGATCAAAATGACCGCTCCGGCGGTAGTAGGTATATCCGTTACTTACACCCCATCCATTGATGCAAAATTCATTATATTTAATAGGGATTTGCCTGACCACTAATCACGAAAAGTCACTGCAGCTCAATATCCTACAATAACAACTGTAGTCACAATTGACTTCGGAAAATGTGTAGCGGTCATTTTGACCGCTCCGGTGGTTCTAGTGTTAAGTTATTTGCCATTTGTTAGTCATGCTTCCTGTCGTTCGCATTAGCTGCCCAATCGACATTTGGTAAATTGAGATCACCCGCTACAATCACGTTTCTTTCCTTATCGTTTACCACATAGCTGATTATCTTATCAAATAATTCTGAATCAGCATCTACGCTACCCTTTCCTGGTCTCTACACTCCAAAGACATCAAGTTGTCTATTATCTTTAGAGATGAACTTTATGCCTACAATTTCATGTTTGTCATCTTTAACTTTTTCATAGCTTACAAATTCCACCAGAATGAATACTCCCCCTCCTACCATTCCTATCCTATCTCTACAATACATGCTCCAGTTCCGTGAGAAAATTTCTGCATCCATTATATCATTTCTCAGCCAAGGCTCAACTATTACAATATCTGGTGAGTGTATATCTATTAAATTACTTAATTGTATTCCTTTCTTTACAATACTCCTACAGTTGAGCACCAACATTTTTATGCCATCCCTACTTGATTTCCACTTCCCTGTTCCTTTATCACTGCTCCCTAGGCCACCCCGTTTCCCTGAATGTACTTCCCTATAACCCTTCTAAACAAATTTCCTAACTTATATGTGCCACTGCAGTTTAAGTGAAGGCCATATTCCCAGACACCCTGAAGTTGCAAATGGCAGATTCACAACACTTCTGAAGATCTACACTTGGGCCCATGAGAGTTGGAGCCTGACATTTGAGCAGCAAAAACAGCAACTAGAAGGTGCGCTGGTTTACTATAGTTACTTGCAACTGCTGTATATCATACTTTAATACAGGCAAATAAAACTTGTACGTCTAATAGAATTCAATAAAATTTGATAAATTCCTAACATTGTGCTAAAAATTTTAGCATTTAAGTGTGAAGATGTCATTGCCAATAAATATCAGATCTCAATAATTAATAACAAAATCATCAAATGCTGATAACAACCAATTTACAACATATAAAAAGTTGCAGTCACACTATAACTTACGTTCATGAATCAGTCGGCTAGCCAGACGGACATAAGGAAGTTGTTATAATTCAGAATAGCACTATCCACAATAATTGTATTACTGAACGCCAATTGTAAATGGTACTGTACATCAAGAATAAACTATCATAGGAAGATGATACTTGATCAAAAAACCCACAATTAGTAAGAATATGAATTAAATAGTTTTTTTCTGGAGTGGATAACTTCTCTCCTGGGGAAGTTAATTTCTACTTTGGGACCCCCTAAACAGTATTTCTGCTTAATGCCATTGCTCTGGCAGTATTTTCCTAAACTTTGTTGAATATGAAGTTGTACAACTAGCTATCGATTAACTAACAACAAAAATAACATTTGGAAAACACGTACAGCAACAGCAGCTAACACAGTACCACTCTGCATGATATAAAAAAAGCAACTGATAGCAAACTAAGCCACATGGCGGTACCATCTCTAAAGTGTGGCATAGCAGGATTCATTGTCATAGCATCGCTGGGATTGTTGTCACAACAACAGACCATTAGCAGCATTAGACAACTTTTTCATGCTCTTAGTGCTAAACGTCAACTCCAACTCTTGAAAGAACACAACCATCATAGACAGCTGGGACAAGTAGAAAAGTCATCAGTCATCGAACATTCACTGCTAACAGGCCACGACATATAGTACAGCAACACCAAAGTCATGTCACCTACAGCATCTTATCACGCCCGGCTATAAAGGGAAGCCACTGAAATCCTGAAGCATACCAACAGCTTCTTTTTCAACTGTAAGGAGTGTGAACAGATCAACAAAGCATGGTTTTCAGTACTTAAAACCTGGAAGACAATGGTGACCGTGGCAGACCGGAATAAGCAATGGGCGATCAATTGCCTGTCAAACGCTGAGCTCCACATTGCCTTAATCATTGGCCAAAAAACAGCCAATCATAAACCTTCCCACCATGCCAAGCCAATAGCATTTTATATTGAGGTCAAATCGTGATACTACTCCATTCCACCGACAGCCTCATAGCATTACAAGTAATAAATCTCATTGTAGACCATATTGGACATCAGAATATGAACTTTAAAATAAGAATAATAGTTAACACCACCTTTCCAATACTTAACTTTCCTAATATTCAGGAAATAAACATTACAACAGGCGTTGTAAGATGGGACTGTTTCGCTTAACTGTCGTAAGCATCAACAGCCGAAAATAAATCTTAGCCTAGTTCAGTCAGGGCCCCGAACCTAGTGTCCTTAAAATATATGGTGCCCTAAGAAACAACATTTACATTTAGAAAATCAAATAGGCTTAAAACTAGTGTAAAAAAAAAAAAAAAAAAAAAAAAAAAAAAAAGAATATTACAACATGGCTAAGAGAAAAACATACAATCATGTTGAAACAGGGATAAAAACAGAAAGTACAATACAGAGCTGGCAGTGAAATAATTAAAATCATTAGGATATCAATGCTACCAGTCAGTCAATCAGAATGTTCAAACATAAAACAAGAGTGAATATATATAAGAGTGTTCATCATGGCTAAGTGAGAAAAAAACACGTAATCGTGTTGCCAGAGGTTAAAAACATAAGGTAAAACACAGAGCTGGCAGTGTAATAATCAAACTCATAGCTGCCAGTCAGTTAATAAGAATGTTCATATATAACAAAAAATGATGATTATATTCTTTTGAATGAAGAAATAATTAAATCACACTCTTGTATAGATACGTGAGACGGGCAAGAGAAATCGCATATTGTAGCAAACATGGAATAGTCACACTTCAAACAGGAATTAATCACGCCTGAAGCCGCTTCATTTTTACTAGGAGTTCAAGATCAAAATGGAAAAAAATAAGATGCCAAGTGCGTGAACTGAAATCTGAAAAATGGGAAAAGGAAAAAGATGTACTCGGGTCTTGAAAATAGTGTGTTCAAAATGGGAGTCTAAGATCGCTTACCTATTCTGTAGGATGAGCGTTGACCGGAGACATTAGCCGTTCGAGGGGTCTGTTAAACGTATGCCCGTTGCTGCGTGTGTTGTATCTGTGTGCTTGCTTAGGCGGAGAGTAAGTTCGGACGGGAGGGGTAGGCGCAACAGTGAGAGTGCTGGAAGCTAGCGGCGGAGTTGTATTATGGGGAGGGGGTAAGGTGGAATCTATTATGACGACCAGAGGTCGGGTATTTAAAGGTTTATAATTGAAGATTTTTGTGAAATTGTTATGATTTATATTAAAATTAGTGAGTAACTTGGGGACTTGTTCAATTAATGGGCTGTTGTTCTCAGGGACATCATTCAAATTATTATTATTATTATTATTATTATTATTATTATTATTATTATTATTATTATTATTAAAATGTCGATCCAAGAAAATGTATGTACAGTTGAACCTGCTTTATACGTAACTCTTTGCTACGTAATTCGTATTTGTACATAATATCCTTCAGGTCCCGGCAAAATATAATTTAGAATCGTGTTAATTAAACCTTATTTATACGTAATCCGTTTATACGTAATTCACTGTTATACGTATTAAGTGTCAGTGAAATATAACTGAGTTTTGCGTAATTGTAATGAGCACATGCTTTTTAAAAATAAACTACTGTATTTATGAAGTTTCCTCTTTGTCGGCGTAGGCAGAAGTAGAGCGATCGGGTTTCGGTGCTGAAACAGAACACAAAGAGTTTCGCCGAGTGACATTGTTGCAGCTTACTTACTGGCGGCTTAACAAAGGCGAGTCCCCCTTTGCTGCTCCTCTAACTTCATTGTTTTTGACACGCAGTCAAAGATTAAGATACATTTTAAGCAAAGTGGGCGGTTTTGGTGCGGAAACAAAAGAAAATACAGTAAATTTGTTTGAATATGAGAATTTCTTTCGTGGGAACAATGGAGAATTAAAATGTCCATGATGCCGGTATCTGGTGTTTACTGTTGAACAGCAGTTTTGTCAATCAGTTGCTTTTGATTAGCCATGGAGAACAGAAAAAGGAAAATTTATACGAGAAGTGGACACTAATCCACATAATACAAAAACCGAAATCGTTCCAGACTTAGGGATGCTTATACCACGCTGTATACAGTCATCAGTAAAAGAAACGCTATTTTGTATGAGTTCTTAAAACTGGGTTCAAAATCAGCAAAGCGCAGCCGTCAGCAAGAATGTTGGTACGTAGATTTGGAGGAAGCACTTTTCACATGGTTTCAGCAAAAGCGGGCTGCAGCTCTACCAATTAGTGGAGACATGCTGAAGGCAAAGGCAATAGATTTAGCTAAAATGATGAGTATCACTGCTGATCAAGGCTTCATCAGGATGGTTGCAAGGATTTAAAGATCGTCATGGAATCACAGGGAGAACACTTTGAGGTGACTCAAAATCTGCGAACAACGCCACAGTGCAACATTGGAAAGAAGAGGTTCTGCCGAGCACCGTAAGCAATTATCAGCCTTCAAACATCTACAACTGTGATGGGACCGGCCGATTCTACAATCTCCTTCCTAATAAAACATTAGCTGGAAAAGGTGACTCATGCCATGGAGGGAAGAAAAGTAAAATTCGTGTAACAGTACTTCTCGCCACCAATGCAGATGGATCTGACAAAATTCCTCCACTTGTGATAGAAAAATCGAAGAATTCGAGGTATTTTAAGGGTGCGAAAACAAAACCTACGGAATATGAATCCAATGGAAGAGTGGTTGAAAATCTGGACATTAAAGTGAAAAAGAACAGAAGAAGATCCTTCTTCTTATGGATTGTTCTGGAGAATGTCCGAGCGGAATTTTTCCCTCCTAACTGTACCAGTGTTCTACAACCGCTTGACATGGGCATCATTGGAAATTTCAAACCGCATTATAGAAAAATGCTGGTTCAACATTTTATAACACTGAGTGGTGCAGGAAATGAACCTCTCTCCAATAATTTGCTTCAAGCCATGGACTTTATTCCGGCTGCATGTAAGCAGGAGTCATCCTCCACAAGCAGCAACTGTTTGTGCAAAGCTGGTGTCTTATTAGAAGAGGCTGCCTCTAATGATGATTATGGGGACGAAGTTTTGTCTGGCAATGAGCTAATGCTACCGGTGGGTGTAGAATTAGATACTTTTGTGCATTTCGATGATAATCTGGCTGTATGTGGAGAACTACCGGATGAAAAGATGTATGCCAACAACGCGGCGGAGTTACAAGTAGTTTTTTCTCTTCCCCTTGATATACATATAAGTCAGGTTCAATTGTATCTTCCAATCCAAATATTAAGCTGCTTTTATTCACATATTTTATAATGTGGAGGTCCTGATCAACTGTAGAATAATTGTGGCCGGAATCCCTCATGTGGTTGCTCGTGGCAGAGTACTTTTTATGCTTCAAGGCATTATAATGTTCCAAGTATCTAGTTCTAAAACTGCGGCCAGTTTGTCCGATATAAGAAAATTCACACTGGGGGCATTTGAGTCTGTAACACCAGACTTTGAAAATTTGTCCTGAGAAGTATTTACCAAGTTGGAATTAAAGAATATATTCAGATTAGTGTTGCGAGTTCGGTAGGCAATTCTGATGTTATGCTTCTTAAATGGGTTAGTGATGCTGTATATGGCGGGGTTAGTGAAGGTGAAGGTGGCAGTGTTTAGTCTTTTTGGCTTATCTGGAATTAAATTTGTAGTATTTTTTGATTTTATTTTACCAATAATCTTATTGATCAGGTTAGGTTTATAGCCGTTAAGTTTTGCAAGTTCTTTTATATTTTCAAACTCTTTTTTCCGGTTAGAAGGGGATAGTGGAATATTTAATGCTCGATGAACTAAACTGTAGAAAGTTGCTTGTTTATGAGACTGAGGGTGTAAAGACTCATTCTTTATTGTCAAAGGAACAGTGGAGGACTTTCTGTAAATTTGGAAAATAAAATTATCACTGGCTCTGGTCAAGGTTAAGTCCAGGAAGTTTAAAGACCTGTTGATTTCGTCTTCCTTAGTGAACCTGATATTGTGGTCAAGGTCATTAAGGGTCTTTAAAATGTTATCACTATTATTGCGATGTGTGTCGATGATGGCAAATGTGTCATCGACGTATCTTAGCCAAAGCTGTAGACCATTGATTTTATTGATTATCTTGTTAGTCTCAAGGTGATTCATAAAAATGTTAGCGAGGATTCCAGATATCGGGTCGCCCATCGCCAGCCCCTTCTGTTGGTAAATTTTGTTATTGAATGTAAAGAAGTTATTGTTTACTACAAATTTTAGCAAGTTGATCAGTTCATCTATTTCACATTTGCTTATAGTGTTACGTTTCAAAAGGTTAGTTTCTATTAAACTAATGGTTTCATTTACTAGTATACTAGTATACATATTGGTGACATACGAAACCATGACGTGATTGTCATGTAACTTGAATTTAGAAAGTTTATTACAAAAATCAACTGGATTTTTGACACAGGCTTCATTATTGAACTTGTAATGGCTATTTAAAAAATGGTGTAAAAATTTAGAAACCGTGTAGGTGGGACTATTTCGACAGTTTATTTCCTAAATATAAGGAAAGATAAGTATTGGAAAGGTGGTGTTAACTATTATTCTTATTTTAATGTTCACAGCCTCATAGCAGTCGAAGAGAGCAGAACCGTTTAGTATGCCAAACACAGTTTCCCGAGAAATGTTGCGACTACCATATGCTCCTGGACGGCGGCCTATAAGCCCGAAAAGGAACATATATTTCTACTACAACATCCTTGTATACTAACCATTTCTTTCCATATCATGGGTTACAACATCTAGGGAGGAAAATAGACTTCAAGGAATGGAAATGAAGATCGTAAGTAGTGCACCAGGAAAGACTCGAAATATCATACACAAGATAAGGGCTAGGTTTGCAACAGAGAAGTTACTGGATAAGTAGAAAGACCCACGATGAGTGGTTTGGTCATGAGAGAAGGATGGAAGAAACAAGAACTCCATAAGCAATGTAAGAGTGGAAGGTTTGAAGACCTAGAGGTAGACTAAGGAAGAAGTGGGTACAGAAGGTGAAGGAAGCCAAAAGCATTCAGAGGAAAGTGTTGGAACAGCAGACAGAAATGGAGTTTGCCACTTCATTATCCTACTCAACAAGGAATTTGATTACATGTTACAAATCTCATGTTATGGTCCGTATTGAAATGTATGTAAAGTCAAAAAATAATACTAGATTATAAATTCCACCTATTCAATACACAAAACTTTTTTATTTAAATTTTAGAAATAGATCTTAACATATTAGAATACAGGGACATGTTTCGCCTCTAATGAGGGCATCATCAGCCTAAAAAATCTCATACCTAAAAGAACGAAAAAATCAGGATCCGGATTGTTCTTATTCATAGATTATAATGAAGGTCTAAAAACATAAATAAGAGGATACTGTTGTAGGTACAGATGTCTAAAACAGACTTGCAAGTGAAAGGCAGTAGTTATAAGTACTCTTATGACAAAGTTTTATAATCAAGGTCTTGTTTTTAAATGTGGTAACAAGTAGTGAGTTAAAAGTTCAAAATGAATACGTAAATTGCTGCGTTGAAATGAAATCTGGTAAATATGGTGCCTTGTTCTGGAGATGGCATAAGGACCTTATAATAGCTTAATATGTAGGATAAAAGTCACTCTTAGTGGTGGTTAAATTAAAATCCAAAGTTGTTTGTCTGTTGAAGTTGAATCTTATGTGAAAAGATAAGACGGCAAACTTCTTAAAGCACTTCAGGAGCTTAGGCTGATGATGCCCTCATTAGAGGCGAAACATGTCCCGTATTCTAATATGTTAAGATCTATTTCTAAAATTTAAATATTAAACATATGTATTGAATAGGTGAAATTTATTATCTAGTATTATTCTTTGACTTTAAGGAATTGGATAACGTGAAAAGAGAAGATGATCCTGAACCTACCTACAGTCCATCCTTTGAAACATCATCCTATATTCTCTATCTCTCTACAATTTTCCCATAAAGATATTTCACCCTTTGATGCAAGTGCGATAACAGTAACTTGAAAACAATATTCTCTCACCCATGGGTAACTAATACAGATATCGAGCTTGAATAATAATAATAATAATAATAATAATAATAATAATAATAATAATAATAATTATTATTATTATTACTGTATGTATGGCTAAGAAGTGTTTACATGTCATTACGTATTAGTGTTGTTATTATTTACATAGTTAAGTTACATGTATGGACAATATGATCATGTTTTTTAGGTTATGTCATGAAAGAGACATTTACATCAGTTAACGTAAATTAATATAAGAATTTATTCTCACCTGTATATATAAATTGCACACTGTAACTTCCAAAATGGTAATATGGCACTGGAACGTTTGAGAATATTCTATACATTGTACTCTATGTGTTATGCACTCTAGAATATTCAAGAAGGTAGGTTTTTTTTTTTTGGTAATATATCTTTCTGGAAATCTGGCCAGGATATATATATAAAGAGGCCATCTTGACAGTTTTTAGTTAGTTGTGATTTGGAAGTTATTGGAAGAGAGTTGTGACTCACATGCCGAGCCAGACAGTCTCCATGTTGAATTGATCGGTAGTCATCTGTTTTCAACTGTGTTTCCAAGTGTAACCTCTGTGGTATTCGGTGTCTGTTGTCAACTGTTTAAAGATGGCAGCTTTGTTGATATCCTACAAGTGAAGTGTTTTTGTTCTGTGATGCGGTGATTAAGGTTATGTGTGCATTAATTTGTGAATATCTGTAAATAAAAGTATTGTACCAACTGACAGCAAGTCGTGTGCGTCTGTGTGGCTACGTTACCTTATACATCTCCAGACAGGCTTCCCTTTCTCTCATCTAGGCCTAATGATAAGACTGTAGTCAGAATCACTAAAAAATCTCTAGAATATCCATACATTCCTAACAAAGAATTCCTAAATTTAGAATTAGTTATGATAGCCTACTACGGATCTGGTAATTCTATCCTTCCATTAGTAGTGGTGAACAGCCTTAAGCTTGAAGAATAAACTAGCAACCACTTTCCATACCACCACAGATATCCAGTCAATGTTTCCCAGTCCTCTTAGCTTCCATACCTTTACTCATTACCATTAATACCCTTCAGTCCTATTCTCAATACTTGCTATCAAATAACCCATAACTACAGTCTCTCTCTTATAAACCCAGACTGAGCGCACAGTGTTTGTACCCTGCGCTACAGCAGCTGCCTCAGCCGAACGTACGTCGCATGCAGCTACCCTGCTTTAAAGCATGCATACAACCTTATATGGAAGTGTCATCCTTAATAATGAGGGACTTCATGAACACCATTAGGATTTTCTGCACACCAATAGAAAGAGTTATGACTGTTCACACGACCATTAAGGTGAAACCAGGCTTCACCCGAAAAGAACACAAGCTGTGGGTCAAATAAACTATCATTCAATGATGCAAGATACCAGTCACAATATTTCACTCTTGTGGCTGGATCAGCAGGTTTTAAACCACGTGCTCGTTTAAATCTGTACGGTTTGATGTGTAACAGCTTTGTAGCTGTGTGTGCAGAAGAAACCGAAACCCCTACTTGCTGTGCTAATTTTGTGAGGGATTTATTTGGTAACCGTTCAAGATTCACACTGATGTCATTAACTTTTCCTCTGTTGATGATGATGATGCATGCTGTTTAAAGGGGCCTAACATCTAGGTCATTGGCCCCTAATGGTACAAAATGAGATGAAATGTAATGACAATTTAAAAGTCCAAAACTCATCCACTGACCAGAATTCAAAACGAATATGAATTTAAAAGAATCAGCGGATCCAGCTCACAGTACTGAAAGTTCAAAGAACAATTCCAAAATTATTCCACTGACTAGAATTCAAAAAGGAGACTATGAACAATGATTATGAACTTAAAACAATCAGTGGATTCGACCCACAATGCCCCACCTTTCCAGAAACTATCTTAAAACAATAGTACATACTGACCAAGAGGCTGCTTCCAAAGCACAGTCCTGAATTTGTGATGCTTGTTATCTAAAGGGATCCAAAATTCAGGTCAATGGCCCCTCGTAATGGTACTTATCACTAGGAAAGGAAGAACCATGGTATTTCTCATGTAGCGGCACTGATCATGAGTAACGTAGACTAGCAGTGTTCCACCATTGTGGTACTATTTACAGGTACTGTAATACGTACAGATAACACAGACCTATGATATTTCTCACATTATGTGCGAGGCAGGCATCAATTTTTGAAAATGGAACAAAGTGCGTCTTGGTAGGTGTGCTATTTAAGAACTGATGAGCCCAACTTAGCACACAGGGGCGAAACGCTGGCAACCATGAATGAGTAAGCTGGAAAATAATGTTCAATAACGGACCAACTATATTGGTATTACTTCTAGGCAATGCAAACCCACAGTATTCCTCACATAGGTGTACTAATCACAGGGACTTGTACTATCCCGCAGTGTTCCTGCCATAGTGGGTATAAATCAAAGGCAATGCAGTACCACGGTGTTGCTTGTTATTAGTACCACTATATGAGCAATGCCCAGAACTGCAGTGTTTCTCACAACGGTACTAATCACAGGCAACGTAAGCCCGTCATGTTTTACATATAGTGGTACTAATCATGGGTACTGTAAAACCCATACTGATTTACCCTGTGTTGCTAATTAACACAAAACCTATTGTGTACATAACAATATGGTACTACTCGCAAGTAAAGGCGACCCACGGTGTTCCTCGCGTGATGGTACTAATCGAAAGTAGTCTTGTGGTTCTAATTCACTCATCCCTTGGTTGCCCGTTTTAATCGCCTCTTATGATAGGCAGGGGATACTGTGTGTGTACTCTTCGTCGGCATCCCCCACTCACAAAGGGGGTTGTGTGTTTGGTCCGTGAGAGCTATTTTATTTCGCTCAAGTCCACCGGCAAGCCAGTTAGGATCCCACTATCCGCCACCTGCGAGTATCACCTCTCCCCCTGCTATACCAGCATAGTAGATTCGTGGCTTTTCCTCTGTTAAAATTTATTACACGTAGTGAACTTGAACCATGCCTAGTGGCATGTTCATAAATGTGACGTTTTTCAAATATGTAAATGGCTTCCTATGGCCTCAATTCGAGAGGGCAGCACTGCCTGATATAAACACGAAAGATTGTTCCTTTTGCGAGATGAGGAGTATTATCTCTTTAAGGGAATCTTTGCTTTGTTTATGAGAGATTAATTAACAATGGAGCCCACACAGAGCAGAGCTGCATTCCTATCTTATAAATGGATGTTTAATATATTCAAACCGATCTCATACTAATATGCATCTTAATACTTTGATTATTCATATTGGAGGTACGTTAATTCTTGTTTCTTTGTAGTACTATTCACCCCATTGAATATAGCTGATTGATATGCGTCTTCCGCCCCATGCAGCACGAATGGGACATGTGTCTGATAGTGTGTTTGTGACTATGCCATGTTAGTAACTGGGTCTCAAAATTCGGTTCTATTTATGTGCACTGCATCATGTGGTATTTCGCCATCATATATGTGTATGCTCTCCGTGTCGACTGAAAGCTACATTCTCGTCGTACGAGGCGTGTGACATGATGGTTATGAGCACGGGACACCTCCAACTCCTTTGTATTATTGTTTGTGTCATGCACACTGCTGTATGGTGCATGAGAGACTTGTAGTTGGTGACCAGGTGAATCACCCTATATGAATTGGTGTTCTGCTTTATTATTTGGAGCTTCTATTGCCCGCCGGGCTGACGTGTGTGTGAACCCGGGTGCGTGCGTGAGTGAGGGGATTGGAAAGATGATGTATCGGTCAGTTGTATTTTCGTTTATGAACCTTTTGTTTGTTCTGGGTACAGTACTGCTTATTTTATCTGGGTCTCTGTCTCGGGCCCCTGCTTGGCCATGAGGCAGCCATGATTGTTTACTTTTATTCAGTTGGGCTATGCACATAGCTGTGTTTTCTCCTTTCGATTTACTTCACTTCTTTGGTCCAGAGACGTTTCTCTCTCTGGCGTGTTATTATCTAATGTTTGGTTTTACCTGTTACCCCCTCCATTATGCATGGAGCCTTTTTTTTTTTTTTTTTTTTTTGATGTGCTATGACTATTGTTGTGTTGATAATGAGTGCAATGAAGGATATGCTGCTAATGAAGTAAATCTCGTAAAAAGAATGACCTAGTTGGGCCGTGTGAGCTGTATAATTACCTGCACATGATGTAACCTGGTAATATGTGAGACGGCAAATTTGTGGTAATATTTATTTCTATCCTGGAGTGTAAAAATGCCACACTCATGCTATAATGTTCAGACATCCATTGAACGAGGTATGCTTATGATACAATCTTTTGCCTTTTTCTTTTATGTTATTGACATCACAATTTTACTTTTCTGCTTCAATCTTATTTTATCAATAAACCTCCATTTAAATGTTACTTTGATTTTATTGCTGTAGTTTAGACTGATATCCTTATTCATCAATAATGAGGATCATTTCCAGCTCAAGGCTGTTCTAGGCTGGCCTTTTCTAGTCGTGTTTCACGCCTCGTTTTTCCCTACGTGCACATGATTCTACATCTTAAAATATCGCTAGGGAAGGGGTGGGTTGCAAACTTCATTCTGATTCCGTATTGACTTTAAATATCTAAGATTAAATTCTTTTAGAATTTCATCTGTTAAAACTGTTTGTGTGCATTCATGTTTTTATTGAGCACTAAGCCAGTAGTTTCCAATTTATTTACAATTATGTGAATATGTGCTCATGATTGTCACACTTCACCAGGAAATTTCTGAACAAATGCATCGCGTATCCGTCAAGCCAACTCATACTTAAAATAACTTTTACATACGAAAATACGGTGTTGCAATGATAACTGTCTCGCCATATTAACAGCCGAGATTCAAACTGGCTACTGATGCTAGGTCGAACATGTGCGCGCTCCCTGCAAAGTCAAGAACTACACGTGTGCCTCCCGTACACCTGCTCAGGTCTGGGAGAGTAAAAATGCTGCTGGACAGTCTGAGGTTTATAAGAGAGACCCTGCTATTTACCCTATCTTACACCAATCAGTGCTTCAATAAACTTGTCTCCATCATCCTCACCTGCTCCTTCACATGGTAAACACACTGAGATGACTCTCATCCTAATTCCTCTAACCACAATATCAATCCACATAATTTGTTTGTACGACAAACTACCTACAGTTAATATATGTTTAACTAAGGACCAGATTTTAAAAGGAAATGTTTTCATTTAAAAAGGACGGTTGGGGAGGGGGGATAATACAAAAATGGAAACAAAGAGAACATTATTTTCAAAAGGAAGGAAATGAAAAAAAAAGGACTAAAAAAATGAAAAACAGAGACTTGTGAATGTCTCTTTTCCACTTTATTCCATAAGGAAAGAGTTTTACTTAATCACATTTAACATTTCTATATGCTTAAAGGTCAGATTCAGGTGTAAAATGAAGAGGTACTTCAGCATTTTGTTAAATGGAGATGGAGACAGTATTACCACCAATCGCAGAATAGATGAAATCCAGAAAAACCAACCCCCATTAACATGGCTTGAAATAAAAATAGCATTAAAGAACATGTGAAATGGAAAGTCCTCGGGCTTCGATGATCTCATCTCAGATATGATCAAGGCAGCTGGAATAGCAGGCTTAAATTGGCTATTCAGAGTGCTCTCTGTGATCTGGGAAGAAAACAAAATTCCAGAAGAATGGAGAAAAAGAATCATCATAGCAATAGATGGAAATGTGGAAACTATAGGGGCATGATGGATGTTGTAACACACCCTGAAGCTGTTGGAAAAGATAGAGGAAGAACAACACAGATTCAAGAAAGATTGAAGTACTATGAATCTCATTTCTTTACTTAAGAATGCTTACAGAAAAGTACTGGGAACATGGAAAGAATCTTGCAATTACATTTTTGGATATTGAAAAGGCCTATGGCAGTGTCCCTCCGAACAAAATCTGGAAATGCCTGAAGACCTCAAGGTGCCAAAATACCTGAATGACAAAGTAAGATGCTATGCTGTTATGGGGAGAAATAGAAGCTGAAGTACAGAAAAAACTGAGTGGAACAATATGTTCAATAAATTTGAGATTGAAGATAGTAAAACGAAGACTGTAGAAACGGGGAAGGAACAAACTCAAACCATTTTTCTGGAAGAAGTAAATTAGAAGCAGTTTCTCATTTCAAGTACCTCGGAAGCACAATCTCCAAAAACAAAACTCTTAAGCAGGAAATACGCAACAGGACACAGTATCAAACTTTTACAAACAAGTCAAATCTATGCTGGGACTGCAAAATAAAAAATAAAAATAAATAAAAAACCTGTACCACACCTGCTTCATACTGATGTCGTTTAAAGGCATGTACTCTACTAAACAATGACTACAGCAGAATTCAGGCAACAGAAATGAGATTCATTAGAACTATGAAACAAACTATTCAAAAGGGCAAAATCTGGAATGAAAACAGGAAGGTAGCTTGCAATGAGGTCCCTATTACCACTGTAATAAAGAAGCATAGACTTCATGGAATAAGCATATTATGAGAATGAAGAACGCGAGACCTGCCAGAAAATACAGGCTGACCCAAAAGTCTGTTATCATTTGACGAGGCAATACTTCACGGAATATTGGAAGCAGAGAGGTAATAATTGATGTACGTGGATTATCATGACATGGGATTTTGTTGACAAAACAATAAAGTACACAAAATTACCAATAGATGGCACTTCATACGATATACAAGCAATAATTAGCATAACAATTGAGGTTTAACAATCTTTATAACACATGCTCAACGTATCTGCCATCATTCATCAACAATACCTGTAGTCGAGGGACAATGTTATGAACAACGCTGTATAGCGTATCCGTTGATGTGGAGAGAAATTGCCGTAGGATGTTGTCTTTTAGAGACTTCAGGTAACCTCACAACCAATTATCACACGGATTGAGGTCAGGGGACCGGGGAGGCCACGTGTGACACACCGTGACTGCAGGCACATCTCACGCCCTCTCTCACGACAGCTCCTTTTATAAGAAGATGTACCATACTGGATCAGTAAGCTATTCATCAAGTTCAGTCGGCGTTTGAAAGCATAGTGCCTGACGTTGAATATGTTGCGCTGATCTTCGGGAGCTGGAAATTTACTTCAATTGAGCTACTCGTCTTTGGCTTCTGCACGATTTTGGATCTTCACATTTGTTGGATTGTGTTGTGACTTTGCGCCTAATAGTGTATGCAAGCTGGCTCATTTAACTGTTCTCAGCTTCTCGTAAACATTATGAGACAATGCCAAACTTTGCGTGTGCTATGCTGCTGTTCAGAACATTGCGCCTTGCTTCTTTTAAGTAACTTACCTTCTACTTCTTCTGAATTTTACAGTGCCTCTTCAATTGTTTTTGTGGGGACTTTATCTTTAATTTCTTTCTTACCTATGAATTGTTTTTTGCGTTTTATTCGGCTGATGAAGACCCGGATTGGGGTCGAAACCGGTACCGCTTCTGCTTATAATTAAATAGGAATGTAACACTACATTTTGTATTTATTTGTATTGAATAGGTTGAACTACCTTATTTATTATTTCAATTTCATTGTGATACATTTCAATACGGAACATTATGAAATTTTTATCTATAAAACTCCATGTCATGCCAATCATGTATGTCAATTATTACCTCTCTACCTCTGATATTCTGTGAAGAATTAACTAGTCAAATGTTTGCAAACTTTTGGGTCACCCTGTACTTCAACCTTAATACCCATGGAAAAAGACCACAATAAAGGCCAAGGAAACATGGGATAGATACAGTGAAATCAGATGTAGAGGGGAAAGACTTCAAATGGGAAGATGTCATGGAACAGAAGACATATACAGAGAGGAAGAGATGGCAAGCACTTGACACTACACCCGGAAAACTGGAATTGGAAAATGATGATGATGATGATGATGATGAGTCAAATTCTGTATGAGGAAAATGACCCATCAACATCAACCAATGGTGAAGGTTTTGATTCTGAATTCTAAATCAGTGCATGTCACCGGTTTTTCAATGTTCAGAATTTTTTGCTAAACTTTGTGTTTACCTATCGTAAATCCTTCAAGTTTGCTCTGAATTTCTTTCATCACACCCCACTGAATCTCTTTGGAGAACATCTCTTGAGATGGCCTCTGGAAGAAATTTATAAACATGTGGACTGCATACAGTTGTCTCCAAATCTGGACTTCTCAGTAAAGCCGTTGCTTGTGCCACAGCTGAAGATTCTTCATCATCCAAGGACAGAAGAAACTACTTAATCTTTGTGAAATGTTCAGAGAGAAAAACAGCACATGAAATCCATGTTCCACATCTGGTTACAATGGGAAAGTTGGGCCATGGTAAGTCTGTGATCTGGTAATGGTTCATTCTATTATGAGTCTTAGTCAGCATCATCATAAGTTTAGCTATGAAGTCAATTGCCATGTAGTATTCAACTCTGGTTGCTTCGCATATTCTATGCAAAGCATGCACGATGAAAATTATGCGATGCAAATTAGAATACATAGGTTTCAACTGTGAAAATGCTGAGAACATGTATGGTGCCTGGTTAGTAACTACTTGCCATACTTTGTCGTACTGAATCCCCACAGAAGAGAGTTTACAACAACAGTGATTACAACTCTGCATGATGGTTGTGCTGTTGACTTTTTCCAATTCACATTCCAAACATCGTTGATTTTGATGGATTCCCTGTCAAGGGTGCCGGCCCCGCAGTGTAGGGGTAGCGTGCTTGCCTCTTACCTGGAGGCCCCGGGTTAGGGATTTTTACCTGCATCTGAGGGCTGGTTCG
The DNA here is from genome assembly GCF_040414725.1 of Anabrus simplex. Lineage (NCBI taxonomy): Eukaryota > Metazoa > Arthropoda > Insecta > Orthoptera > Tettigoniidae > Anabrus > Anabrus simplex. The sequence continues at coordinate 1,052,660,451 of NC_090265.1, forward strand.
AGGTCCACTCAGCCTATGTGATTACAACTGAGGAGCTACCTGACTGTGAGATGGCGGTCCCCGTCTAGAAAGCCAAGAATAATGGCCGAGAGGATCCGTCGCGCTGACCACACGACACCTCGTAATCTGCAGACCTTCGGGCTGAGCAGCGGTCGTTTAATAGGCCTTGGCCCTTCGGGGCTGTTGTGCCATGGGGTTGGGGAGTTTCCTGTCAAAGGTAGCACAAGAATATTCAGAAGAGCCCCTGAAAGAGTGTATGATGTTTCAACCAAAATGAAACTAACAGGATGGTTCTCAAGAACCTCTAACTCTATTTGCTTCATATCCTGGTTGCAAATCATTCTTTCTAAGCATGCTTTCATCTAGGATAGATCTGTATGTGTATTTTTCCAAGGTACTCTTCATTGCAGGACTACTTTATGAAGGGAGATGCCGCATTGTGCAAAAGTAATTGTGATACCAGTGTAAAAATTAAAAAAATTAATAAAGAAAGGAATTTTCCCCTGCCTTTTCAAAATATTCCTGAACGATTTGGAAGCTTTCTGCCAAATATGTGTTTTTTCTGTTGCTTTATGTACTTAAGAGGTTGTGCTATTCTGTCCCTTGTGTGTTTTTCATCTACCTTAATACAGAGTAATCAAAACAATGTACTCACTGTTAGATAGTCTATATATTCCGACACATTTAACTTGCAGGTACACCTTTCGGCACTGAAAGAGTTATGTGATAGTTAAGTTTGAAATGACCAACAACTTTCATACAACGCTGATATTGCCGAAGTGCAGACCGAACTACAGCTGTCAGTGTCTCTGGGATAATGGCAGCACACGACACTACGATTTTGCTATGTAACTCATTGACTGTACATGGTTTCTTTTGATACACTTCACTCTTGACAGTCCCTCACAGGTAGAAGTCTATCAGTGTCAAATAATCAGGTGACCTAGGTGGGTACTGTGACATTTTCCTCATATGGATTTTGAATGAGTAATATTTGAGTCAGGGGGAACACAATTTATGGTAATAATAGTCTTTGAATGCAACGTAACGACAACATATCAACATGACAATTTTCATAAAATAAAGTACAGTAATTGATAACAGAGCTTGAGAAGATGGAATAATATCTCGTAATTTATTTAACTGTGATTCTTCAAATATTACATCTGAATTAATTTTCGACCACATGTGTCTTATATTGATCAATAATTAATTTGCACATTTTTGGCTCACATAATAATGTGTAATGTTATTTTGCAGTGCGCATTGAATATGAATGTTTTCTTAATCTGTGTGTAAAACATCAAGATGGAGTGAACATGTGAGGCGCCAGGGCAACACCAGGATGGATTATAGCACATCATCAGATCCCTGTGGTGGCTGGTTCATCAAAGATAAGTCTTTACTTCATTACTATGTAGTTAGTGCTCTTTTTTCAAGTCATGATTTTGATAATGAGCAGAACATATAGAAGGTTTGGAAATATGAAAGTGATATTGTGTCATCGAGTAAACAGAATCTCCAGGGATGTAAATCTTCATTCAATAACTTAAAGCCATACGATTTCATTAATTTAATTGCCCCTCAATTCGCAGTATTGAATTTCTGGAAGTCATTCATCAACGTATGTGAATTTTAATCGTGTTACAGTGGTCAATATTATTAGGATCTTTGAGATAATGTTTATTTATTGGAGAATTACTTGACTTCCTATATTGCTGTAGAGCAGGTATTTTATTTCAGTGTAGTGTAGCTGTATTATGATAGAATTGTGCGGTAATTTGATTACAGGAGCAGAGAAGATAGTGTTAGCTACGTGTCATTTTGAAGCCATGCATTTATTATGAATCTACGTATTTATTGAGATTGTGAGGAATTTGTTGAATGTAGGATCTTTGCACATGAGGATGAATAGGGTGTTCAGTGTAATGAATTAATATGAATGCGACGGATATAGCGATCTTCGATATGAATCAAACAAGTATTAGCAGCCGCAAGTGTGGGAGTGATCCAGAAACATCGATCCAGTGTGGCTATGCAACCGAGATATATTTGGGAATGTATTTTATCCATCCTAGGACGAGCTGATGCCATATTATTGTATTTCTATTCGCATGTCGGTGCTCAATTCTTGTCTTATTTTGAAATGATGTAATTTGCATATCATATCTTCAAAATGAATTCTTTCAATTTCAAGATATCTATATTTCATTGAATTGTGTGATTTGATACAAGGGAAAAATCTCTTTCATATTTTAATGAATGTCTGTATGTTGCTGTCATTCATATAATGGTAATTTTGTTTTAATGAACAACCTGAAGGAGAGTACTATCTGATGTGAAGATTTTTCTTTAGAACCGTGGGCGAAGGCATAACAACTCGCTCAATCATATAAATCATATAACTCTTATATTATGTTTCAAGTCGTATATTATGAAACATTTACGCCACGATTTCTGATGGCAATTCAAGTCTTTCTTATAAGATTTTAAATATTCAACCTAAGATTGTCATAATTCATTAATTTACTAATGTGAAGATTTATTTAAAATTGACTAACATTAGGATAATTTTGTAAATTCAATTTTATTTCACGGCCATGTTGGTATCGTATTTAAAGTATGCCATTGTTAAAGATTAATGCTGGCATTATAGCCAACCTTTCTCTCAACAATGTAACATTGCGCCTCTACAACAATGAAAAGAATATGTAAATAAACCAGCCATCCCGTATTTAATTTTATCATTTGTAGATAGGAAATCCTTTCAAATCCCTTCATTTAGGTCAAATCTCTAACATCGCACGAGACGCCTGTCTGTCTCTGGTATAACGTGAATATTTAGTGGTGATGTCTGTCGTGAGAACCTACTAGCTAAGCTGTGATATGATATTTAAATGGTTATATGCTAACCGTACCTGTGTAATTAAAGCTGATGACATTCTATAATAATAATAATAATAATAATAATAATAATAATAATAATAATAATCATAAATTCATATTCGATAATATTAAGATGTAGGCCTACATATTTATTGTGTTGACAGATTTCCTAGGATGCAGTCATATAAGTAATCTATTGTGCATTATGTTATATGTTTCAACAGCCCAATTTCAACCACCATGTTTTGTTTTATCTTTTTTCTTTTCTGCTTTACGTCGCATCGACACAGATAGGTCTTATGGCGATTATTATTATTAAGCGTATGGAATTTACAGAATGGACAAGTATATAATTATACAAAAGAAAAACCTGCAAAGAATACAAGGTAAGTAGGGAACAATTACACATGAATATCTAAATTGTTTATCCACTGCACTAGGGATACTGAGACATCAGCAAAGTCTTTTCGGTCTCCACCATAAGCACGCAGAGGGCATTCGTCCATTATATGATGCATGGTCTGGACTAAAGCACCACAATCACACGCTGGAGAGTCCCTGAAGCCCCACTGGTGAAGGGAGAATGCAGATCTTCCACAATTTGTGCGGAACCTGTTTAGTGATGCCCACGTTCTTCTTGGCAAGCTGAAACCAGCTGGGGCGTGGTTTGGATTAAAGAGGCTTGGCCACTCCGGAGCTGTACGAATCCATTGCTCTTTCCATTCCTCTTTTAAATTGAAACCAGCATCCATTAGATTCTTAGCTGTTTTCATCGGTGGCTTACGGGATTTCAGCCTTTGTCTCCAGAGATCTGCAACATCTCTATGGATAGGTAGAGTTGGATTGGACATGATCTTATTATATTCTTGAACAAGGGCTCTTGAACGTCGCAGGCTTGGTGGAGCAATGTGGGACAGGACTGGCAGCCAGTGCGTTGCAGTAGGCTTCAGAGTACCAGAGATGATACGCATGGTGGTGTTAAGTTGTACATCGACTTTCTTCACGTGGCAACTGTTAAGCCATACTGAAGAGCAGTATTCAGCTGCAGAATACACGAGGCCAAGCGCAGTACGTCGTAATGTGTCCGCTGAAGCACCCCATGAAGTTCCACACAATTTAAACAGAATATTATTACGTGATCTCAACTTAGATCCGAGGTTTTCAAGATGCTTTCTATAAGATAGGGTTCGGTCAAGCGTTACCCCGAGGTACTTTGGGTTAGGATTGTGCTTTAGCACTGAGCCATTGAAGCGTACTTGGAGTTTTGTATTAGCCAACTTGTTGTGGAGATGGAAGCAAGCAGATTCTGTCTTGTTCATACTGGGTTGTAGTCTCCAGTTTCGGAAGTAAGAGCTAAGTGTATCCAGGTCAGACGTCAGGATGGCCTCGGCAAGGCTGAGATCTGGATGTTGAATGGCAATGGCTAGGTCGTCTGCATAAGAGAATTTTACTGATTTTGTCTCAGGAATATCTGATATGTAGAGATTGAATAGAAGAGGTGCCAATACTGATCCCTGGGGAAGGCCATTTTTTAGTTTCCTAAGACGATTAATGTCATCATACATGACAACACGGAAGAGCCTTTCGGTTAGCATATTGTTGATCAGTGTGGTTACAGTTTTGCAAGGGATAACTCGTTGCAGCTTCAACATCAAACCTTGCCTCCACACAGTATCATATGCAGCCTTTAGATCTACAAAGACTGCAGAAGTTTTAGAGCCCCTTTGAAAACCAGCCTCAATGTGAGTTGTTAGTGCTAGCACCTGGTCAACACAGCTTCGGTTCTGCCTGAATCCAGCTTGCTCTACTGGGATCACTTCATTAATGGCCGAACTAATTCTGTTGTACACAAGTCTCTCAAGGAGTTTATAGCAAACATTCAGCAATGCTATTGGTCGGTAGCTATCGACTTGGTCTTCCGGTTTACCGGGTTTCAGAATTGCAATGATCTTGCTTACCCGGAATTCATTTGGCAGATGCCCAGACGATAAGATATTAGAGTAGAATTTAGCCAACCAGAGCCTTGTGTTTGGACCACTATGTATCAGAAACTCAGGAAATATCCCATCAAAGCCAGCAGCTTTACCAGGTTTGAGGCTTTTAATAGCAGTATCTACTTCCAGATGTGAAAATGGTTCCGAGTATATGGAGTTGTCCTGCAAGTTGCTTTTCTGTTGTTTGAGCAACTTCTTTACTTGGACGGTATGTTTCTTATCAGAGGGCGCTCGTGACATTTTAACAATATGTTCAGCTACTAGGTTGGGGGTGGCAGGTTCTGCTTCCGGTAAGTTTCCTGAGAAGACTCCAGGCTTTTCTGCTGGACTGTTTGAAGTCCATAGTCTCAACTGTATTGTTCCACTTCTGCTGTCGAGATTCATCTAAACTCTGTAACAGAGCACTTGCTATTTCAGGATCTCCACCCTGTAAATACTCCTCATAGAGTGTCTCACATGTTTCATTCCATCCAGGGATATACTCTTTCTGTAGCCCTCTAGGAATATATTTCTTGGCAATTGAGATAATAAGTCCAGCAAAACGTTCATAGTTAGACTGAATAGGCGGTATGAATCGGACACATTTGTCAAGATCTTCTGAAAAGCAATCCCACTTGGCTTTATTGAAATTCCAGCGTGGTCGAGGTGTGCTTTTAACCAAAGGTATTTGTATTCCTGTAGTTATCATGACAGGTCTGTGTTGACTGTGGGGAAAGTTTTCCATTACTTTCCTTGCAGTAGGCAGGACAATACCGTTTACATTTTCAGTGACAAAGCAAAGATCAGGATTGTATTCTCTCTTCCAGCGGGCTGACTTAAAGGTTCCTCTATCTTTCACATCGAAAACCAGGTGTAGATTATTAGCTTCAGCCCAGGTGACTAGTTGAGAGCCACATTCATCTGCATCATCATATTTCCAGTTCGGATGGTGACTATTGAAATCTCCGACATATATTGCTGGATGATTCTGGGTGAGGAGCACTTCATTTGACCAAGCCACAGATGGTGGTTTATATACATTTACCACTTTGATGCCCGATATGTCAACAGTTACCACGTGAACATCGTCAGTTACCGTTGCTGAAATGAGCCGAACATCTTGTAGATTTGAACGAGCATAGGTTGCTGCCCCATACGCTTGGTGGTAGGTTGCCCCAATAGCGATATAACCAGGAATTTTTCCTCTCGAGCTTAGCTGTTCCTCAGTCGCAGTATGAGTTTCTTGAATGGTCACTAAATCGATGGCGATGATGGGATAGGAAAGGCCTAGGAATTGGAAGGAAGCGGCCGTGGCCTTAATTAAGGTACAGCCCCAGCATCTGCCTGGTGTGGAAATGAGAAACCACGGAAAACCATCTTCAGTGTTGACGACAGTGGGGCTCGAACCCACGATCTCCCGATTGCTGGATACTGGCCGCACTTAAGCGACTGCAGCTATCGAGCTCAGTTCATGACAGTCTATGGGCCACAATATTACATTTATGATGCCTAACTGTGGGCAACCCCACGACCCCCGTTTTGTTACAGTACTAAACAGCAGCAGCATCTCTGCGACCTATCCACCGTCCTGGTAGAGTGTCGTCCAAGTAAAACCTGACATCTTGATGGTTGCAAGGCGGAGCTCGATCTTGTTGGAAGTAAGAAATTTCATTGCCATTTAGGGTCCGGTAGGCAAAATCCTTGTCTGAAGCACATCAAGGTACACATGACCAGTTACGGTACCCTCAAAGAAGGGACCAATCAAACCACACGCGATGACAGGCCGCACCAAACAGTAATACCTGGTAGATTCACTCCGTTGTCCACATAAACATGAGGATTTATAGGGGCCCAGTACACACAATTGTGGCAGTTTACTGTACAGTTAAGTTTGAATTGCAGCTCATCAGACACCACAAATTTCCCAGCAAAATTCTCATCCTCGCTAACCATGCACTCAAACCAATCGCAGTATTCAATCCTTCAATCCGGGTCGTCTTCGTTCATTGCGTGTAGCAGTTGTGGAACGTACACTTTCCACTCGATATCCTTAACTCTTAGAATACCAGTGAGTGCAAAAGCATTCCTCGGTGAGCGAGCGAAAATTGCTGGGAACGCAATAGCGCTCCTTACGCAAGCAGTTTTGTATTTGCTTGTAGTTCTTAGTTTTTTGACAGATAGCAGCAGAATGCAGATGATCTAGACTCTTCGAAACCAGTAGTTTCTAAATCTACCACAACTATCGCGCCATCACTTTATTTATGGAGATATGATTTTTCCAAAGCGACCTATATTCTGTACATTGTAAAAGTTTGTGAGTAGGAAAATAGCCTCTGCCGCGTGCGATGTGTTCCAGAACGATGATGATTTAGCTGAATATATTAACAGAGTCTGTGTCGATGACTACTATATCGAGTCTGATGAAGATGTAGCTATATCAGGATCATGTAATAATAATGATGGTGATGTTAATTCAGAGATAGGAAGTGAGTGTAGCGATGACATTCCACAGTACAATAAACCTCGTGGTACTGTCATTAGTGAAAGTGACAGTGATGCCGATTCGGAAAGTGATGGAAATTAAGACAGTGTAGGCTGTGATGCAGGCAGTAATGACAACAATCCCATTATGCATAATACAGTGTTCAGTGAAGTTTCAATTGGAAATGACACCCGGTCCTAAACATGCCCCTCCCGCTGATGCAGAGCCTGTGCAGTATTTTGACCTGTTCTTTACTGTATATATATTTTGAATTTAATTGTGAAGGAAACCAACAGGTACGCAATTCAGTTCCTCTCTTCTCTAAAGCCACTGTCACCCCATTCAACAGCTCGACAATGGAGACCTGTTAGTGTCACAGAAATAAAAGCCTTTGTGGCAGCATTATTGGAAATGGGTATTACAAGAAGAAGCATCATAGGTGGGGCATTAAGTTCTGGGTGATTTGTGACTGTTATCAATTACTGCCTGGGGTTTTATTGCTACGGAGGGCAAAGAGTGATGTAGACACAGAAAATTAAGAAGTTTGACTTGGGACATGTAGTAGTTCATACATTACTGACTATGGGAAACTATTTGAAGAATGGCTACCACGTTTTTACTGACAGCTTTTTTACCAGTATTCCTTCGGCCAAGTACCTATTTGAAAATGGTACTCACCTAACAGGCACCCTCAGGTGCAATAGAAAAGAATATTCCGCAGGGGCTGAAAGGAAAATTTGGTGTAGGACAAGAAGTATTTTCGGAGTAATGAGGTTCTTGTTGCTAGGTACCAGAAAAAAAAAAAAAATCACAGAAAAATCTAGTGCCTACATCCTGCACAGCACACACTAAGACAACAGTCAAGAGGCATCGAGGACAGAAGGCTGAAGTAAGAAGGGCGGCTGTAGTCCTCAAATACAACAATTCAATGCGGGGAGTTGACGCATCTGACATGATGCTGTACACACACTTTCATGAGCGCTGAACACTAAAATATTGGAAGAAGGTGGTATTTTGTATCTTTGCGCTAATGGTGCTGAATTCGTACTTGATTTATAAACAAAATACTTCTAGTTATGACACGGATCAAGTTCACTTCCTTCATAATAGAATCTACAGAAAAGGAATGAATCCAGGAGAAAAACCTAATAAACAATGCCTTACTCAAGCAAAATCTACCTAGGGAAGGTGAACTTTTGGTGAAATTAGATGGCAGATTATTGAAAAGATGCTTATGGCATATGCATAGGGTATCAAGTGTTAAAAGTGAACTCGCATGAACTGTGTACATTTGTATAGTGAAATAAAATCTTTTAAAAATTAGAAACTTATAGTGCCTAGGATATTGAAATTTGGCAAATAGTGAACCAAGAGCATGTATCTGCAGACAATATTTTTCAGTGTATAATTTTAATTTATATTTCTTTATCTCAATTTTGACTTTTCAATTTTCATTTTGATAATTATTAAACAAATTATTTTTTATATGTATAGCGTTAATGTAACATAGCTTGTGAATTTAAAAACACGTAAAGCAACTCCCTTTCTAGGATAAGTAAAAATTTTGGAGGCATATCTTCAACAATAAGCAAGTTATAATGATTTTATTGAAACATTGCAATTTCTTAAAAATAAGCCTGGTATTCTTCCCATACACCACCTATAAGGGACTGGTACTAAAAGGGTTAAAGAATGCGTCTCATACCTGCACGGCTCACCCCACTTTCGCGCGCGCCCTAGTATGCTGATTTTTGTAGTAAAAATGGCGTATGGCTTTTAGTGCCGGGAGTGTCCGAGGACATATTTCGATTTGACTCCCGTAGGCGACCTGCACGTCGTGATGAGGATGAAATGATGATTAAGACAACACATACACCCAGCCCCGTGCCAGGGAAATTAACCAAAGATGGTTTAAACATTTAGCCATGGAGCCGGACATTTTTGTGGTGATTGTCTACAACAAAGTTGCAACACCGCAGCACTGGATACTGAGCTTATAGCCGTTTGTGGTCAGCCGGATCTTGCCTTGTACATGTCATGCACCATTCTGTCAGCTTCAAACTTATCACGAATACAGGTAATTGTGCGAAGTGTTGGTGGAGGTATTCCAAACTCCTCCTGCAACCGTCTTTGTACTTCCTGAGTGTTCTTGCATTTGCAGTACTACTTGCATTCAGCAAGTGACACCCTTACCACAGCCATTGTCTACTTGACTGTTGTTCGCTGTTTTGGTCACCACCACTCGCGCATGCATGGCGAATTGCCAGTGTCACCTACTCATGACAAACGTTACCAATACATTATACTTACACATAAGATTAGTCAGTGTAAGTCGTTTTGTTTTGAAATTATTGAATTACAAACAGTGATTACATGGTTTTAAATTATCCTGTATTAACACTGCATAAGAAGCAACTAATATTCTTACCTCTGTCTCAATGGTTATTTTCCTTGAAATTTCTTACTGCATTCCATAGCTTGCTACTAGAACATGGTTTTGCCATTTCATCAACAGTGGTGTTACATATTGTTCATCATAGACAAACAGCAAAGTTTAAACTGTTTAAAAAATATATAATGAAAGTCCAATTACGTACATTCTATTTTCATCAACACTGATATTAAATACTATCAGACACATCAAACTTTGAACTACTTAAAAAGGTCTAAGTACGTACGTCCTGTTTTCATCAATACTGGTGATATTAAATATGACAAATCACAAAAATCTTAAACTGTTGAAGAAATTCACACCAGAAGTTCAATGTCTGTACATCCTACTTTTGTAATGGACAAGTTAAGACTACCTGTGTAACAATTATATTAAGTGTCCCATAAGTGCTTTGAACATTCAAGTCATTGGGGGGTCACTCTACTTGTGTGCGCATGGATGAGTCCAAGTTTCAAGACAATGAGAGGCGGTAGACGCATATTTATACAAGCCAAGCGTGTGTGCTTGCTTCTCTGACTGGAGCACAATATATACAAACCACTGTTTAATGTAATTTCTTCTTCTTCTAAGCGTTTAACCTACTGGTGTAGAATCCACTCGATGGATCAAGAAATGCCATTTCCCGTGATCGGAAATATCATTAAGCTGTAGGTGGAGTGCTCTTATGTTGTTAATGACATCCCGCCATCATTGTATGGCTTTCCAATTGGTTGAATTCTGATGACTTTAAGGGAGTAGGCAGTATTGGTGAAGATATTGCACGCATGATGTGACCATCCATTCAAGACATTTGATGCATTTTCTCATTTATTGGGGCAATGCCAATCTTCATACGAATAGTGTCATTTGTAATGTGGTCAAGGCGAGATATTCCCATCAACCAACACAACATAAACGCCTCCATAATGTGAAGTTGGTTCTCTACTCGTCCCGTAACTGACCAGCACTCAACTCCTAGATAGCAACTGGACGAACAACTGTACAGTAAATTTTTGACTTCAGGCATATCATCATTCTCGTCACAGAACACTCCCATTACCTCCTTTCATCGCATCCATCCATAATGTAATATTACATTTGGGGAAATTGTGCCTTTTTTAAAATATTGATAAAAAATTATCTATCGAGGGAAAACCCAGCTATTAAAGGAAATGAAAGCTATAAAAGAGAAACAGAAAAAAAATTGAATTAAAATCCTTTAATACGGAAGTAGGATACATTTATAAATGTTGTGGTGGATTACTTAATTAGAATAGGAAAGGACTTCCACTTCATCAATACTTATTTATTACACAGTACCGGTTTCGACCCCCTACATAGGGTCATCTTCAGCTGAGCAATACATTCACATAGGCTATAGATCATGAAACTATGATTGAGATTACAATGTCTGGTGTATGCCACATGATAAATATTTGGTCAGGTCCAAATGGGGCATGTCAAAACGGGAAATGGGGTGTATGCCACTATGTGTGACAATGCATTCGTTTATAAAACACTATCTCCACTTAAAACTAACTTATAAGTATATAAGACAAAAACAATATATGTAGGAAGACTTCACGCAAATGAACGTTCGTGTCCTGCATGTTACTCAGTTCATCGTTTGACTTTGGTGTTCATTTTTCATGTTTACGCATTGGAAAGAATAAAGGACTTCTCTTTAAAATCCAGTGTCTAGTTATAATTTGTAATATCTGAAACTATCTCTTTTCAGTTTTGATTCAGTTATTTTATAACTGTTAGATTCTTCAGTCTGCCGAAACTAATTTTGAGCAATAACTATAAACTACCGACAAGAAAACATATGGTAACAACATAATACCGGAAAAAGAAAAGACTCACCCCTTTCTATTTTCTTCTTTTCATTAGGCCCATTGTTACAGATAGCAATCCATTGAATTACATTTTGTTCGCTGATCCATTTCCAAGGAGTCCTGGTCTTTCAAACGGAAAATAAATTAAGCTTATTAAAAATATTGTGAATATTAAATTTCTATGAAGCAAGGTGCAGGTCTTACAAAGTCCCCACGCGAATCCAACACTACAGGCTTTGGGTTCACCAGTAGATTGAGTAATCCTAGCTACCAGAGCATAAGGGGGACCAGGACACAAAATATGTCCAAAACGTTCCTTTCTATTCCACAGCAACTGCTACCCTGACTTTCAGAACCAATCACTCGCAGGTTCATGAAGTAGGGGCATAAATAAAGGCACCTACACCACACAGAATGTAATACTTACACTGTATACTGTTCTGATCTGAAAAGATCAAGAAAAGCACATTAGCAGCTTCTCGTTCATCTTAGCATTAGTAGTTTTACATAAATCACTGCTTTAAGAGAAGTATCCATTTAGTTCCATTATGTTTGCCTTGGTAAGAAGCCAGTAACAATGTTGTTAAAAAATATAATATATTTTATAGAGTTTCTAACATTTGAATCCTGGGACTATTTTCATCATAATCCAGTTTGATTTTTTAATATGAAATATAATTGTTGCAGAAATTCCTTCTTCAATTAATTTAGTTAGTCTATTACTTGGTAAAACTGTATTAACAGAACTGTAGAAGAGAGGTTAGGAATCCAACATGGTGCAACTCACACAACATCAAAACACTTTTCTTTTTTCTGTTTTTTATTTTATTTTTACAATTGGCTCTATGTCTCACCGACACAGATAGGTCTTATGGTGACGATGGGATAGGAAAGACTAGGAGTGGAAATAAAGTGGCAGTGGCCTTAATTAAGGTACAGCCCCATTATTTGCCTAGTGTGGAAATGGGAAACCACAAAAAACTATCTTCAGGACTGCCGACAGTGGGATTCAAATGCACTATCTCCCGAATGCAAGCTCACAGCCGCGCACCCCAACCTGCACAGCCAACTCCCTCGGTAAAATGGTTCTGTATCAGCCCCTCATGCATAACCACAGCCGACTTGTCACACGAATAAGTGCTGCACACAGCCGTACAGTGCTGTGCAAAGTTCAAGGCTGCATAGCATTGCAATGTCGTCTTGAAACAACTGCCTGAAATACTAAATATTTTGTTCTAATACTGGCCGACTTTTGTGGATCCGTGGTAGAGTGTCGGCCTCCGGATCCCAAGATAGCAGGTTCAAACCCGGCAGAGGTAGTCGGATTTTTGAAGGGCGGAAAAAAGTCCATTCGACACTCCATGTCGTACGATGTCGGCATGTAAAAGATCTCTGGTGATACATTTGGTATTTACCCGACAAAATTAATTAAATCTCAGCCATAGACGCCCAAGAGAGATCCAGTTTACTCTGTCTGCCATCTAGCGGACCTAGAGTAAAACGGAACGTCGAAATTGACGAGCAGACAGCCAGATGGCGTCAAATCGAAATGTCTGCAAACGGTAGCTGAGGCCATACGATTATTATTATTTTATAAAATATATCAATATAACTCCTAAAACTATATTCTTACTTTTTGTCTCTCTGATTATGCCAATAACGAATCATACATGGTTGAACTTTGTATTTATGACTCTCCTACAGCATATTAAAATACATTCAACTTGAAGGATGCCGTAAAACTTGTTTTTATGCTCATTTTCATACCTGGTTGTGTACCAGATGCTTCCTAATTACACACTACATGCAGCCGCACGGAATGCAGAACTTGGAAGCTGGAAGGGGATTGAAAAATCTAGGGTAGTGGGAGAGAGTCATCAAAGGCCAATGAACATCAATGTATTGTGTAGTGGAACAATCCATTTCTGCCATTATGTAGGTATATGTGTATGTAAAATATTGAGGATTATTTCAGCATACTTTCATTCTGTACCCTGAAGGGGTACAGCAGGCCTAGAGGGTAACTCCCTCTCTCAGGCCAAGGAGATTTGTAGAGGTGATTTCAGTGCGAGTTGAGAAGGTAGTGGCTGTGGCCTATTACAAGATCTGTCCCGGCCTTTGTCTTAGTGCAGGACAGCCGACAATGGGGACCAGTCCCACAGTCTCCCGACTGTACAGCTGCAAGGATAACCTAAACTATAGTGACTATATTATAATACAATGTGGCCAAGCCCATGTGGCTGCCATGTTCATCCCAACCACTCCCACAGCCGATTGTGTCACGGCAAGGTTAGGAGCAAAGAAAGCAAAGAAAATATGAATGAACTGAAACACACTGAATTTTATAATTTCTATTTCATATTTATTAACTGGAAAAACAGGAAAATAATGATACTAGTAAATACATGTAATAACATCCATGTTCTCTATTAAGTTGACAGCATGTTGTTTACACACATTGCATGAGCTTATAACTGATTTTACTGTAAGCTACATACTGCATGTACATAAGTTGTATGAGAAAATGTTTTATTTAGAATAGATGACAGCGCTAGTTCACAAGTTAATCAATGCCAGATAATGCTGAATGAAATGGGCCTCTGGGACATCTGGCTTTCTTAATCATGAGGCAATGACATCAATGAAAATTAAATGTCGTATGGCTTTTAGTGCCGGGATATCTCAGAACGGGTTCGGCTCGCCAGGTGCAGGTCTTTCTATTTGACTCCCGTAGGCGACCTGCGCGTCGTGATGAGGATGAAATGATGATGAAGACAACACATACACCCAGCCCCCGTGCCGTAGGAATTAACCAATTAAAGTTAAAATCCCCGACCCGGCCGGGAATCGAACCCGGGGCCCTCTGAACCAAAGGCCAGTACGCTGACCGTTCAGCCAACGAGTCGGACAATGACATCAATGATTCACAGTGATTGAAACTGGTAAGATTTTTCTGTTATTGCACAAGCGTTTCTGAAGTTAATTTCTTCAGTATATACTGTGTAATTCAGTGAGAATGAGGCGTGTGATTGAAGTTAAATTGAAGATATAATTGATAATGATGATGCTTACTGTTTAAAGGAGCCTAACATCTAGGTCATCGGCCCCAAATGGAAGATAAAAATTTATTTATGAAGTGTTTGGGGTAACAATTAGAAAGGATTATCTCAAACTGCTGGAAGTGGCAAATTCTCCTAGAAGCATTAAAAGTGAGTCCCCAATGTTATTAACTATGTACTTGCATGTGCATACCATACAAGTCAAACTGGTACCGTACATTTGACAAAATTTCACGATATTGCCATTGATTTACCACATTATTTTTTATCTTCCACATTATGTAGTTTGTCGAAAGAATTCTGGTCACCTAAGTTTATCAACATACATACATACATACATACATACATACATACATTATCATTATAGACTGTTATGCCTTTCAGCGATCAGTCTGCAAGCCTCTTTATCAAACATTATTTAAATTACAGATGCATGTACTGCCACAGACTTGCTGCTAAAGATACTTTTCTTTCTTCTTGAATCAATTTTTAGCCTAAATACAATGTACCTTGTTATGAATGTGTTCAACAAATAATCATGACAGTCAGGCATTGCAGAAATTCACTTTCGATACCAAAAATCTTAATGTCAATAGACTTGCTTTGTGACTTCAAAAAATCAATTTTGTTAGAAAACAATTCTTCCATTTCTAATACAAACTGAAATGTAAGCTAATTTACAAACCATAATGTGCTCTCTTTGAAACATTTGAGTTAACTTCCCATAAGGTAAGCCATATTGCTCTAAACTATCTAAGATCTTTAAACATTTCTCA
Organism: Anabrus simplex; assembly: GCF_040414725.1. NCBI lineage: Eukaryota > Metazoa > Arthropoda > Insecta > Orthoptera > Tettigoniidae > Anabrus > Anabrus simplex. The sequence goes on from NC_090265.1 coordinate 1,052,675,896, forward strand.
CAGTGCCTGGAATTCTTATTAATGCTTTTAATTAGATGATCATGCTTGTTTAAAGGAGCCTAACATCAAGGCCATCGGCCCTCTTAATTAGATAACCCAAACAATACAGAGAATTCTTTTCAATGGGGGTCAAGCTTAGGCTCATTATACTGAAATGTTTAGGTATTTAAGGTTCTTGCACTTTTCTGCTGACACTAATTGCTTAGCACAATCAAGAAAACCTGTTAGAGCCTTAGAAAAGATGTCCACAAAACGATTGAGGAAGGAAATATTTTCATTATATGCATCAGAATTGCGTTTGCTTAATGCTACGGTTGTGCTACAACAAGTCATAAGCGCAAACCAATTTTCATCCAAATCTACAAACCAAGCACTAACACTAACACTACTGACGGAATGATGATGACCTTGACACCCAAATTTGATTGAAGTGACATGGGTACTCATCTTCTACAGTAACATTCAGTGCTAACTAGGACCTAAATTTTGTTGGTATGCAGTTAGTTCCTGTACATGAGATACCTCGACTTGAACAGACGGTAGGCCAAATTCTTCAACGATTGACTGATTGTTATTATTGACCATGCCTTTTAATATTCCTGAATAGGTGAACTGGATCTGGAATGGCATAGATTTTTTGTTTTTTGTCACAAGGATGCCAAAGTAATTAGCTACTGTCCTGTGACGTCCTGCAGTTACACTGACACTCCTCCAAAATCCTTTATTTGGTGCACTCATACCTGACACAACTGCCAAAATATTAAGACGTATTTCTTGGGGTTTCATTATAATGTCTGAAATAATATTTCCATACACAGCACCATCTGTACTTTCTCCAGTGAAAAAATATAGAACTGTTTCCATCTATTTAATAAACCACCCAACATAAACGCTAAAGCATGTGTAGCTCCCTCATTGTGAAGGCAATTTTCCCAATTAATGCATTGCATGAATTGTCATATTCATTCCCTGGTGTAATGGACACTTCATTCATTAACAGAACATTGGTTTTCTTCATTGCTAAAGAGATCACCTTTATTTGAAGTACTTAATAACATCCTCTAGAATGCCAGGCTGAAAAGGAATACCTTAACATTCCTACGAAGGGTTCTTTTAAGGAAGGAAGCGGATAATTTTGCTCCATGAGCTCTTCATAACCTGTATTTCCAAAATAAAATTTTAATTTGAGAGAGTTTTTGATTGTCACATTTTTATTCATTTACACTATTTACGCCCACATTGGAGCACCAAAATCAACCTTATACAATAAAATCTTTAAGAAATAAGTACATAAAAAAATAAGTTCATTTTTTAAAACTTGGTAATTTCTTCTTTTCCTGAAACTTCTTCATTCTAGACTATCTTGCAGCCCGTTCTTCTGCTGATATAACGTACCACTTACATTTTGATGTTTAAAGTGATTGTTTTGTATATTTGTTGTTTAGAATCATCTTCTCTGTTTTCAATTTGCTCTGTAGTAATTTTTAATTCATCCAAATCCATTTGTATTTCTTTAAACCAAGTGTTTTTTGTTTTACTATTCCAAAAGAAATCAAAAAGCTATTTTAGGAGTCTAAAATTTGGCAACCGGTATATATGTTCAAAAAATACAATCCTACGTTTTCTCATCATGTCAATAATTGATTCACTTTCTTTGTAAATTACTGAATTGGGTAAAAGTCTCCACTGGCCATCAACTTGATGTTTTTTATTAATAATTGTCCAGAGAATTCTTCTATCCACTTTCTGCAATTTGTCTGTTGTTGCTTGGGTATTAAGTTTGAATAATGTTTCACTTGCATACATTGCTTCTAGTTTGATGACGGAGTTATAATGGTGAAATTTAGCATTACCTGAAAGAGACTGCTTTTTGTAAATCGGCCATGAAATTTGTTGTGCTTGTCTCTATTTTAGAGTTCTATTATCAATGGATTCTTTTTCATTAGCATTCCAAGTGACAATTTCACCAAGATATTTAAATTTATTTAAAACTTTTATTTTCTGAGCATTATTCAACCCTGGAGAGGGCACGTAGAAATAATCCTGCGAGGAGGCGCGCACGGTGTTTTAGACCGGGTCATGAAAAAAAGAAGCACAAATTAAGCAAAAACTATTTTTAATATTACAGAACTAGTAAATAATTTTACACAAACTTGTAAATAATGTTCAAAGGTATTTCGACAATACAAAAAACGGATGTTAAACAATTGACGTTCATTCTGCGTCATCACTAGATTCTTGACTTTCCGTACTGCACCGAACACGTCACTGCCAAGTGTTCTTTGTAAACATGTCACTGGCATACATGGGACCTAGTCTTGGTTTCTCTGTTTTTTGCTGTTGCAGTAGGCCTTTCCAGTTCTTGTAGAGCTGCAGAGGGCTGCTCTTCATCACACAATCCTAACATTTAGCGAATGTTCTTTTTTAGCCCTGTTGGGAGAGTCTGAATACAGTTCTTGCAAATCTCTCACGCATAGCTGTTGGTTTAGTTCTTTCAAATAATTACACCTTTGAATGTTAAAGTTACCTTTCGCATGCCTTTACATTATATACGAATTAATTCAAGTAATGTTCAAGATTGTAAAAAACAAAGTCACTGGCCAACGGTGGCTTGTGCGTGAAAATGAGTAACACTCTTTATATGTCTTTCAATTCCTCTTTCCCTGTTTCTATCCATGATACGTTGGACTTCACTACATATATGAACGCAGTTTTTTTTACACAAAAATAAAACAAAATTGACACATTCCTGGTATATTAACTGAAAAAATCAAGTAAAATTTAATTCATAAACACGCATACGTCGTGGGGTGCGTCAGGTGTTTTAGACCGGGTCCGTCAAGCAATGCACTTAGGCTGAAACTGAGGAGCATGAGGGATGAATTGTTTATGCACACCGATAGTAGACGAGTGCAATGTAAGGTACTGAGGGAAGGAAGCTAGCGGCCCATTAACTTTAAGAATTATAAACATTTATCTCTGAACCAAGTTGAATAGACCGTGACACGCCCTCTCCAGGGTTAATGTGATATGTGGAGTATCAAGTTGAAAGGATGGCATCATTTCCGTTTACTCGAAATATATTTTCAACCCAACCTTCGCTGCTAATCTTCCTAGTTCCTCTACTTGAAATTTTGCTTCTTCTATACTATTTGCTAATAGCGCCAGATCATCAGCAAATGCAAGACAATTTAGTTGAATATTTCTTCCAATCTTAACTAATTGTGGGAACGGCATTACCATCTCAGAATTGTTTTCCCCATCCTCCCATAATTATCCCACATATACGGTTCAAAACATGCCTAGTGAAATGAAATTGCATGCCGGTCATTCCAACTAACTATATTGTGAGTACTTTGATTGATGATGATGATGATGATGATTGTTGTTTAAAGGGGCCTAACATCTAAGTCATCGGCCCCAAATGAGACGAAATAAAATGACAAATTAAAAGCCCAAAAACATCCACTGACCACAATTCAAAACGTGAGGACGAAGAACGAATGGATGGATATGAAGTTAAAACAATCAGTGGATCCGACCCGCAATGCCCCACATTCCCAGAAACTAGCGTTAAACAATAGTATTACTGACCACGGGACTGCTTCTAAAGCACAATACTGAATTGATGATGCTTGTAGTCTAAACGGGTCCAACTCTAGGTCATCAACCCCTCATAATGGTACTTATTGCTAGGAAAGTAGAACCATGATATTTGTCATGTTGCGGTACTAATCAAAAGTAACATAGTCTCGCGGTATTCCACACATTATGGTACTACTCACAGATAATGTAATGCGCACATGTAACACAGACCTATGGTGTTTCGCACATTGTGTCGCTATTTACAGGCAAAGCATACCTATGGTGTTCTTCACAAAAGTGGACTAACCATAGGGACTCGCACTATCCCGTGGTGTTCCTCACATAGTGGGTACTAATCATAGGCAAGCCAGAACCATGGGTTCCCTCATCCCATGGTGTCGCTCATATAGTGCTACTAATCACAGATACTGTAAAAGCCATCGCGCTTTCGGTTACTACTAATCACAAACCTATTTGGTACCCAACACAGTGGTACTACGCGCAAGTAAAAGCAACTCATGGTGTTCCTTGCATGGTGGTCCTAATTACAAGTAGTATCATGGTTATAATTTGATCATCCATTGGTCACCCCTTTTAGTTGCCTCTTACGACAGGCAGGGGATACCTTGGGTGTATTCTTCATCTGCGTCCCCCACCCACAGGGGGTTGTGTGTTTGGTCCACGAGAGGTATTTTATTTCCCTCAAGTCTGCCGGAGAAGCCGGTTAGGACCCACTCTATCCGCCATTGGGAGTATCACCTCGCCCCTGCTATGCCAGCATAGTAGGTTCGTGGAGTACTTTGATTACCTTTAAAAAAATTAAGTACAATGAACTTATTTCACATAAATGTGATGTATCAGCAGGAGACCAACCTTCTCTTTTAACCATGGCCTGTTGGTACAGCCGAAAGCACAAAAACCCAGCATTTTCACCAACTCTGCAAATTACGACCATTAAAACAATGTGTTTACAATACAGTGCTAGGGATGATTATGGTGGATCGAGCGCAACTCCAGGCGCAGCCAATCAGAAATCAAACCGAGTTGGCTGCACTATATCTATATAGTCACTGCAGCCTAAACTAGCAGCTGTTAAGCCAAAGCCTATGCTATTCGTATAATAGGGCGTAATTGTAGTATTCTAATCTGCTGTCCTCATATAACAGAGTCTGAGGGTATTATCCTTTACATATTGTTGCTCTTTAGGTAAAAATATATTACAATTAACAATCCAATCTATGGTCAACAATAAGCATTGGTAACGTACTTCCTTCCTCCACACCTGGTTCCTCACAATCTGGTAGGCGCAGAATACATTTCCCTGCTGAATAAGCATTGTAAATGTCTAATAATGGCCATTATTTATACTAACGAGTTCCTATCTCCCGTTGGAACATAGATAGCACATTGAAGACCTGCATTCTTTTATGAATGGGTCAATAATTAACTGACCAGAGTAAGGGTTAACGTCGCACCAACACATCAAAAGTTTTCGGCAATGGAGGGATGGGAAAGGGCTGTTATTGGCAAGGTAGTGGCTGTGGCCTTAATTAAGATACAGCCCCAGCATTTTCCTGGTGTGAAAATGTGAAACCACGGAAAACCCTATTCAGAGCTGCTGAAGGTGGGATTGAAATCCACCATCTCCTGAATGCAATCTCACAGCAAGATTATATTGTGGCGTGACGAGCAAACAGAGAGGAAGTAAAAGGGCAACTCGACATATTGAGCGAGAGAATCGAAAATTATGGAATGCTAGTTGCTTTACGTCGCACCAACACAGATAGGTCTTATGGCGACGATGGGACAGGAATGGCCTAGGAATTGGAAGGAAGCGGCCGTGGCCTTAAGGTACAGCCCCAGCATTTGCCTGGTGTGGAAATGGGAAACCATCTTCAGGGCTGCCAAGAGTGGGGTTCGAACCCACTATCTCCTGGATGCGATTAAAGTGGTTGAAAGTGATTAAGAATAAGTAGAAGGAACTTGGACTGGAACAAACTGGTGGTCAGAGTGAGGAAGAAGGACGGGTGCCATAAACATCCCAACCCAGCTGAAGCTGGACAGGGGAACTGGATGATTACTTTTTTAAAAATTACTTACAAACACTTGAGGATAGTCTACCACTAGTGAACTCTTGGAATGTTTACAATCCACTGTGTTGCAATATCCAAATTTGCAATGACATCACCAATCATAAAAGCAGTATGTTGTTTAACTTCATAGTATAACAGATAAAATTATTAGATGTTCTGTTCTGGGTGTCCGGAGTTCAATTACAGTCCTGTTAGAGATTTAAGGTGATTAAAGTCACTGGTATGTGGTTGAAAAGGTACAGAGTGTGCATCGGAAGAGATACACCACCTTCAGGGATGAAAGATTACTTCTTTATTTGTATATTGAATAAATTGTTTATCATCACTGCCCCTGTTGCACCTCGATGAGTAGGCCCTAACAGTTACGTGAACAAATTGGATCCACGAAATGTCACTGTAATATTTGTCCCAAATGGAAGATAAGTGCTTTTACTCAAATAAAGTGCAAAATCTGCAGTAAATTAAGAAATAGTACAAAATATTTTACTTGTAGACAATAATATGGATAGGCCTACATATTTTTATCACCTTACAACTATTTTTTCTGCTACGTCGCCACGCTTCCGTATGTGTTTTGTTTGTCTAACACTTTCATGTGTGATGTCTTTGCTCACTGAAGTTATTTGAATTAATTAAGTGTCTTTTCTTCATGTTGCTTCTTCGTTTTGTGCCCTAACTCATTCATTATTGGTCCAGGGATCATGCTATTTTGCCGTTTGGACTGCCTGCGCTAGTCATATGGACAAAAATAATGAGAATTCACAGACATAGCACTCCCATTCGTCGGTGCTAGCCCTGGAGCAGCGGAACGCAACATAAGGGAGTCCTGTCTACAGCCCGTAAGTACGTATATTATAGGCACACTTTTTCTGGATATATTTCTACCCTAGTGCTGAATCGGTCGACCTCGGCAATCTTCGAGATTCGTACTGGCAACCTTTCAAACACAAGCTATGAATCGCTTATGCATCGCTGTGCGACATCTGGCATACATTTAACGTACTAGTACTGTTGTTGTTTACACTGCAAAGCCAAACTATAGAATTCATACTAGGAACAAGATTTGCATCGAGAAATGTTATATAATGTGTGTGTGACACAGTTGTTGGCTTAAGATAATAACGGTTTAGAAACTTCATATTGATCGATCATTTTCTCGATTCAATTTAATTTCATTTTCATTCAGTTAGCAGCACTAACGGAACCGGGAGAGCTCCCTCCTAACCACCGTACACAAATACATCCAGAAAAAGTGTGCAGATAATACATATTTCTCTAGTAATGACGGTATTTAATTTATCGCTGATTTTACACTTTATTTAAGTAAAAGCAATTATTATCTTCCATTTGGGACAAATATTACAGTTTTGTTTCGTGGATCGGATTCGTTCACATAACCAGCCCTAACATTTGAGGCAGCACAATCTACATCCAATGAGTACGTAAATCTGGATTAGATTTAACAAACAGAAATAGTACCACATTACAGTCGACATGAAACTCTTTCAGGCTACACATTAAGGGAAGGGTAACAGCAGCCATCAGAGGAATGTATGATATAGAGAACATCACTAGGCTTTCACTGCAACAGCGGTTACGTCGCGCATTCCTATCTACAAAATGTCACTGTAAAATTTGTCACAAATGGAACATAATAATTGCTTTTAGACAGTTGAAGTCTAAAATCTGCAGTAAATTAAGAAATATTTTATTTTTGGTGAATATTATGTATAGCCTACCTACTTTACAAGTACTTTTGGTGCTACGCTCACAGTAACACACGTTAAGTCTTTTGTTTGTCTTACACTTTCAACAATTTCGTGTGTGATGTCTGCGTTCACTGAAGTTCTTTGCATTCGTTTTATTGCTTCAGGTGCAAGTTCTAGCTCGTTTGGGTGCCACTGACATTTCCTGAATTGTATCGCGATATGCAAGATTTAATAGGCGACAAAAAGCTATGGCCAATGTACATAAGAAGAATTCTGTGGACTAGTGATTTACTGGTCCAGGGATCATGCTATTTTTTTTTATCGTGAATGCTATTGACCTCCATTTTGCTGTTTCAACTGGCTGCTCTAGTCATATGGACAAAGATAATGAGAGTCCACAGACATAGCACTCCCCTTTCTCGGTTCTAGTCCTGGACCTTGAGAAATTAACAAAAGACGACACCAGCAGCGAAATACAACAAAGGAGTCCTGTGTACTGGTCTTAAGAATGTATTCATATTTCTCTAATAACGACTGTATTTCTTAGTATACCGCAGATTTTTTCACTTCATTTAAGTAAAAGCAATTATTATGTTCCATTTGTGACAAATTTTACAGTGACATTTCGTAGATAGGAATGTGCGATGTAACCGCAAACAGTAATGATTTTATTTCATGCTAAAACAACCCCAATATTAACATATGGTTTAGAAATGATTTGGGAGAAATTGACTGTGACAGGCCTAACTCCATTAGGCAGCATCAAATCCAGATACTTGAAGTTGCTAGGAGTACTGAAGTCAACTCAATCCTGAAGAGTGTAAGAGTTAAGGGAACCATTTTACATTGAAGACTCGCAACTGAAACTTCCACTACCTAATACAAAACAAGCAGAGGAAGCAATTAAAAGAAGAAAACAGAAATGCACAGAAATCTCTAGCGATTTCTACACCATGGATGTAATGATCGACAGGAGATGGACAAGCGAGAACCAAGAATTGAGGTTTGTGATGATGCAACTAGATCAGAATTCTACCAAGAAGTAAGAACACTTCTTTGGGATGACACGATTCCAAAACCAGCCAAAATGATGATGTTTAACAGCTATTTCATACCGATATTCACCTACGGTATTGACGTGTGCACCCTCACAAAAAGAGATTCATCAAGACTGCAAGCATCAGAGATGAAATTTCTTAGATCCATCATCCGGAAGACCAAGATGGATAAGTTAAGAAATGAAGAGGTGAGGAAAGAAACCGGAATAAAGGCATCCCTATTAGACCGAATCAGCACATCCAGACTACAGTGGTACGGGCATGTGATGAGGATGGAGCCTACAAGAACAGCCAGAATAAATTTGGAAAGACAGGTGGAGGGAAAAACACCTTCAGGAAGATCTAAAACCCGATGGATGGACATTATCAAGGTTGATCTAGTTAACCAGGGGATGGACAGTGGATGATGTTCTCCATGACAAGTTGTATATGGACAGGAAGAAGTGGAAGAGACTCATTAACAGCACCCGGGAAACTGGAACTCTACGATGATGATGCAACTTGCCGTGCGTGGTTTTCATCACAAGACGTCACAATAAGAAGTTCCACGTACTGAACAATGAGTGCCTATGCATGTTTTGTGGAAATATCATGTAACGAACTGCGGGAAATTAGAAAGATCTCTAGTTGACTACAGCAAGGAGTAATTAACTCAACTTTATTTTCCATAATTTATGAGTATGTACCTTTTTCTTCTTTGGCCATTAGGCTCCAATAAATTAATCTAAGGTAACACAAACACAATAATTTTGGTTATTTTTGTTTCTATCGACAATACTACAAAACTGGAGCTCTAAAAAAGGAAAATTATATGTCCAAAGTTTTTTTATTATTATGTGTGACTACTGGAACAATCAAATCAGTACACCTATCAGAACTTTTTAATTTGACATTTGTACAAGAAACAAGTCACTTTTCTATTTGTCAAGGATAAATGAAAATGAAAAGAAGAAAGAAGAAAAGGGTGGGTGGTAAATAATGTAGATCTTATTCATGATCAGAAGGAGAGAGAGAGAGAGAGAATGACAGGACACATCTGGAAGACAAACAAGGCTCGTTCAGTTGATTTGTGAGGGTAGTGTAGGTATTAAGAACAGTATGGGTAGGCTAAAAAAAGACAAATGACAAACAGATTAGAATAGATGTAGTAGTTTTATAGAAATAGCACAGGATAAGGTGGCACGTAGAGCAGTATCAAACCAGTCTGTGGATTGATGACACAAACAACAATGCATACATACCTTGACTTGCTCATTATTACTGAATTGTAGTATAAGGTCACAGAATTCACTTCTGGTGAAAAATTGCTGAAGTCTCTGAAGAAAAAATATTCCCCAGTTATCAACTTTCACTTGCTTGATACCACTTCCTTCACTCATGTTTGGTTCCTTCGCATTCTCCTTTGAATTCACATCCTGTATTTTTAAAAAGAAGTTTAAAATGTACAAATGTCAAAATTAGCACTAAGTAAGAACAATATGAAAGAACAGTAACAGTCAGGAAATATAAGAGTGAACACTGAGAATTTTTTTTACAGCACACCACACTGTCTAGGGTCCATTGGTAAATATAACCAAAATACACTTTATACATCTTGACAGATGTACTAAGTAACCATAAGACACTAAGTAAGATACGATGGCATAATTTTCTACCTACAGCAGAACAATCTTCATAATCTGAGACGATATAAAAATCTCTTTATCGGCAGTTTTTCATACAGCTATCATCATAAAAGAGTAGAAGTAAATTAGAGAATACAAGGGGTAACCTAGATCCCCCACCATCTTGGTAAGTCTCTTAAAAGTTCTTGAAGATCACGCAAGTAAAAGAACATTACGTGATAAACAAATTAAAGTATGTAGAAGGAAACGGTAACACATTGAACCATTCACCTGTCAGTTCTAAAAACATTATAACGATGATAAACAAGTCATGTACATGGCAAATACCTTTTCACAAACAAATCGTAGCTTTCACATAAAATAAACGGCATGCAAGGTCATTCACAGCCCCTAACTAAACATAAAACTGTTCCAGGCTTACAGCCAAATCAATAATAATATAACATTCGTCACTAAAAAGTAAATTAAATTAGAACTTAAAATTGTCAATATTGTCTACTACTAATTCAAATATACAGACCAAGTGCTGAATGCTCCACACATACGACCCAGCTCCATCTCTTAGCTCAACCTCGATTGCCAACGACGTATTGAACAACTTAGTTATGAAAGCTACGCATAGATAGCGGCACAAAATCTAAATAACCTTCTCCTTGCTGAGAATTAATCAATAGGTTCCCTGGTACCAAAAAGTGGAATATACAACGTAATATCGACCATGGTTAAAATATTTTCATGACAATTGAACACATAGAGAATTATACATTTATTCGAGATAGGGATAATAATACTTATTGAAGAAGAGATCCAGAAGTGCAAGACCATTTTGCAAACATCCTTGCACTAGAAATTTATCATAAGGTCGTCCAATAAGTGATGAATTTAACATTTGAGCGCTGCGATTGATCGGTCAGCTGTTATTTACGCGCGGCTTTCTACGTCATTCAGCCGCTCTTCTGGTTGCAATTAGCTGCGTACCTTGTTGACTATCACATCGTATTTTTTACAAGTATTTAAGTACCTACAGCATTATTATTGTAGTTATTCCCGTTGAATTGTGTAATAAGTTTATGCTAGTGTTTTAAGTCGGTTCAGTTTAATATTTAGGTTATAAGGTTTAGTATTCCAGTGCTTTAGCTTTAATGATAGGTTCTTTACTTTTTTAAAAATTCAAGTTTAATGTTGTGCCGTACTGCTCATATAGCTGGCGAAATGTCGAAGTCTCAGGAACACGAAAGATTAACTGTCACTGCTGTGGGCAGTATGGATATTCGTCTTGAGAGTCAAAGTTCAACTTCTTCATGCGACGACAGTGAGAGGGAGAGCATCGGTGCAGCAGTCCGGGTGGAAGATAAGATGGAGAGAATCGCATCCATCCCTACTGATTAAAACAGAAGTCCAAGCGGTGAGTAAAAGATCGTTCTCCTTATTGAAAGGCACTATGCTTTTGTGGTTGTTATGAAGGCTCTGTGTTATGCAATATATGTGTATGCTGCTTGCCGATAGGAGCTCCCTGAATATCATAAATTGTTTTAAAACAGACTACGTTTAGAAGTATCTGTGATTATTTATTGACGACATTCCGTGCATAAATCTACAAGCATTTTTGCTTGTCATATTAATGCCCATGATTGTTGTATGTATTGTGTATTGCCAGTGGCGGATTTAGTGGGTGGTCTGCAGGACTGCAATTACCCCCCCCCCCCCCGGTTCTTCACACGAAATTTACGCGAAGCAACATTACATATTAAATAGGGAAATATTGCCAATCCCTTCTGCGAGTTCCTTTAACACTTGATTTTCAACTCCGGAATAGCGCAACAATTGAATGCTTCTCTTCACAGGATAATGTCGTATTATTCCACTTCTCCCTCTTGGGACAGCCAGGACCATTGCCTTCTAGTATACATCGCCTCCCCCACTTTAAGAATACATGTGAACATCAAGAAGTACACACTTTCTCCACCGGAACGCTGCAAGCGTGGTGGTGGTGGTGATTATTGTTTTAAGAGGAAGTACTGCAAGCGTGGCCAGTCAGAACGTGCGGCACGCAGTTCCCCACAGCTGTTAGGTTTACATTCTGGTGATTTTCCTGTTGATCGGCTTACTGTTTAAGTATTTCACCCTCTCAAAACGTTCAGTCACTTCATCTCCAATGTTCTTTAAGATACTCGGGATAAGAGTTTTGCAGATTACCTGACCTAATTTCTCAGCATGATTAGAACTGTCATTTGAGTCGCACTTCAAAACCTCCAAACTCTTCAAAACAGGCAGAACTACGGTAGTTAAAGGTTTACAAGCTCCTGTATTAACAAATTTTGCAGCTTCACACACGAAATCATTAACAATGTTTATAATCCACATCAACCGTTCTGATGGATAGAAGAAGACATTACACCGATCTTACATAAAAATTATGTCTATTAGTGGAGAACTGCATTTTTCTTGTTGAATTAGGCTACGGCATGATTCATAAGTTATATCTTTTCTTATTTCCTTCACAACGAAACCACTGAGGAAAGCAAGTGATGCAACTTTAACAGACACTACCTCCAGACCTGTAAAAGAAATAAGGGTACCTATTAAGTTTACTGCATAATAACAGTATGGTTATTATTTAGAATACTGTTATCTAATAACCAACAGTAAATAAATTTTGTAAAAGTGAGAATACGTACAATGCGGCTTGTGAAGATTTGGCAGGATTTCTGTCACTGTTCCTGGAATGCTAGGGATCACTTCCGATGGGACTGATTTAGATTACATGACACAGCTAATTACATTCATCTCACGAGTATGTTGATTTCGCCGTTTCAAAGGAATTCCTATCTTTAAAATTTTGTTGAGGGCAAGTACTACAGCCTTTGAATCCAGCATGTCATTGTTGCCTGAGGTTCTCCTCAAAATGCTAAAGAACATTTATAGGGAATCGCTGTTAAATACTCTAGTTAGCACAAAATGAAAGCCAGACGACAATAAGTATCGGATACAGAGAACTGTAGAGCACGTAGTTAGCGAATGGCCTAGTAAGTTTCATTGCTGAGAAAACTCGCTCCTTGCTCATGGCATGCTTCCTTCACATCCTCAAGATATACCAGAAACTCACTCTCCAGCCAGTGAAGCCTGTCATTTTTTAGTATCTTCTCGTCTAAAATGTCGCACTGGACATCAACGGAACGATGAAATTCATGATTTGCGGGACACTCGTGCAGGGAAACACCTGAAGTATTACTTTCGTCACAGCTTGGCTCAGTTAATTCATATTTCCCTTTCTTACCTTTGGCAATGACTGAATGTTTTATAATAGGTCTACGTTCTGCTTTGATCTGTTGGACTTTGTAAGATGGATAAGAAGGGAAAACAGAGGGAACAGCAGTATCCTGCAGTTTCTAAATTTTCAATCCAGGTCGATAGTTAGACTCACGAAAATGAAGGCTACATACCACAGAAGATTGCCAAGAAAGGAATGCCCCGAAATCACCACAAGTGGCGTAAAATAGCCACGAACAGAACATTAGAGTAATTGAAGACAAGGAAACGTCATCTGATAACGCCGAAGAGGGCACTTGGACGGAGGCTGTGAAGCGAAACCGGCACCGTAGACAGGTAATCATAGGTTCGAGAAAGACTGATGAAACTAGCAACCTAAGTGCGGCTGATAGAACAGCCTGGTTGTATATAGGCAAACTTCATCAGAACACGGAGAGAGAGGATATTATTAAATTCCTTCGAGATAACAATATATCTGATGACATTATTTGTGACCAATTAGACGCAAAATGTATAAAGAAGGCGTTTCGAATTGGTATTGGTTTCGACCACCTAGAAAAAATAAATAATCCAGAATTCTGGCCAGGGAGGATTTTGGTCAGGAGGTATAATTTTCAACCCCATAACGGCTCGGCTACAATGCTCTCAACCAAATCCTGATAAGGACGACAACGTTTTGCCTACATCAAAGATTAAGCTACTATTATGGAACATTGAAGGACTGCTGAGCATGACAAACATACTAGAAGAGATTATACAGGAATGTGATGTAATAATCCTAGTGGAAACATTTTTAACGCATGCGTGGCAAACCAGTAGACATTATTCAACATTCGTCATGGCAGAAAAATCTCCAGTAGGGAGGCCCAAAGGAGGCATTGCATGTCTGTTCACTGATCAATTCTCGACATTTAGTGTACAATACAGATCTACGAACATTTTAGTAGTTCGAACGAAGCCGTGTGTTTGTGTGTGTGTATATTTCCAGCCAGATTTCTCATCAAGTGAAATTATTGAGGAAGCTAGTAAAGTTTTAACTGTGACTACTAGGGATGATGCCATTATCATTGCCGGAGACCTAAATTGTCGCATTGATACAGAATATCGAAAATCAACAGAAGTTTTGGACTTCTTAGAAGAGGAAGGTCTTCGGTATGTGAATGCCTCTGACATGAATACCTACATGTCTCATAATGGTGCTAGCACAATAGACCTGGTGTTTATAAACTCCAAGTTTGTGCCGATCAAGCAGGAGGTTATTCTCGAGGCGCAACGGAAACACCTACCAGTTGCAACTTCCTTACAGCTGGAGAATAGGCCTAGTGCGCTTGATACAGTTAGGCCCGGTTGTATAAAGACATCTGACTGGAGATCAATTAAGAACTTAGTTCTGAAAATGAGCTGAGATTACGACTTCATTGTGTTGTATAAAACTGAACTCGGTTTACACATATGTAGTTCAAATGTAATCGGAGTTCAAAAAGTGGACGTGGCAACACCGCAAAACAAATGAAATACGAAATAGCTCGGCCATTGGATAATACATAAATGGCGGGATTGACCTGGCCGTGACTGTAAACAAATGAAATAAGAAACTGCCGTGACTGTCGAAGAAGGAGAAGAAGATCATATTGAAATCTCGCGAAGTAAACATGGAAAGAACTTCAAAGGAGCGTTCTGCGAATTTCACACCGAAATAAAAGGACGATCTGGTGGATATTGTACTATCAAGGTACAAACATATAATAGAAAATAAAAAAACCGATATGGTGACATCAAAGTTGAAAGAGAAAGCCGTTGACTTGTCAATTTAAAGAGATCTCCAACAACCATTTGAAAACTTCTTGTAGCATAAAACATACACATGGGTGACAGGGGATAATTTCTTTGAGTAGGTTTTTAATAGTGTGTCCCTTAACTTCAGTTCCAGTCGTTCCTCAATATCTTTCGAGAAACGAAATCTCGTTTTGAACATTTGATCACCCATTTCAATCATCGGATTCCGTCTGTACCGAAAGACGCGAGGAGCTCATCGTAAAATCAACTCTTCTTCATCAGACGAAAAGTCGGAATAATCTGATATCTCTGCTAAATTATATATATATATATATATATATATTACACAGTTGCTTTGTTTTGTAAACTTGAAACATAATTTAAAATAATTCATTATTGAAGCAGTATCATAAAACTAAGTAACAACAACGTGTTGGTATGGCAGTAGGCTATTGTTTATATGATATTCACATAACCTCACTTCTGAAAAATCGAGCGATCTTTAGCAATATTATTTAACTTCTAGCATTCAAGATATTTATAACTCATCTCGATATTATTAAGGTGCGGTATTCTTACGCAGCTGCGATACAAGGAAACACTTCTCAAGTCTTCAGAGCTAGTTCAATGTTTAATATGAATGATAATGATCTAGGTTCAAGGAGATTAACCGACGAATATTCGCCAGTCAAATCTGAACTTAGATCGAGACGAGATGACCTTAGATTAGCGTTTATACAACGGAAAATCGAAGTTCAACTTGACTGGCAGCCATTTTTCCTCGTTAAACTCAGATCAAATGCTTTATACAACCGGGCCTTAAAGAACGTACAAAAATAAGTAGAAAAAGTAATCCGTCTCTTATCTGTGGTGAAGATAATCAAACGATACTTAACCTATTACGAGAGGGTAATCTTAATGAGGCTGCATTATATCTAGAAGTGCTTCTCCAGAATGTTACTCTACCATCAATATCTGTGGTCAGGAATTCTCAACATGGTTCACAAAGGAATGCTATAAATGTCGTAGAGATGTACTGGAAGCATTACATACAGCCAGAAGAGAGAAAACAAAATAATTTCTTGAAATATATGCCAGTAAAAGGAGAACATACAAACTACTAATAAAAGAAGCCAAAAATGATTATAGAGAGGAAGAAGAAAGAAACTTATAGAACGTGCCAGTCTAGATCCTTACCTCGCCCTGAAGCCTAGACAACCGAAGTACTCTATGAACTTACCAATGGAAGTTTGGGAAAAGCACTTGAGTGCAGTCCTTCAAGAGAGAGACACACGACCTACTAATTATTTCGTGCCAGTTTTTCAAATAATCCCTGAAATTGACGAGTTTTCTATTAATGAGGTTGTATCAACTATTACAGCATCTAAAGATAACAAGGCATGTGGCCCAGATCACATTTTCAATGAACATCTTAAAGCTGCTCTCCGAAAATTGGGTGAATCCATCACTCGCCTAATGAAGTAATGCTTGCGGCAAGGTAGGATACCAGACAACTGGGGAAAATTTACTATTAAAATGCTATATAAAGACAAAGGTGACACCGCAGATCCCAACTCATTAGGGGAATAGCACTAGAATGTACGCTGCTAAAGACTTTAACACTAGTAGGTAAACGTCTCATTAAACTGGTGGAAAATAACCTACCGGAGTCGCAATTTGGATTTAGAAAAGGAAAATCAACGACTTTAGCTATCCGCTGTCTCCGGACTGACATAGAAGAATCCTTAAAGTAACCAGGGGGTAAATTGCATGCCATCTTTATAGATTATTCGAAAGCTTTTGGCACCACAAGCAGAACCATAATGTTAGAAAAATTGGAGAGTATCATTGGTAGTACGAACTACCTTATACCGCTGATTAGGAACCTACTGCTCAACAATTCAATAGAAGTAGATGATGGTATTACCAAATCCATAATTTTGGAACAAACTATCGGGGTATTACAGGGAGACCCATTAAGTCCACTACTATTCATTGATGCGGCAGCAGACATATTGGATTTGGTAAACCAGGAAAGCGTCAAACTATTAATGTACGCTAATGATATGGTCTAAACATCAACGTCAGAGAAGGAACTCTAGGAATCATTCAACCAAATAGTAGATTGGAAAAATAAAAATGAGCTCAAGCTGAATGTAGAAAAAACAGTGTCCATGAAGTTTAGAAGAGGGGGGGCTCATGGAAACTTCTTTTATGAAGACCAAGAACTTAAGTCCGTAAATCATTGTGAGGATAATTTAACATATGAATTTCTTAATTCAAGTCCCTCTCAACATGTAAACAGAACTGTATGGACCTTTGTCCGTGTAATCCTGTAATGTGCTCTGCACGTATGGCTCTATCCCCTCCCCTTCTTGGTATGGCTGAGCGGATGTGGATGGCCTTGGTGAGTGTTGGGGGTAGCCATGTTGGTAGTTATTGCCTGATCTTTCTACGAAACAGACGTGCAATGTAGTCTCCGGTATTTTTTCTGGGGTTTATCCCGGTTTCCACCCCCTTTTGGGGAGAATTTTGTTAAAGTTTTATTTTTACCATTATTTAACTACTGATATGTAAATTTTATCCTTTTATGGTTTGATCTGCATTCTCCTCCAACCTCCCATCTTATTCTGGTATTCCGGTTAGTATATATCATATTCTTAGATGTGTTCTTAATTTCATTACTGACCCTTTTCTAAAACTCCTTTTCCATCTTGCTTGTGGATTTAAAAATTTACCAAGGTCTGTAATTTTCTGTACGCCTTTCCATTTAGGAGGCTTTCAAACTTGTACCTTGCCATTGTATCTCTGCATCTTGAATTTCGCAGGTATTAATTCTGCTTATGTCAGATACCACTCGTATTATATCATGTTTTATGGGAAATCTTGCCCAATTCTTAGATTGAACTATTTCATCTTCACTTTAAATACTGAAAGATGTTTCATGTATTTTACCCATCTGTTGGGGAAGCTAACCTTGGAAATGACTATCATTTAATGTAAAGAAGTACCGCACCGGTATGTAAAGAGAAAAATGAAACCACCTTTATTGCGGTGATTTGTCACATGTTTTGTCCGCATGTTTTATGTTTCTTTGGGGTCCCCTTGGTGACTATTGTTTGATGTTTTGTTTAAAAGAAGAAGTTGGGACTGATTGGATTTGGTGGCGTGATACGTAGGTCTCGATTTCATGTGAGATCTACCCTTCATATGCTGGTTGGATATTTAATTACCTGTTACTATTTTCATCCTAGTTTTGTTGCGGATTATCTGCGATAATCTCTGTTATAAACTTTACCTTCTACGTATGAAAATATTGAATTAGGGTGTGTGTTCTTCTCCCTGTGAACTTCGGCCTGGAGATTTTAAGGTGATACCGTTGATATTGGATATCACCTCTCTGGTTGACCTTTTGTGTCAAGTCTTTGATTCTGCTGATTTTGAAATAATACGTAGTTTAGTAAGTTGGAGTCTTCACTCCATTGCATGGCCTTGTGCTTTGGTGTCAATGACTATATGATCAGTCCTTGTTTAATCATCGGATTTCTTTAATTAGTTTCGGGAATTCCGCCCTCTCTTCCTGGTGCGGATTTCAGCTCCTGTGATACTTTAAAGGTATTTGCTCCGTACTAAGGTTCTGGTGTCATTTCTCTCCTCATTTCCCTGATAATTTTACCTATTGTTCCTTTCCTTATCAAATATTTTTCAAAAAAAGACAACGCAGATCATTTAACCTTGTAACCTTCATATACCTTTATTAAATTTTATGCTCCTAATACTGTGTTATCCTTTGAGACAACGTTGGTAATTATACTCTGAAATTGGTAAGTTGGTACTGATACTAAGGTCACGTTGCAAGATCCACTCCTAGCTCGCTCTCCACTAATTTACCCATTGAGGTAAGTTGTTTTTGCATGTTAATTTAATACTGCCGTTTAAATTACCTTGTGCTTGGCGACACCACTGCGGAAATTGTGTTGTGGGTGTACGTGTATGGTGTGTCATTCTTAACCTAACCTGAAACTAGTACTGGGTATTTTATTTTTACTTACTTAGCCATCGTGATATTTTGATTTTAATTTTCTGGGGCTAGTGTGTTTGTATTGTATTTTTAATTGAGTGATCCATATGTCACAGTGTTTTTAAGTTAACTTGCAACTCGGCACGTCACAGGATTATGTTGTTTTTATTATAACTCGCCCTTGTATAACAGCACGTCACAGTGTTTCTGTGGAGTGACTCCTGTAAGATTGGGGCTTGAAAGATTTCTCTGCTCTGAGCCCCTTACTTCTTCTTGAGTTGTGTTCGTCACCCATTTGGTCGTTGTGCCATTATTTCATTATACTTATTTGGTGCCGCTTGTTACTACGTTACTGTGTCTATACTTAATTGGGTCCCCTATGTGCTGCGGATTACTGCCATTATTTGATGTATTTATTACTCCCCATGTATAAACGTGTGGCACTTAGCACATTGGTATGTATTATTACTCCCCCAGTACAAGCGCACCATCACAGTGTTGAATTTGATCCCATATTTTATATATATATATATATATATATAAAATCGAACATCACAGTGATCATTAACCTAACCGTAACTGTAATAAGCGTCCGTCACAGCATTTTAAATACTTGGGTGTAATTTTTCAAACCCTAGGTAATGTTTTCACCCTCCATCTCATGGACCGTCTAAATGCATCTATGAAAGCAATATCTGACATTAAACATCTGAGAAACTTGTCTTTAGAAACAGCCATAAAATTCTTTCATCTAAAAATCAGCCCTATAGCAACATATGGCTTGGAAAACATTTGGGAACATTTGAGTATGAAACAGTTAGATAAAATCGAGAAGTTGAAGGCAAACTACTTGAAACGGGCTCTGTGCCTCTCCAAATATTCTCCTTCCCGACTGGTGTATGAGCTATGCTGAGAGGGATTTTATGTGGAAGAGCTAAGGCTACAGTTGTTACTTCCAGCAAAAACGCCCTATATACATCTGCTTCGAGACCTACGATCGAAGAAGGCTGCCATCTGGGAAGATTTCTACTCTACCGATGCCATGCTAAATAGCGAGTGGGTTCAATGTGGACATGAACTGCTGCACCTGCTGACAAGTTTCTCCGTTCATGGGTTCCATTATGAACTATGTAATATAAAGCATTATCATGAACCAGGTTTGAACTGTGTATGTTCAAGATATGATGCACACTGTACTAAGTACCATGTTTTAAGCTGTAAACAGCGATCAGAATCGCTGGTGAAATTTTGTAACGAAGATTAATATGTTTATATCAATTCTTTGCACATTGTGCGCATTAAATAAATTATTTATACCACAGAAGATCTCGAATTTAAATTGGGCCTGAAGTCTGCTCTTGATATAGCTTTAAACCATTGTTCTCTGAGGTCAGTTCGGTTGGGAAATTCGTGAAATGATACTCCTTTCACTTTACTACTCCGGCTTGTGCAGCAGGGCACGCAGCAATACAACATTGCTATTGATAGAAAGAAACCTGCAATAGGGCATTAATATGCCAAGTTAATGTAGCCTATGGCAAGATCGTAAGCAAAAACTAATTAAAGCAAAAAAGTTACGATAGCCTTCAGTAAAGTAAGAAATTACATTAAAAAGGTATGAGAAACTCGAACGGTGCGTGAGATTTAAGCATGCCTTGTAATTACTTTTAATAAATTACTACCATTACATACCGTCTTATGATGAAATAAATAGCCGTGACAAAGAGTACACAAGAATTTTCAATCCAGATGTATATATTAAACATGAATGGTTGTGTGGGTGCGGAGTTCAAAATACACTTGTTTGTTTCCTGTGCCTTTTTTTTGGAAGTGCCAGTGAAGGAGCAAACAGTTCGTGGGTTGATGAGGAGTTTGTGATATGAAGAGACTTAGTGATAAAATAAAGAAACATGAACAATCAACAACTCAACATAATCTCAGTAAACTACATAAAGAAACGACACTCGATACATTGTTTACTCCCTCTTTCTTGTTGTTCCTAACGTGCCTTCAGCGCGGGTCTCGTCCACGCTTCTAGCGCCACAGCGGCCAAAGTAGCCCCTACGAGATGTTCGCAAAGAAGCATGTAAGCCAAGCGAAGTGGGAAGGCTGAGAGGTATACTAGAGGGCGATGCCAGGACGTAGCTCTGTTATATGGCCATAAGGCTTTGAATCCGCTTCCTCCTCTGTGTGCGCTATAAGGCGCCCGAAAATCCCGCTCTAGCGGTCTGCATGCATTGCAGACCAGTGTGTCTTATTTGTTATCGAACGTTCGCGATAGAAGAAGTTTGAACATCGACATGAGTATTGTTAACTCAGTGCAGTTTTCAAAAACTATCAAACTTAACAGTTTAACCCTAAATGAAAAGTGTGATATTAAAGCTCGAGGAAGACCTACCCCTGAATTGAAAATCTCTCAGACTGGTAAGAGCCGTGACAAAGAGTACACAATAATTTTCAATCCAGATGTATATATTAAACATGAATGGTTGTGTGGGTGCGGAGCTCAAAATGCACTTTTTTGTTTCCTGTGCCTTTTTTTCGGAAGTGCCAGTGAAGGAGCAAACAGTGCGTGGGTTGATGAGGAGTTTGTGATCTGAAGAGAGTAATAAAATAAAGAAACATGAACAATCAGAAAAACATGTGAACAGTGTGCTAGACTTAACTCTTCTAGTTTCCGTAGATGCGCGCCGGGGTTTAATTAAGGCCTATGAGGAATCTGTACAGCGTCATAACAATGAAGTAAGCAAAAATCGGAAAGTACTATACAGAATAATAAACTGTGTTAAGTTTTATGGGTCAAGCGACTGGCGTTGAGAGGACATGACGAGAGGCCAGACTCCGAGAATCCTGGTATATTTCTGAATTTAACCAAATACAAGAGTGAATTGGAGTCTGTTTTAAAATCAGATATAGAGAGTGCTTCGTGTTTCAAAGGAACGTCAAAAATGATCCAGGAAGAATTGTTACAGTGTATGCTGGATGTATGCAGAGAGGCTATTTTGGAAGAGGTATCGGAGTCTGAATTTTTAGCAATCGTAACCTACGAAAGGACGGATGTGTCGGATGGATTTCAGCTTGTTCTTGTGATAAGGTGCTGTGGTTCGCAAGGTAATGCTGCAGAACGGTTTTGGGGATATTTTAATCCTCATGGTCGAAATGCAGAGGCTATTTCAAAATGTATTCTTTCCCAGCTTGGCGTTATTCTGAAAGATAAGAAGAATAAACTCATTGCCCAGACATACGATGGCCCGTCTGTTATGAGTGGTGCCGTCAGTGACATGCAGACGAGAGTTAAGGAAGTGTACCCAAACGCCCATTTTATACATTGCTTTGCACACCAACTTAATTTGATAATGGAGAGAGCTGCTAAGCAAAACACGAAAACAAGAATATTTTTTGCAAATTTGTCTTCAATACCGGCATTCTTTTCCCGATCACCCCAAAGAGTGTCTGTTTTAGATTCTTGTGTAGCTAAACGGATACCTGCTGCTGGAGCCACAAGGTGGAATTTTAAATCGAGAACAATCAATACTGTATTCGAGAAAAAAGGTACTTTAATTAATTGCTTTGACCTACTGATGGAATCTGAGTCTTCAAGTGACACCACAGTCAAAGAAGCATCGGCTTTGTACAAGTACCTTCAGGATGAAGAGTTCAACTTCTGGCTGAAATTCCTTCATCATATCATGCCTCATGTTGATATTTTATACAATCAACTTCAAAATCGCCAGACAGAAGTAGCAAAAATTCGTTGCCTTGTTTCAAACTCTGTAAAAAATATTAATGATGTGAAAAATACAATACTGGACTCCAATGAAAATTCTGAAACCGGAAATGTAAACGAACGACGCCAGGTTCAGGAAATTGCGACAAGAGTGCCTGCGGCCAAGAAAATCTGTGATATCATCATAACCCAGGCAAATAGCCAGTTTCAATTTACAAATCATCTCCAAGTGTCAACTCTGGTGATGCCATCAAATTTTTCTTCCTTCAAAAACGATTTTCCTGAGAAAGAGCTAAATGACTGTGTACGACTTTTTCCTACATTTGATTAAGAAAAACTATAAACTGAACTACCTGTTTTATACTCCAGAGAAGAATTCAGGTCACTGTCTGGTGCTATCTAGCTGCTTCAGTTCATCACCTCGAAAAATCTTCAGTCATCACTTTCAGTAGTGAAACTTCTTCGCATTGCAGCAACTCTGCCAACTACCACGAGTGAACCAAAAAGGTGTTTCTCAGCCATGAAGAAGATAAAAACGTACGTCCGCAGCACTATGGGTGAAAAAAGACAGACAGCTCTGGCAATGCTGTCAATGGAAACTACTTTGATAAGAAATATACCAAATTTCAGTGAGAAGGTTATCAACATATTTTCTACCTACAAGTCTCGCCGAATGCAGCTCATCTATAAATAAGGTAAAATTAAGTAATTATACATGCAGCCCTCCTAGTGTTAAATGCACGAGCCGCCTCTGTGTATTGCAAGAATTTTATGACGGCGTTATGCCTTTACGGAATATCTGTTTCCGTTACGTGCTACAACATCAGACGGAGCTTTTCAGTTAATGTTACGCCCCCTCCTACGACGTAAGATCAAACCTCGTAAAAAAAAATCAAACAGGACCGTCACCATGGAACACAATACGATTTATTTAACAAGAAACACATAATCGTTAAACGATAATCTATAAAAATGATGGTACATTCATTCTCTACATCGCCTCCCGCTTCTTTAAAGTTCGCCAACTTCCAAGCTATATTTCTGTCATAAAAATTGTATCGTCTTATTTAAAGATCAGTTTTACTTAGAGCCTTGATCACTCATTCACTACTTATTTCCACAGCTGACCTGTTCCCTTTCATCATCCGGTACTCTTTCTTTAGAGAGGGGCCTCTCAAACGCCCAAAATCTCACGCGTGCAGACAGCGGCGTAGAGTTCTTGTGCACAGTGCATCGGTCCCGCTTGGCTTGGCTCGGCTCGGCTCGGACCAACGCTTCGTCTCTGGGCTACTCGGCTAAACTCGACTCAACTCTGCTCGGATTTGGAGCGCTACGAAGCAAGTGAGGAAGAGGGAGACAGGTGGAGCGAGCAAGACAGGCGTGCGGAAAGAGAGAGACAGCGCTTTTGCTCCAAATCGAGGAGTGGGGGTCTGAACTCTGGTCAAACAAGCGAAGTCGTCTTTTGCACCGTGCACAGTGCATGCACCCTGAGAGGCCATGCTTTAGAGTATTATTATTTATTTATTTATTTATTAGCTCACTAGAGAACTTACTGTCCCAATTACAGTGGCGACTACGTTATGTAAACCAAACCAGTATACAAGAAAAATAAACAAACATGCTTAAATGTGTAGAGTAGACCCTAAAGGATACCAGGTATTTTGGCGTTTGCCATTAATCACAATGCTGCTCACAATATTGATGGAATTTCAAATGATAAGAGTAAAACCTCCCGCCGGTGGTGCTAACCGCTGGCGTGAAGGAATTCACAATAGTTATTATAGGGAATCGTGAGGTTCCTGACGATGCTGAAAGGATGAACAAAATGAAGTACCTAATATGATATTAATGATTATCTTGAATCGGGAGGCTGCTCCCGTTCCTGGAAGTATGAGCAAACTAAAGTAGCATAACATTATGCAAACTAATGTCTGTTGCTTATCCATCCGTTCCCTGCTATGGGCCAGCCGACCTAGTATTACAATATACCAGTTTCGCTTAGCCCCGATAGAACATGACCTTGTGCTGAGTGCGCAAATCTTTTTCTTTTTTCTGCTGAAGCTGATGTGCCCTCCTAACCATTTAAATACCTATCTGTTTGGTCACTTACATCATCACTATTTACAACTACGCAATCTTCCGAATTCACTTTCTTTTCAGACAGATTCCTCATGGCACTTAAACATTTGTTCAGATAAATTTCGCTGTTCCACTCCTTAACTATCCAAGCAATAACTCTTGGATTATCCTTTTGCCTACACAACACTATGTTTCTCATTTAAAAGCTTCTTTCTCAAGTTCTCAGTTTTCTCACATTCCCCAATCAAATGTAGATCGCCCATCTTCTTTTCAAATAAAATGCATACTGAAGTGTCTCTTCTCTTGATCCATCCCTTATTCTCATGCAGCCCCAATATCCACCAAATCAATCCCCCTTCACGTCGATTATTTTCACATCTTATACTAATCTTAGAGACTTGGAGTACCTTGTAAGATAAACTCAGAAAAGCTCTGTTGCCACATTCTTCTACCAATCCTTGTGTTTGGATGTCCTTACCTCTGGCTATCATAGCTCTTCCCTGTCTCCATCCAAATATAACTCAACACTATCCTCTCCACGCAGGTTTTAGTTATCACCAATCAACTCTCTGTGTTTAAAGGCTTCCTGGACCACTAAGCCAACATGTCCTCTCCTCAATCGCATCAAATTGTTCAGGATCCTCCGAGCGCAAGTTATTTCCCTATATATTCTCTACGTAATAATGCCACCCCACGTTCGCGGTGCATTGATGTAGCCTCATGCACATTTTACTAAATTTATGTGTGATTTGGTTTAGCAAATCCCTTTTTTATCCATCCCCCATATTTCTACCCCATATGGTACCTTACTCAACACTATCGTCTTAAACATTGTCCTCAATATCCTATAGCTTATCCCCGGGAATTTTGAAATTAAGATTTTAATCATAGAAAGTGCTGCTACCTCTCTCCACTTTGCCCTCTTGATATGATCTCCTTCCACCCCCGCCTGTTTAGTATCACTCCGAAATATTCTATCTTGTCAACATCTTCTATGCACTCTCCCTGTAACTTCCAATTCCTTTTGGCTTTTCGCCTCTTGAACTTGCCTCTAGTACTTTGGATTTGTTGCAGTTAAATCTTAATGCCCACTTCTTTGCGAATTCCGATAGCTTGTCGAAACTCTTTTGAAGACACCCCTAGTCAAAGCCATTAATATGACTTCATCTGCAAAATCAAACCCGGTATCTATAAATTATTCATGACCGGCACTGCCCATTTTTCTCTACCATGCCCTTCCAAAATGTCATTAATGAACAATATAAATAGCAACGGCGAAAGTTTAAACCTTGTTTTAGCCCCGT
Organism: Anabrus simplex; assembly: GCF_040414725.1. Lineage (NCBI taxonomy): Eukaryota > Metazoa > Arthropoda > Insecta > Orthoptera > Tettigoniidae > Anabrus > Anabrus simplex. The sequence goes on from NC_090265.1 coordinate 1,052,702,143, forward strand.
CCTACAGTCTATGGGCTCGCTGATTAAATTGGTTTTTGGCTTGATGCAGCAATGGACCTTGCTATATAACGCTTCTATCGCTCGTCTCATTTTTCTTTAAAACCCTAACCTGCCTATCTTTTCTACCAGTGCTTTTCTGCTAACGGCACCAAAGGCTTTTACAAAATCAATTGTCGCTAGGTACACGTAACCTCTTTCTCTACTTAAATACTTATCCAATATCATCCTGACTGTCATAATGTTGTATACTGTTTGTCTTCCTTTTCGGAATTCTCCTTAGAATATTGATATTATTGATTGGCTTTCTGCCCATCTCGATAACCTTATAGCCAAAACCCCTGCATAAATCTTACTCAGCGAGTCCAGTAACGTTATTCCTCGATAGTTACTTGGTGCGTTCTTCCTCCCTTTCTTTTTGTAAATTCGGCAGATGATTCCGCTTTCCCGTTCTTTCGGTATGATGTTGCTATCGAAGATCCTGTTGAATAATTTAACTATTCCCTCCCTAAATTGACTGTAATTCCATACTTTTTCCAGCATAAATTATTTATGCCGTTCCTTCCCCCCGCCGATTTGTTCTTGTACTTCTTCTACAGAGATCTATTTGTCTAGTTCGTATATACTAATTTCTAATTGTTTTCCAATTGTTCATCATCCCGTCCTCACATTTCCATCTATCCCTAACACCTAACAAGCCACTGAAGTAGGTTACCCATTGGCCATAGCCGATTACAGCTTTGTCAATCCTTTTCCCTCCTCTGTTAATTTTGTTTATCCTTTCCCATACTCTCTCTGCTTCGTTTAATTTGCATTCCCTGTTAATCGCCTCTGTTTGTTCTGCAGTCCATGACTTCTTGCTCCCATCATTTTCCTTTTGTATTCCTTCCTTAACCTACAGAAAGATTCTCTATCCTCCATATCTTCACTTGATCTATATTTTTTAAAGCCTTCATAACTTGCCTCCTTAATCTCTTGCATTCCTTGTCATGCCATTCATTCCATTCTTTCTCCATCTCTTTTCTTGCTCCGTCGTTGCCATCTCCTTATAGGATATTCAGTTAGGTCCAATCTATATTATTCTCATCTAACGCTACTTCCCACCCGCATTTTATTAACTGCATCTCCGGCTGCAAGAAGTCTTCTATTTCTCTATGTGCCCTCTCTGTCAATATATACTTAAAATATACTGTCCTCTCTTCCACACTAGTTTTATGTCCTAACCTTTCTTCCCTTATATTCCTTTCTATCCTCAACCCTAATGGTGCGTGGTGTGACTATCCAATCCGCAATTTCTATCTTTCTAATTTTCCTTATCATATCTCCCGAACACAACACTAGGTCGATCACACTTCCCCCATTAGCTGCTATATATATATGTAAATTTCCCATTTCTGTCCCCCTCGCAGAAGCCATTTAAAATATAGAATTTCCTTCCTCACAAAACTCCATTAGCAACCCTCCATGACTGTTTCTTTCCTTGTCTTTGTTTCTTTTTATTACCTTTAAGCTTAATTCATCTTCTTTGCAAAACATTGGTTATAGTTCCCCTACCATGGCGTTCCAATCCCCAAGTAGTAATATTCCATCTTATTCGAACTTCCCCCTGATCATACTGGTTTCCAAGAGTAGCTCCTCCAAGAGTTTATCATTAGCGTACGGAGATCCCTTTAGGGCGCCAATAAATGCAAGCTATATGTATATATCTTTATCTCTTTTCCGTCCTCCCTTCCTATGTTAAATCTTAAGCATAACGCTTCATCTAGATCGTTATCAATGTCCTCTACCAACTCATTAATTTTAATCAGCACCGCTTCTCCTCCAGGTGCTCGTCCCTTCTTCTTTTGTTTTTTCTTGCTTTGCATTTAACCGTGACCCCCGCCCCCCCCCCCCCAAGTTATCTTCGTACACGGTGGTGTCCAAGCCTCCAGTAATGAGACAGTATCATAGCCTTCCATTACCTTTATCACTTCGTTATGATTTATTTTGCTTAGCAGGGCTTCGATATTTATAAATCCTATTTTCAATCTAGTTATGACTTGTCCTCTTTTCTTCCTCACTTACCCTATCTGTTTTTACTTCTCGTCATCATTAGCCTTTCTCCGTCTACCAGCACCCCTTCATATCTTGACGATTTAGGGCGTTCTTTCTTATCTTTTCCTTCCGTATCCTTATTTTGCTTACCCCACAGGTCTTTTAATATCCTGCTTCTTCCCTTCAACAGCTTGTCTCTCCCATTTTTATCGCCCTTCGATCTACTTCCTTCCTTATTGTGCCCATTCCCCCTTTGTTTTATATGATATTTTCCTTGGGTGTCGCCCACCCTTACATCCTGGGACCTTGTGTTTGGTTCCATGCTACACTGTCCACTTGCCCTTTCGTTGGATTCGCTTCTAGTCTCGGTTACTCTCTCCTCTTCGTCTGTCGCCTGTCTTCAGTCTTGTCTTGAACCCAGGTCCCCTTCTTTCAGGTTCTCTTCCATAACTTTCAGCTCTGCTACAGTCCAGGAAAGTCTCCAATTTCCGTTGGATACCCACAACCGTTGCCCACTAATATACGCTTTCAGCCCCTGCGCTCTTGCTCGCCTCTGCTGTCTCTTCAGGATCCTTAGGACCTCACTGTCTTCTCTCCCCATGTCTCTCTTAATCCAGATTTTCATTCCTTCTAGGTTTCTCGGATTTATTATCATTATGTCCGTCATTATTGTAGAAATCAGTTGCACATTTATCGGCCTCCTGACCTTCACTTTCCCTACTCTTGCCACTTCGTCGATATCCACCTCACTGAAGTTTATTTTCATTTTGTTTTGAATAATGTCCAGTACTTTATACAAATGTCTATCTTCGATTCTGCCCCCTCTTCCTGCACTCCATATATGAAAAGGCATTTCTTAATCCTCTCCTGGGTTGAGCCCACGACCTCTCTCTTCAATAGCACCTCTTCCTCTTCATGACTTGTTACTTTTATCTTAATCCCTGAATCTCTTTCTCAAGTTTGCCTGTCTTGGTCTCCTCCCCTGCATTAATCCTTTTCACCTAATCTCTAAATTCCTCTTGTCCTTTGCTCAATTCCTCCAACTTCTTCATTACCTTTTCCGTATTGTTTTGCTCCTTCATCACCTCCCGAATTCTCTCTATATCCTCCCAATTCAAGTTTCCGCTCGGGCCGGGCTTCAATTCCACCCCCTTATCACCAACCGCACCGCTATCATCGCCGCCACCAGAAGTATCTCTCCAAACTTCGCCTTTCCATCATTACTTGCCATCTTCCACGTAGATAACTTCCACCTCCTCTGTCAGCTCCCGATAGCCGCCCGGTATTGTTCCACTCCCACCATATCTTGCTTGCACTCCACTATTCACACGTCTGCACTTGTCGCTAGCTGATATACGTCTGGGGTCAAATTCCAAATTTTTCTCCAAATCCCAACATTCGGTAATGTCTTCCGTCCCAGTGTTAACCCTTTATTGGGCAAAACCCTGGGGATCAAAATATATTACTTATTTGATTAAATGCCATGTCATTGGGGTCTTCTGTTTAGGTTTTAACCAAAATCTGAGTCAATACATTGTTTGATTATGCGATATGGGGTGGTAAGTATTTTTACCAGAGAGCATTTAGGACTTTTTTCCCATTGAGTGTGCACTGGTAAATATATTTACCACTTTGCTTACATGACTACTTTCCACTGTTTTTTTGCAAAATAATAGGTGCAAAATGCAGATGGAAAGCATGGAACAAGAAGTACATATAATTATAAATGTCACACTGGCTCTGAAAATTGCACTAGAAACATGGGGGTCATGGGGTATGTGATGAAATTGATGATAGCTTCTTCTGAGAGGCCTTTGTTCGTAAAAGACATTGCTGGAACAATATCACAGACATAGAACTAAGGCACATAGTTCTCCTTACAAACTATACGATTCAAAACAAGCCATCGTCTAAAATTAATTTCTAAGATCGTATAAGAATATCTTACAAAGTAACATAAATATGCATTCAGGCAGGCAAGTGCCTAGGGGAGCGAGGGGAATTTTGAGGTATATCCCCCCAATACTTGTCTGATTTGTCAACAGCTCCCCTGTGGAAAGCCCTGATGTCAGCCACTACATGAGGCAGTCTGTTCTTACATCCATAATAACCCTAAAATGTATATTATTATTATTACTTTCTATTTACGCCCCTGACTCAGAGGAACTGAATACGATACAGATGGACTAAATTTATGTTTTTCCGAAATACACTTGAAGTGTTGTTTGGATATAAATCCAATTTTCATAATTTAGGAAGCTAATATATCTTGTGACTGATAAAACGTACGTCAATTACCTTACATTCCTGTTGCGTGTTTTCATATTAGTGAATATAACATGTTGTCCAGAATAGTGTAGGAAAGGGCATATGTAAAACATGTAACTAGAAGCTCTGAAGTCTATTTTCCGATATTTATATTACCAATTGCATTGAAAATGAGTACGTTATTAATTTGCAAAACGAGCACACTATTTCCCCTTTCATGGTACTTTATGTGTAGACCAATGATAATTTGGACAAAATCTTCCAAAGTTAACCACAAAATATGCAATCAATGTTCACAAAACAATCAAAATTTTCAAAAATATACATTGTTGTCTTATTTAAATCAGGGAAACCTAGTATCTCGCTTAAAATGAGCTTTATTTTACGGTCAACACAATGCTTACACGAGTGAAGTTCATGTAACGCTCTCTGGTAAACATATGTACCACTTCCCGAAACGGATTCAAACAGCCGTGAAGCGCGAGTTTCGGAAAAACTGGTAAATATTATTACCAGAGAGCGTTACTAGACTAGAAAGCAGACAATTACGGCCACTTAGGGTATTACCATCTAAACAGTTTCTATGGAAACCCAAGTGGTAAATATATTTACCAGCAACCTATAAAGGGTTAAACGCGGATGAAAGTTCTTTGTTGTGATCTTCTTTCGCATCACCACGTGACACTGTTGGTGTTTCCCCGTCTTTGTTTACGTTCGAATTAATAACTTCCAGCTTTTTAGAGGCCTGATAGGATATAAAATAATTTGTTATTTTCTTCATCCTTCACAACTAACCACACATAAAAACTAACAACCTAACTCGCCACTAAACACTAGCTTACGTGCTTATAAGAACGAAACTTCCTTTTCACGAGTGTTAGAGTATGTGCAGTCAAATCGTTCCTTCAAACATTGACTTCGCAGGGAAATGCAGCGTCTGAAAGAGCGTAAAGATAAGTCAAACTGAGAGTGGAGTCAGTGCCTCAAAGCTAGGTACTTTATCACCTGACCAAGCATAAGCTATTTACATCTCGGAGTCAGCGCGCTTATCTTTTATAGGGAACGAGTCACCTACATCAATTTCAAATCCTATTGGCCGTGAACTTGCACAAAAGAGACAGTAAGTGCGAAGAATCGCTCTCAAGATTGTTTAACGTGATCTTTCATTTCCGCGTCGAGTCGACATATCTATGTTGCTCTAGCGTGAAAACTGCATTCCGTTCAAGAAATTTATCGCAACTCAGCAAAAGCCTAAATTTACTATTATCTCTCTTATTATAGCTTGTACGGAAAAACACGTTCAGACAAAATGATTAGAAATGTTATATTCTACAACTTTTGTTATGTCGTATTTTTCAATAAAAGTGCTACTAAGGCGATTATTACAAATTGTATTATAGAGCGATGTGACAATATGCACATCTCAACAGAAAACCGACTTGGCTTGATCGAAGGCCCGGTGATTGAATTAAACGCAAACTTCAAATGCACAATCATTTGGTTAGCAGTCTGCAGTCTGCAGTCTAAGAAAAGGAGCCCCAGGCAGAGATCCATCTTTTGGGTAATGTGACAGTTGTGTTATTAGAAAAAATTCTATCATGGAACAACCCATTCTTATCAATAGTTGCAAAGAGTGTGGAAAAACGTTTCTCCGAAGCTATTACAAAAGTCATGAGATGTTGCGTAAGACAACTTTTTAATGCAAACACTGTATAAAACAGTTCAAATACGCTTACAACGGGCAACGCCATGAAAACCCAAACGTTTTCAAACAGTTACTGATTTATTTTAAAAAGAACACCCCTGCGAGATATTTTTAATTCTTCGTCTGCGCCTGCTACAAGTTCGGTTACTACGCACACATCTCAAGTTAAAGAGAAGCAGTATGATAATTAATACCTCAACGTTTCTTTACCATCAAAGATTTATAATTGTAATTCATTTTCTAAGTCGACTTCATGTTCTGTCGCCCATGCAGACATATAGAGAACAACAAGAGAATGATGATTTAGACGACTACGACGACGACGACGACGACTACTACTACTACTACTACTACTACTACTGCTACTAAAGTGCTGCTTTTGAATGGCTGGTGTTGTTTAGTGCTCCGTGTATTTGCTTAATTAAGTGGTGTTTTAAAGGCTGTGTATGGATAAAATATATTGCGATTATAAGTGGAAGTGCTGCCCTTCAGAACGCGGTATTATCTCTCTTTGAAGAGCTAAAGAGGCATCCCTTTTCTGACAAGGTAAATAGGTCATTTATATTCCTTTAAATGATTTAAGGTTATGTTCTCCAAGAGAAAAGAGAGTAGAGGTACTGAGAATAGCAATGTCAAATCAAAAGAGGTTGAAATAGATGTAGAAAACCAAAGAGATACTATGTCGGATGAGGAGCTTGTCGTAACCATTGAACTACAGAGTACGAAGACTACAAACCAAAGAGTAGGATTAGAAGAGATGCTACTAGAAATTGATAAGTTAGTCAAGCATAGTGAAGACGTATTAGCATTAGTTAAGATGACTCCTAATACCAAAGCGGAGATAAAGAAAGGTATTAAAGAAATGGGACAAATGGCAGAAAACATTCATAGTCGTTCGTGGGAATGGGAACAGTTTGATGTGAATGAAGATCCAAAGGCTAGGAGTGATTTGGAACAGGGCACTACCTCCCGTAAGAAAATAACCCGTGATGTTGGGACACAGGCGCAATTCAGTGACAGAATGCTAGATATAGGGCAGACCTTCTTGGAAGCTACGTGCTTTGACGAGTTTACGAAGCTATTGGATAAGGAATGGCCTGACTGTGTTTACAGTAACACGCACGTCATCTCTGGAAATACAGGGAAATTGACTGATTAGGATATGTCAATGGTTGTAAATCCCAAACATCTTACAGAGGAGGATGAAATTATGAGAAGCATGAAGAATATGCATACAGAAATCTCTGACTTGCTGAACTCTAATCAAGGAGGAAGGTAAGGCGGAATTCCTGCGCACTGTTACGCAAACCTACACGAGTCGAAGAGGAGAGCGGGAGGATCTGCGATATGTGTATGTAATACCATATTCAATTAATCAGGATGGAGTAAATGACCTGCAGAGCCTGTATTCATGTCTCACCCACTGGAGAGAGATAATTGAGACTCATACAAGAAAGAAGGTGCTGATAACTATCCCGGATACCCTTGATCGGAATTATATAAGGAAAATCTTGGAATGGATGTTTCTTAAGAGTGATATTGAAATAGGGTGCTTGGAATCGGGTAAAACACAGGTAAAAGAGGCTACTTCTGTGGGATTAACATCGAAAAAGAAATCCATAAATGATAATACTCAGGAAACAGTTATATGCAGAGCTGCGGGCAAAACGTACGCCGAATTGCTTAAAACAGTAAAGGAAGGAGTAAAAATCGAAAAAAATGGCGTTAAAAAAACGAATAAGGAAAACAGCAAAGGATGACCTTATACTTACTGTAGAAGGCAAAGGAAAGGCTGACGTATTACAACGTGAGATAACTAAAAACGTCAAGGAAATAGAGGATTCAACAAAAAGGAAGGAGACAACAATTCTAGTGTAAGGTATGGATCCGGATTTAAATGGAGACTATCTTAGAGCAGCTCTCTCCTTTACTACATTAAAAAAACACGATACGCCTGTAAACTTCCATTTAAAAAGTAGTTAAAGAGATTACACGGTAATAGTTAACAGTCGCTGTATTGTTATTGATTATTGTCGCTCCTCATATTCAAATATTGCATTGTTGGCTTCAGTCGTGAACAAAGGGAGTAGTGTAGTCAAGTAAATATAAATAAAAATCAGCTGACCTTGTATTCCAATCATTTGTACTTCTGATTAGGTAGTTAAAGTATCCGTAATTTATATTTCGCTCCCTCGATCTTTCAGTATTTATGAGCGGTTAGCTAATAATAATAAAGTTCATATATCCCAGTAATTGCAGTTCAAGTCCCTGGAGTAGTAGGAGTAGTTTTGATAGAAATATTTGAGAAATTATTATTGTACAGAAACGTCGTATTTTTCAGTAGGCCTAATTAAGGACACTTTTATTCTCCGTCCCGTGGAGTAGGGAAAATAATAGTAATCCACCAGCTGTAATAATCACATAACCACATTTCAGTAAAATCGTAGTGAAGATAAGGTATAATATATTAGATAGTATCTTGCCCGTTATATTCGTGTTTTTCTTCGTGTACGGCAATCCTTTTGATACTTAAGCATTTAACCAAACGCAGTGTAGTGTAGATACATTGTAGAATAGATACAGTACATTTAGATAGTGCCGTATCTTGCCTGCTATATTCATGTGTTATCTTTCGTGTGTATCTATTAGACCGTAATACTAATAATAATTTGTCTAAGCATTTAGCTACGTTGGTAATCTTTGAGTACAGTATTTCTTGCAAATTTCATTTCTGTTGTGCTTATTAGTGACATGCGGTACCGTTATCGTAATTAGGATACGTCTGAAAGTAGTTTAAAAATTACTGTAGTGTACTGTACAGTAGCATACGAGTAATATCGTATTAGAATTGAGTGTGCTTATTTTATTATTGTAAAATTTTGTATAGTACTGGTGTAGTAGAGGTATCCGTAGAAACTCTTACTAAAATACTGTTGTTGTAATTAGGATAGGCTTAATTGCAGTTTGGAATTGTGTAGTTCTTGTGTATTACTTTCGATATTCAGTAATTAACAGCAGTTTTTATCCTGTTAGGTGTTGTAGGATAAAAAATAGAGCACGACTAAGTAGTATTGTAGTGTAGTCGTATGTTAATAACCTTATTGTAGTGTGATCTTTGAGTACTATCCCAGACAATATATCCCTCCGTTCATTTACTTTTTGCGAATAAGTTATTTTATTTTTAATTTTTTCCCCGTAAAGAATGGCTAAGGAGCGCGAGTGTACGAATTGTGGGTGTGACGAGGCATTGAGGGGTATGAGGGAGGAGTTAGATAGTTTGAGGGAGATAATTAGGATTCACACAGAAGACAGGAAGGATGATAGGACTCCCTCAAACAATGTACAGATTACAGTATGTGTAGAAGAGGGAGGGGTAGGAAAGGGAGGAGTTGTAGAAGAGAGGTGGTCTAATGTTCCAAGGGGAAGGAGATTGCAGGCTAAGGGCTCTATTCAGGATCAGAATTCGGGAGAGGTGTCTGTGAGAAATCGGCACGAGTCACTCCAGGTAGATCAACAGAGGGAAGATGAGGGACAGGGAACTGTTGGTGAGATGTGTGGAAGTAAGAGGAAGGGAAAATGTAGGAAAGGGAAATGTAGAGTAGAAGATAGGGAAAGACAGGTGGAACAGGGTCATGGGAAGGAGAAAATGTAGGAGGAAGTAGCTTCTTCAGCTATCAGAAAAGATAGGTCTGACCAGGAGGGGAGGGGATCAAATGAGGTGGGTAGGGTCGAGGCTCTGGTCATGGGGGATTCCATCGTGTGTGGAGGAAAAGGAACCAGGGTAGAATGTTATCCAGGAATTAGGTTGAGGCAGATGTTGAGGGAAGTAGGAGAGGGAGGAGGGGAAGGAGAAGGTGGTAGTGTTTCACATTGGTACCAACAACGTAAGGCAAGCTGATATAAGTACCAACATAGTTGGAGATGTGTAGGATCTGGTAAATGCAGCACGGGTGTTTAAGAAAGCGGAGATTGTTAATAGTGGAATACTGTGTAGGAGGGATACTGACTGGAGGGTGATTGGTGATTTAAGTGAGACTATTGAGTGGGTATGTGGGAAACTAGGAGTGAAATTTCTAGATCCTAATGGATGGGTAGGAGATAGGGATCTGCGCTTAGATGGCCTTCATTTAAACCGCAGTGGTACGTATAAGTTAGGAAATTTGTTTGGAAGGGTAATAGGGAGGTACATTCAGGGAAACGGGATGGCCTAGGGAGCGGTGATAAGGGAACAGGGAACTGGAAATCAAGTAGGGATGACATAAAATTGTTAGTGTTGAAATGTAGAAGTATTGTAAAGAAAGGAATAGAATTAAGTAATTTAATATATACATATTTATCAGATATTGTAATAGGAGTTGAATCATGGCTGAGAAATGATATAATGGATGCAGAAATTTTCTCACGGCACTGAAGTGTGTATCGTAGGATAGGAATGGTGGGAGGGGGAGTGTTCATTCTCGTGAAAGAAGAATTTGTAAGCTACGAAAACGTTAAAAATGGGACACATGAAATTCTAGGTGTAAGGCTCATTTCTAAAGATAATAGGCAACTTGATATATTTGGAGTGTACAGATCGGGAAAGGGTTAGCACTGACGCGGATTCGGAATTATTTTATAGGATAGTCAGCTATGTGGCAAACGACATGGAATTAAATGTGATTGTAGCGGGAGATCAAAATTTGCCAAATGTCAATTGGGAAGGAAATGCGAAAGACAGGAAGCATGACCAAAAATGGCAAATAAGTTAATATGGGAAGGACAGCTGATTCAGAAAGTGATGGAACCAACCAGAAGGAAAAATATCCTGGATGTGGTGCTGATAAAACCAGATGAGCTCTATAGGGAAACTGAAGTAATAGATGGTATTAGTGATCATGAAGCTGTTTATGTTGTAGTTAAAAATAAATGTGATAGAAAGGAAGGTCTTAAAAGTAGGACTCTTAAGGCCGGTCTCCACTGATTAACATTTAACAACAACATGTTAAATGTTAAAAGTGTTAAATGTTAATTGGTGACACCATCAGCATGTTAAATGTTAAATATCAAATACTGTTTCATTTAACACAGTGTCCACACTTAATAAACATGGTAAACTTGACATCCTTTGTTTATATACAGGTAGTTTATCATATCAATTTATGGTAATACAGTTAGGTGGTGTCTAGTATTTTTAAATAAGGGCAATTGACTCAGTTGAAGAGGAATTGGCCTTTGTTCTTGCCACTGTTTCTTCTTGTTATGATTTAGAAATGCAGTCTTATTAGGCACATTTCTTCCCCTCACTCTGCTCATTGCTTCAAAAGCAAACCACTTTGAAGTATAAAATTCGTTCGCTCCCGATTACCCAATTTTCTGAACTTTCTGCAATTCTCGACTGTACTGGGAGCAGAGGGACGCTAGTTTTTTTCGATTTACTCGCGGGAACAATTATAGATATTTTCGAGTTCCTGGAAACTGTCGGCTTTCTTCGCTTTATATCTGTATTCCTCTGATGAGACATCCCACAAATAAGGCCTTTCTAAAAGGCATATCATTAATTAAGTCCAGAGTAATCTCCTCGCTCTACTCCATTTCTGACGATACCGGTACATTTTAGTATAAATGCAGAGAGAACGACACACGTGTGCGTACTGTATTTGTAGCTTATAACAAAGAGAATCAGTGTTGCAGATTGTTGAAATTATAAACCTTTTTCATGAGGAGCACGTCGTTTGCGTCGTTTAGACTATGTGTTGGCATGGAATCAGCATGGAAGTTGCCGAAGCTGTGCCAACATCGCACGAACAACGAATTGACTTCTACATGTTTTCCACTCGGAGCGGAAAACACGCCAACATGTTAAAAGTGTTAACTCAACATTCTGAGTTAACATGCAAAGTCAATTGGAAGACACAATCACAATATATATGTCAACTGTAACATGTTAAATTTAACATGTTGGTGTTAAATGTTAAACGGTGGAGACCGTCCTTTAGGCAGTACCATATGGTTGATAAAGCAGGCATGAGGCGGTTTCTAAATAGTAACTATAATCGGTGGAAAACGGTAAATAAAAATGTGAACATACTCTGGGATGGGTTTAAAGAAATTGTTGAGGAATGCGAAAACAGGTTTGTACATTTATGTGTGGTAAGGAATGGTAAAAACCCACCTTATTATAATAGAGAAATAAAGAGACTAAGAAGGAGGTGCAGACTGGAAAGAAATAGAGTTAGAAATGGCTGTGGAAGTAAGGAGAAATTGAAGGAACTTACTAGAAAATTGAATCTAGCAAAGAAGGCAGCTAAGGATAACATGATGACAAGCATAATTGGCAGTCATACAAATTTTAGTGAAAAATAGAAGGGTATGCATTGGTATTTTCAGGCAGAAACCGGTTCCAAGAAGGACATTCCAGGAATAATTAATGAACAAGGGGAGTGTGTTTATGAGGATCTTCAAAAGGCAGCAGTATTCAGTCAGCAGTATGTAAAGATTGTTGGTTACAAGGATAATGTCGAGATAGAGGATGAGACTAAGGCCAAAGAAGTAATATTATTTACATATGATAAAAATGACATTTACAAAAAGATATCAAAGTTGGAAACTAGAAAAGCGGCTGGAATTGATCAGATTTCTGGAGATATAATAAAGACAATGGGTTGGGATATAGTACCATATCTGAAGTACTTATTTGATTATTGTTTGGTCGGAGGAGCTATACCAGATTAATGGGGAGTTGCTATTGTAGCCCCTGTGTATAAAGGAAAGGGTGATAGACATAAAGCTGAACATTACAGGCCAGTAAGTTTGACATGCATTGTATGTAAGCTTTGGGAAGGCATTCTTTCTGATTATATTAGACATGTTTGTGAAATTAATAACTGGTTCGATAGAAGGCAATTCGGTTTTAGGAAAGGTTATCCCACTGAAGCTTAACTTGTAGGATTTCAGGAAGATATAGCAGATATCTTGGATTCTGTAGATCAAATGGACTGTATCGCGATTGAATTTTCTAAAGTATTTGATAAGGTAGATCATGGGAGACTACTGGCAAAAATGAGTGTAATTGGACTAGACAAAAGAGTGACTGAATGGGTTGCTATATTTCTAGAAAATATATCCCAGAGAATTAGAGTACGTGAAGCTTTATCCAACCCTGTAATAATTAAGAGGGGAATTCCTCAAGGCAGTATTATCGGACCTTTATGTTTACTTATATATATATACATGATATGAGTAAAGGAGTGGAATCGGAGGTAAGGCTTTTTGCGGATGATGTTATTCTCTATAGAGTGATAAATAAGTTACAAGTTTGTGAGCAACTGCAACGTGACCTCGAAAATGTTGTGAGATAGACAGCAGGCAATGGTATGTTGATAAACGGGGTTAAAAGTCAGGTTGTGAGTTTCACAAATAGGAAACGTTCTCTCAGTTTTAATTACTGCGTTGATGGGGTGAACGTTCCTTTTGGGGATCATTGTAAGTGTCTAGGTGTTAATATAAGGAAAGATCTTCATTGGGGTAATCACATAAATGGGATTGTAAATAGAGGGTACAGATCTCTGCACGTGGTTATGAGGGTGTTTAGGGGTTGTAGTAAGGATGTAAAGGAGAGGGCATATAAGTCTCTGGTAAGACCCCAACTAGAGTATGGTTCCAGTGTATGGGACCCTCACCAGGATTACCTGATTCAAGAACAGGAAAAAATCCAAAGAAAAGCAGCTCGATTTGTTCTATGTGATTTCCGACAAAAGAGTAGCGTTACAAAAAGATTGCAAAGTATGGGTTGGGAAGAATCTAGAGGAAGAAGAAAAGCTGCTCAGGTTTCCGAACCTCCCCGGTCTTACGGACGTAATATTGATCTGAGATTCTTCAACAGCAGCTTCTCAATCAATCAATCAATCAATCAATCAATCAATCAATCAATCAATCAATCAATCAATCAATCAATCAATCAATCAATCAGTCAATCAATCAATCAATCAATCAATCAATCAATGTATGGTGTATGTTTCGAGCTGTCAGCGGATGGCGTGGAATGACATTAGTAGACGAATATGTTTGAGTGGCGTTTATAAAAGTAGGAAAGATCACAATATGAAGATAAAGTTGGAATTCAAGAGGACAAACTGGGGAAATATTCATTTATAGGAAGGGGAGTTAGGGATTGGAACAACTTACCAAGGGAGAGGTTCAATAAATTTCCAATTTCTTTGAAAGACTAGGTAAGCAACAGGTAGGGAATCTGCCACCTGGGCGACTGCCCTAAATGCAGATCAATATAGATTGATTGATTGATTGATTTATTTATTTATTTATTTATTTATTTATTTATTTATTTATTTATTTATTGGTTGATTGATTGATTGATTGATTGATTGATTGATTGATTGATTGATTGATTGATTGATTGATTGATTGATTGATTGATTGATTGATTGATTGATTGATTGAGAATATGCTGTTGAAAAATCTCCGATCAATATTACGTCCGTAAGACCGGGGAGGTTCGGAAATCTGAATGCTACCGTAATCTTGCCAACGGAACCATCGAAAATACTGTTAAAGAAAAAGAAAATAAATGTGGGATGGGCATCCTGTATGGTGTGAAGGAAAGAGTTACAGTTTCAAGGTGTTTTAAATGTCTTGGATTTGGACATAAAGCGCCACGCTGCGATGTTAATGATGACCGGTCACCGAGCTGTCTAAATTGTAGACAAGAAGGCCATTTGGTGAAGGATTGTGTGGTCATTTCGTTTTGCACCATGTGCCAAGTGGAGAGCCACCGCTCAGATCAAATGAAATGCCCTACTTACAGGAAGCTAATATTAGAGGCAAGGAAGTTGAAATTAAACGACCAATAATGGACATACTGCAGGCGAATCTCATGAGGAAATCCAAGAGTCATTACATTATGTATGCGACAGCGTTGGAAAAGGAAGTAGACTTAGTACTTGTTAGCGAGGCAAACAGAAGGCGAGTAACTGAAGGTGGTTGGTTCACGGACAAAAGATGTGATGTAGCTGCATATTTTTAAAATGATAAGGTGGAGGTGCTAAGCATAAGGCCAGAAGAAGGGTATTTGTGTATTCAACTTCAGCAATATCAGATTTATTGTTGTTATATCTCTCCTAGCATCCCTTTTGATATTTTCAAAGCTGAAGTAGATGTAATAGTTCAGGACTGTATGGCGTCAGGTATTGAATCTATCATTCTCGAAGACCTAAATGTCAAGTCGCCTCTGTGGGGGGCACCAACTGCAGATCGTAGGGGAGAATATTGGGCAGAATGGATAGCGACCCTAGACTTGATGGTTCATAACACTGGAATCTTACCAACTTTTTCCAGTGGGAGCTTAGAGTCTTTCATAGACGTCACCTGCTCAACACAGGGTATAGCATCATTCATTTTTGACTGGGAAGTTATGGAAGATGAATCTCTAAGCGACCATCGTTTTATTTATTTTCAAGTTAAGGGATCGAAAATCCTTAATGATATCACGAAAACGGTGTGGAACTACAATTGGGAAACTTTTAAAATTGCAATCGAGTGGATGTCACAAACTGTATATACAGTGCAACATACTCTAAAAGATGTAACTGCTGTTCTTAAGGATGCTTGTAGGATCAGCCGATTGAGGGGATCAACAAAATATAAAACACGAGTTCCTTACTGGTGGAACAATGAAATAGACATGCAAAGGAAAGACTGCAATCGCAAGAGACGAATTCTTACAAGATCTAGGAAAAAATCAGACAGGTCAACTTAATACAATTAGAAGCTGGCTATAAGGCATCAAAGAGGCAACTAATGAAGCTAATAAGGATGCTAAGAGAAATCTCTGGCAAAAGCTATGCGAAGATCTAGACAGTGATATCTGGGGGGCGGGATATAAGATAGTGACCGGTCGAATAATCAACAGGGTACCAGTTCAGCTCCCAGCTGATAGAAGGAAAGCCATAGCAATGGAGTTGTTCCCCTGTACTAATGACAGACATGAAACGGAATCAGATTTTTGTGTTGCAGAACCGTTTACTGTGGTTGAGTTACAAGAGGTAGCACGCAATATGAAGACTGATAAGGCACCAGGTGTAGATGGAATCCCACCAGAAGCCATCAAGTATGCAGTTGAGGTGGCACCTGGTTGGATCTTATCAGTCTTCAATGATTTATTAAAAAGCGTGAATTCCCCGATGAGTGGAAAGTAGCGAAGCTAGTGCTGTTATTGAAGGCAGGGAAACTATCATTAGATCCATCAGTGTACAGGCCACTTTGCTTATTAAACACCTTGAGCAAACTTTATGAAGGATTGATTAAAAGTAGACTGGAGAAAGAACTTGAACAACAGGTAGGACTTTCTTCGAACCGGTTTGGATTTAGAAAGGGTAGAACCAAAACCCAAGCTATTGAGAGGGTGATTCAAATACAGGCAGAAAGCAGTGAGAAATGGGCTGCCTTGATAACGCTAGATGTCAAAAATGCTTTTAACACTGCTTCTTGGAGCATTATTTTGAGAGAACTTCGTAGGATGAACATTTCTCGGCATCTACAACAAATAATCGTTAAGTACTTCAAAAGGACGAAGAATACGTCTTCATGATTTAGAAGACCTTGAAATGAGTGCTGGCGTTCCACAAGGATCTGTCCTAGGACCCACCTCGTGGAACATTCTATATGATGGTGTTTTACGCCTGCAGCTGACAAAAGGGACAACATATATTGGCTATGCAGACGATCTTGCAATAGTGGTAATAGCAGAGAATGTAGAAGAACTGACCTTCCGAGTAAATGAATAACTGAGACGAGTTAACCTTTGGATGGTAAATAATAAATTGAGATTGGCTCCGCATAAGACTGAGGCTGTAATTTTGAAAGGTTCCAGGAATTGGAAAAATGTCCGTTTCTTATTAAATGATACCGTCATTATCCCAGGGAAGTCTGTACGATACCTTGGGGTTCTTATTGACAGGAATTGCACATATGGTGCACATGTGAAGGCAGTAACCCAAAAGGCAGAGAGCCGTGCGCGTAGAGGCGCGCGGCTATGAGCTTGCATCCGGGAGATAGTAGGTTCGAATCCCACTATCGGCAGCCCTGAAAATGGTTTTCCGTGGTTTCCCATTTTCACACCAGTCAAATGCTGGGGCTGTACCTTAATTAAGGCCACGGCCGCTTCCTTCCAACTCCTAGGCCTTTCCTATCCCATCGTCGCCATAAGACCTATCTGTGTCGGCGCGACGTAAAGCCCCTAGCAAAAAAGGCAGAGAAGAAGGCATCAGCATTAGCCAGACTTATGCCTAACATCGGGGCACCAAGAACAGTTAAGAGACAGATTATGTGCTCTGCAGTATATTCCATTTTACGTTATGCTGCACCTATCTGGCACAATGCACTCAGGAGGAAGATTCAGCGAAGAGGTATGGCAAGAATACAGAGGAAAATGCTGCTCAGATTTACCTGTGCATATCGAACTGTTTCGACAGCAGCTTCACAAGTTGTAGCTGCCAGTATTCCCATTGACCTCCTCGTTGTAGAGAGAAAACTTTGGCATGAAAGGGGTGCGACTATATCTGGTGAAGAAAAGAAAGCCTTGAGCAACCAACTCTTACTAGACTGGCAAGACCGATGGGATGGCACAACCGATGTTGGCCTATGGACAAAAAAGCTAATACCCGACATAGGAGACTGGCTTAAATGTAGACATCGGCAGGTAGATTACTATCTGTCGCAGATCCTGACAACACATGGAAGATTCGGCGTATACGCCATGAAGATGGGAAAGACGCAGGGCGATGGTTGTCGGTACTGCCTGTACAATTGGATCTATCAGAGTATGCCTCGATGCTAGAGCCATTAAATAGCGCCTAGTACTCGAGAGTAACCAAGCGCCTGCCATTAAGGACGTAATGAAGAAGTTTGGAGGCATGGAATACTTCGGGACTGTGAATTCAACCTCATCATCTCATCATATACCATTGCATGCTGTGTCAAGCATGCTAACAGTGCTCATGTTCGATAACCAGGCACACATTTTTCAAAGAATTCCGTTCGGTTTGATAAACTCAATCTCTGCGCTCATCCGAGCATTGGAAAGGTACCTCACTCAATAAGTAAAAGACTTCACGATACGCTACATCGATGACATCAATTTTTGCTCTAAGATGCTAGGACACCTAGGAGGATCAATTTACTGTTGGCAGACATGGACAGATCCAATTTTTTCCAACGGAGCAAGTTATTTCTCGGACAAAATTGCAGCCATACAAAATTTTCCTAAACCAGCCTGAGTGAAGCATATCAGAGAGTTCTTAGTCTTATGCCAGTTTTTTGCAGATAATTGCATTGCTTACACAGAGACAGTATCACCTTTAAAAGAAAACTTGAAAGCGAATAATAGATGGAGATGAACCGATGTACACGAGGAGGCATTTAAGAAGACCAAGGAAATGTTGACAAATTCAGCCAAACTGGGATACCCGTCTCACAGCAGGGGATTTATCATCCAAACGGATGTCCCTAATGTTGGAATTGGGGCCGCTCTCTTCCAAGAATCACCTGAATGCAAAAATAAGATCATATATCTTGCTTTCATGAGTAGAAAATTGAGGCCTCATGAGCTGAAATTGACAACCGTGGAGCCTGATATGCTATCTATTGTAGGGGCATTAAGCCAATGGAGGAAACATATTTAAAGCTTTCCTACTATCACAAGAACATGCTATAAAGCATTGAACTTCATATTGAAATCCAATGTAGGGAGCGACCGCATTTGCCGCTGGTCACTATTTCTGTACAGCAGTTCGGTCTACCTTTAGAGCACTGTCCTGGAAAGCTAAACATAATAGCGGATGCTCTTAGCAGAAATCCTAACCCAGAATAAGCTATTATTAACCTAGAGCTATTAGATGATGGAGACCAGAACATCAATGATAGACTACAAGATACCAGTCTAGAACAGGCTAAGTACCCACCTGATCGTTTTCTGATAGATTACTTCAAGAAGGAACTCGAACCCGGAACTCCAAGGTTCATTGAGGCGCACAAGAAGGCCACATCATTTCATTACTTCAATAACCTACTACATATGTTCATTGGGGTCTTTAAAAGTGGGAAATATTACAATATGAAGATAAAGTTTGAATTCAAGAGGACAAATTGGGGCAAATATTCATTTATAGAAAGGGGAGTTAGGGATTGGAATAACTTACCATGGGAGATATTCAATAAATTTCCAATTTCTTTGAAATCATTTAAGAAAAGGCTAGGAAAAACAACAGATAGGGAATCTGCCACCAGGGTGACTGCCCTAAATGCAGATCAGTATTGATTGAATGATTGATTGATGAATTGGGGGTCACCATTGGACATCATTCCCAAACCAGATAGAGGAGTTACATTATGTGTTCAATAAAAATGTGGGCAAATGAGAAGCTCTTGCTACAAATCACCCCGTAAAGTGAATTGATAATGTGTTGTACAGCCTACGCGATTTTTAATATTTTTGTTAATTGGACTTGTTCAAAGTATACACTTGAAAGTTTATTACGAAAGTGCTACAACCCAGACTATATATCTACACATCGCGGAACATATAGAATGAACTGTCTTAGTTTCGGTTTTTAAACAGCGCCATCCGAATTTAACACAATCATCTGACAAGGGAACTTTCAAAAACAACCTATTTTGACGTCTTCATCATACATGTATCGACCCAGGAGGAGTGCATACACAATTTGCGTTTACGTCTGAAGATATTATCTGATTTTGATCTGCGTGCCAACCGAGCTTACTGTTCTTTATTTGAAGAGAGAATTGAATATTTGGGCCATATTATCCAGCATAATATCATTAATAAGTCCCCAGAAAAGGTTAGTGTTTTCAAAGACATGCCTCATCCTACAAAATTGATGAGCTATGAAAATTGTTGGGGCTAATCACATACTACTCCAGGTTTATGCCAGATTTCTCCACGATGCCATATCCATTACGGTGCCTGCTCCGCAATGGTTAACGTTACATAAGTGGACTTCGGAATGTGAAGCCGCATTCCTCAATTTAAAGGCAGAGTTGTGTAGCGATAGGGTCATAACGACCTGTGATCCATAATTACTAATAGTTCTGACGTCTGATGCAAGTCCAATAGGTGTTACCGTTGTCCTTGGGCATTTAACTGATGGAGGAGAAATGTCGATTACTTATGCGTTATGATCGCTGACTATCAGAACAGAATTATTGTCAACTCAACAGAGAGGCTTTGGCAATTATTTTTGCTCTACACCACATTTACGCCTATGTTTTTGGCAGGTACTTAACACCAGTGACTAACAATGAGACGCTAACATGTATTTTTAAGCAAAACAAAGCTCTACCACAGATGACATTTGCTCGTCTATTACGATATGGTTCGTACTTGTCAAGATTTGATTACATTGTTCAGTTTAAGAAGTGTGCAGAGAAAAAAAACGTTGACTGTTCATCTCGAATTCCCTGCAACATGCTCATTCATCAACAGATATCTCTATAGGAGGTGAAGTTATCCAGTTATGTATGCACCTCATGTTTCAAATTTGAAGCGAACGAATCACATTTCGCACTAACCAGGTTGAAACACGTAAATATCATGGTTTGAGTAAACTTGTTCTTGATTTACAGAATGTACAGATGGTTCCTGAATGTACGCTGAATGAGGGTGTGCTGTTTAGACAAGTTAGAGTTGTTATCCTTTCCAGACTAACTGATCAGGTTTTAAATGAACTTCCATAGACTCAGTTGGGCATTCCTCAATTTAAAGGCAGAGTTGTGTAGCGATAGGGTCTTAACGACCTGTGATCCATTATTACTAATAGTTCTGACGTCTGATGCAAGTCCAATAGGTGTTGCCGTTGTCCTTGGGCATTTAACTGATGGGGGAGAAATGTCGATTACTTATGCGTTATGGTCGCTGACTATCAGAACAGAATTATTGTCAACTCAACAGAGAGGCTTTGGCAATTATTTTTGCTCTACACCACATTTACGCCTATGTTTTTGGCAGGTACTTAACCC
The DNA here is from genome assembly GCF_040414725.1 of Anabrus simplex. NCBI lineage: Eukaryota > Metazoa > Arthropoda > Insecta > Orthoptera > Tettigoniidae > Anabrus > Anabrus simplex. Next base: position 1,052,723,174 of record NC_090265.1, read on the forward strand.
CAGTGACTAACAATGAGACGCTAACATGTATTTTTAAGCAAAACAAAGCTCTACCACAGATGACATTTGCTCGTCTATTACGATATGGTTCGTTCTTGTCAAGATTTGATTACATTGTTCAGTTTAAGAAGTGTGCAGAGAAAAAAATACGTTGAGTGTTCAGCTCGAATTCCCTGCAGCATGCTCATTCATCAACAGATATCTCCATAGGAGGTGAAGTTGTCCAGTTATGTATGCACCTCATGTTTCAAATTTGAAGCGAACGAATCACATTTCGCACTAACCAGGTTGAAACACGTAAATATCATGGTTTGAGTAAACTTGTTCTTGATTTACAGAATGTACAGATGGTTCCTGAATGTACGCTGAATGAGGGTGTGCTGTTTAGAGAAGTTAGAGTTGTTATCCCTTCCAGACTAACTGATCAGGTTTTAAATGAACTTCACGAGACTCAGTTGGGCTTCATGAAGAAGAATGAGCTGTCCCGTCGCTAGCGCTATTAGCCTGGCCGGGAATTGATGGAGGCATTGAATGCCTAATAAAAGGATGTTAAACATGTGCATTGACAAGAACAAATCCACTAAAATCTCCAGTGAATCCGTAGGAGGAATGTAGGTGTCAGTAGATCATTCTCGACGGCCTGTGCGATTTCGTGGTCTTGTTTTCTGATCCAACTCAGATACTTAGCTTTTCCTTCTCGTCTGTATTCCTTACCTGATATGTTCACAGTTTCTAAGTGTTTGCTTAAAATTCAGTGTGTAACATGAGTCTAAGTGGGGGAGACTCTAATGTATTTTCAATCCATTGAGTACGTTGGTATCATCAGCGTAAGGACACACAATTGAACACTCTCTGAAGTGAACTCTTCTTTTCATTGGAATGCCGCCGCCAGTCAGGAGGAGGGAGAAGCCGGCACTGCAGCGGTAGCACCCACCACCTCGCCTTCACCAGGTCGGGTGGAGGGACACGAAGACGTGGCCTCTTCCCCTGCCGAGAAGAGTCCACCGCCGTCAGGAAGCACACGCCGTCCCCGTACCTGGTAGAAGAAGACGGCCCATCAGGAGAGAGCTACCCAGGCACAGCCCAGTAGTGTTGGCTACTGAATGCATGATTCGAAGCAGTGTATCGATTCATTCAAGTGTCCGAATGAATTGATTCACAGGAACGGCGAACTCACGGCACACGATTCAGCTAACTCCCAGCGAACAGTGCTGAGTGGTGCACTCACGGCTCACTAGCGGGATACTGGACGTTGGCGGGGAGCCGAGCTTCCGCTGCAGCGAGACAGTGAATCGTGGCACACCAAAAGAAATGTGCGCAAGCACGGTTCAGTGAGACACAAGATACACACGGCTCCTTATCGGTACACTAGAACCTGGTGGAGAGCCGAGCTTCCGCTGCAGTGAGACATACAGTGAACCATGGCACAGCGAAAGAATCGTACGCAGTCACGGATCAGTGAGGCACAACACACACACACACAGTTCATTATCGGTAAACTGTACATTGGCGGGGGGAGGAACTTCCTATGAAGCAAGACATACAGAGCCATAGTACACTGAAAGAACCGTATGCTGAAATGGACTCCCGAGCTCAGCTCATTTGAAAATAGTACCCACTTGCATTCACTCTCCTCTTCTTACAAGGAGGTTTAAATAATGGATGGATTTGTTTGCAGTCTTAAAAGGTAGTCAAAATACAATTCCAAAGTAGCTAGTAAGTAGGTGGGCTATTATGTTATACTATTTATTATTTTAATGAATCCTAGTATTATAACTTAGTTGACACTTGACAATTAATTAAACTCGACTCTAGCTTTCCCTATGACTATGAGTCATGCTCATGACCACTCAAAAGTACCTGGTTTGTATTGGAAAGTACGGCTCAGTTCTCTCAGTTCGTATGTCACACCGTTGCACAATATTCCAATCATATGTGGACAGTAAATATCACTGCATATATAATAGATTTGTGACTTTCAGTGAACTGTAGAAAACCATAAGTTAGTGTTTATAATTTGAGTGATTATTATTATTATTATTATTATTATTATTATTATTATTATTATTATTATTATTATTATTATTATTAACAACTACGTGATTTTTTTACTGTAGTATTACAATATAGTACTGCACAACTAGCTATTTTTTCCTGCATTTCTTTTTGAACTTACCGGTACTTGTTTTGTACTTACCGTGAATACAATGAAATTTCCAAGTTCTTTGAAATCATATAAGAAACGACTAGGCAAGCAATTGATAGGGAATCTCCCACCTGGGTGAGAGCTCAAAATGCAGATCATTGATTATTGTGTGTACAGATGTTTTTATTTAATGAAGTTGTCACTGTGGGGGGAAAAGCCTTGTAACATCAACACTCGATACGAAGATGTGGCTGCAGGAGCAACCTGAACCTCAAAACTAGACGACCCATAAGAAAGGATTTCATAGTATGAAGACCAGATGGCAGCAGTGAGAACTGAATGCTGTTGCTGCTGTCTTACCAGTACATAGTACACAGATGCAGTAGGAGCGGTGACTCTAATGTGCCGTGAATCGGATCACTGTAATGATTCAGTAACGTGTACGGAATCAAATGAATCGATTCAGTAAAATGAATCGAATGTCAAATCACTAAAACACAGGACTGCTTCCAGGAATGTAGTCGAACGAGGAACCAATCAGGAGAGGATCTCAATGGGAATCAGCAGTGAAATGAGATCAAGACGTCCACTTCAGCAGCTCCTGCTATGTTTCCGCTCTTTGAAGTGGGGCCACTGTTAGCATAGGTGTGGATTCCACGTGCGTTGCAACCGCTGTGGTGGTGATCATCACTACACGTGCTGCGCCTGACTTAGGGAGGCGCCTGTGTGCGCTATCTGCGCGGTGGGCCACCCGGCAACTCATCGCATTTGCCCGGTGTGCAGGGCCACGACCCGGGTGAAGAAGGAGGCCGGGATTCATAACACGCGAACCTCAAGCGGGTCCAAGGCTCGGCGGGCGTTGTCTCATTCTCTGGGATTGGAGACTGAGTACGAGGGTCCTCAAGGTGACCCTGCGGTGCTGCAAGCCCTTGAGCTTACCACCGCAAGGCCCGTGCTAGTCACAGCAATACCCAGAAGAATTGTTCCCCTGAATAACTGGACTGGCGAGAAACGGGATAATGATTTGTGCATGATGTCTGGTCTCAACTAACAAAATTAGCTGTACCTTTCCAGAACACATCTTTGCATGTGCTATTTATAGAATGTCAGGTTTTACATGTACGCATCTTTCTATTTCTCCCTATGTGGTTTTGTCTTGACGCTTATTATCCGATTACACCGCTATTGTACCTTATAACCACATTTCGCCTGGTAGTATGCTGAGCATGTGGTCAGCAGATATCAATGCACTATCAAACTCCGAATCCTCCCTGTATTCTCCTTTTTCTTCGAACTAACGGCATGTCGGTGGCAATAGGGATTATAGTCGATCGCCACGCGGGGATGTAGGGAATGGAGGAGTTGAACGGATCCCCCGAAATCAAAAGCCTAAGTTTCAGTCCACTTCCGACCATCGAGATGTTAATAGCACCCCAGATGCCCTTAACGATTTGATCTATATCAAGAATTTATACAGAAAAGTTGGTACCGAGCTCGATAGCTGCAGTCGCTTAAGTGCGGCCAGTATCCAGTATTCGGGAGATAGTAGGTTCGAACCCCACTGTCGGCAGCCGTGAATATGGTTTTCCGTGGTTTCCCATTTTCACAGCAGGCAAATGCTGGGGCTGTACCTTAATTAAGGCCACGGCCGCTTCCTTCCCACTCCTAGCTCTTCCCTGTCCCATCGTCGCCATAAGGACTATCTGTGTCGGTGCGACGTAAAGCAACTAGCAAAGAAAAAGAAAAAGTTGGTAAATGTACCGCGACCCCGCTGATCGGGCTGAATACCACGAACTAACAATTTAAATCCGCATTAGATGGCTGGATCGCAAGGTTAAATAATGGGAAGAATTCTGCCGTTCCCACTTGGAACATGAGTCAGACGGCATTTTCAGGCATACAACCCGCAGTCTGACTCGAATGGCGTGCAATTCACGGCTGCCAAGAACTTATATTCATACCGTATGACAAAGCTGAGGCCTTTGCCGATTCCAATGAGGATAATTGTATGTCTCATGGTATTGGTTTTCAGCCCGTGTAAGGAGTCACAAGTTAAGTTATATTATAGAGTTAAGTGAGAGGTAGGGGCGGGCTTACATGTGGTCCGGCTTTCCGTCCATGTACGGGGCCGCACAGTAGTGTTAGTTTGTTAAGATGGGTGACGTCTCGCATGTGGTCTTATTATCCGCCCGTGTGAGGGGTCACAAAATAGTCTCTCATGCGAGATTAATTATCCGCTCATGTAAGAGTGGCCACATATCAGTGTGCGTGTTTGTATTCTGGTTAAAATTGTTCATCGAACTGTAATGTTTGATGTTTAAATAAACAAATACTACCAACGCGAGGTTTCGTCGCCAGCATGTTCCACCACTAACACCAACCATGATGCAGCCCGACTTTAAGGGGAATCCAACATGATCTGATCGTCAGCCGGCGATTTCCAGATTCATCGCAGCAAGTTTAATTATCATTGTTATATTTCTTTTCACTTTTCAGTAGTGTTTAATATGAAATCCTTCTTTTATGTAGAATTCGCTATTAGCTTACCGGTAAGATATTTTGCATATCTTTTCAAATGTATTAATTTTAATTGTGTTGGTCAAATGGTCATGTGTGAAAAGTAGGACTATTCTTTGAATTTTAGTGAATTTGTATATTGACAGTTTCCTTCAGGTTTAATTTCTATCTTCGGAATAATAATCGCATGTTAAAATTGAATGTCCGCTACGTCAAGAGGTTCTGATATTGTCTTAAACACAGCATATTTCATACTTAATGTGTTTTTAAATGTTTACTCGAGTTTCTGACGTGATCGTACTAGTGTTAGGTGATCCTTCAGAGTATTTCTTTCAGCTTAAGGTTAAATGTTAATAATAATAATAATAATAATAATAATAATAATAATAATAATAATAATAATAATAATACCTACGTGATATTAAAGGTGTGTTTCAAACCTGATCGCTGCTTGTTATTTAGGGTTCTCATTTACAGCTAGATGTGCGCAGAAATTCAATCTAATTCTAGTTAGTGTGTGCAATACAGGTTCACCCGTGATGGTGTTGATTAGTTAATTGATATTGTGATAGTTAAATTGGGGAGACTTATTATATGTGATCACTTGTCCGTTGTGTTGAAGTAATGAGTGATAATAATAATAATAATAATAATAATAATAATAATAATAATAATAATAATAATAATAATAATAATAGAATACATACCCAATCAGTAATATTAATCACCTAATGTGATATTTTTTAAATTTGGTTAATCACATATTGGTGCGAGGAACTTTATTCAGACTAATCTTTGAATATAATCGATGCTGCAACCCACGAGAACATTTTCTTTGTAAATTGAGTGATATCCTCAAAGCTATTCTGACCAGTGAGCTGTTAGCTTTGGGACAGTAGTGGAATAATTTTGGAAATATAACCTTCTAATTTCATAAACTACCGTAGGTTTAAAAACGAATTTAAATGTAAAGAATCGAGACCACGTGTTAAATTTTCGCCTAAAGCTCGTGTACATTGTATGCATGTGGTTGTGTGTAAACGCAGTGTATTTGTTGTACTGTGGTTTATTCTGACCAATTTTGCATTATCTATTGGACAGATTTTTTATGTTCTGTCCTGATTGATACTATGCATCGTTGGATTGGAATTTTTTTGGAAATATATCTGGAATTATTATTTGATTGGAATCTAAATTCATTTATTAAATGTTAATGAAATTGAGATAGGAATTTCATCTTAGACTTACTGGAAGATGTGAAACCAAAAAATTCCCTAATAAAATATAATAAAATCTGTAAAGTAAATGTGTGAATTCAGAAGCTGGAATTAGGTTATAAATGTCCATTAGAATGATTTAAATTCCCAAATCCGACGCGAAATTATGGTAGTCCAGTTCATGAATTAAGAGGAAAAATACCCAAATGCATACATTTATTAGTTTCCTGTAAATAGCCAGAGTAGAGAGCTAATGGTTATCAAGAACGAAGAAGCAAGAACTGTTTTATTTATGGATACAAGAAGGTGTTAGAGAAAAGAAAGTGGACCTAGTGTATTGCTCCCAGATAACCAGCTACCCAGTCGGTGAGGTGGACAGTTCATATCAGCGGAATAAAAGCAAATTAGAGCATTAAAAGATATGGAAGGATTTGGAAGTTGTAATGCAATTGCCACAGGAATACACAAAAACTTAAATACCTCTTCCTATAATCGAATATTTGCCCCTATTTGTCCTCTTGAATTTCAGTTTTGTCTTCATATTGTAATCCTTCCTACTTTCAAAAACACCACTAAAACTTATTCGTCCACTGATGTCATTCCACTCCATCTCTCCGCTGACAGCTTGGAACATACCACTTAGTCGAACAGCTCGTTTACTTTCTCCAAAGTCTTCCCAGCCAAATTTTGCAACATTTTTGTAACGCTGCTCTTTTGTCGGAAATCACCCAGAACAAACCGAGCGGCTTGACTTTGGATTTTTCCAGTTCTTGAATCAAGTAATCAAGTAACGGTAACCATCCTCTAGTCCGGGTCTTACCAGAAACTTATATGGCCTCTCCTTTACATCATTGCTACAACCCTTAAACACCCTCATAACCATGTGCAGAGATCTGTACCCTTTAATTACAATCATATTTATGTGATTACTCCAATGATGATTTTTCCTTATATTAACACCTAGGTACTTACAGTGATCCCCACACGGAACTTTGTTGCAACGTCTTCTCAATTCCTCAGCACTCACTCGGCACATCCGCACTCACTGGTTACTCAACCAAGACTGGAACGCGTAGCAAATACAGTAGAGAAAATACGATACACTTCAGGATTTAACCTTGTTAAAATGGGAGACAATTGGCAAGGGGCGCTCCTAGTGGCGTGTCCTAGAAATTCGCGCTGAATTCAAATATCAATGGAAAAGCATATACGGAAATGGATAAATAAATTACGTCCAGAAAGAAAGTGTTAAAATATTAACTTGAAAGTTGGTAAAGCAATTCTGGATAAACGAATGAAGAATGACTTAACAGGTTATTATTTAAAGACTGAAATTAGACATATAATCAAGATGTGAAACGGACTGCTGTGAAAGGGCTTGGTCTTTCATTTATGCATTACTTGTTTAGCTCTAGCATTCCTTCCTGAACTTTTACGGCTATATTTGTCTTTTTTCTCATTTAAAAACATTGTATCATCACATTAAGACACTCATCAATAAAAATATCGGCACATTCCTTACACACATGATTCAATTAATTAACATTTAGGAGCTGGACAATTTTCCTTTTAACTTGGAGCCTACTAACAGGAAGATAATATATAAATTTAGCCTCAAAAACATTCAACATTTCCCTATAAGCAATACTTGCCATTACATTAGGATAAAGCGAATTTGCATTATCATCTTGTTTCAACAAAATATGTACATTTTTTAAGTCACCCATATTTTCTTGAGTGCCTGACAACGCATTGCGGCATTCCCAATGGAATAACTTGGAACAAGCAGTCACACACATATGCACATCCATTTTCCTGAATTGAACCAAAACCCACAGATCGCACCTACAACAACACATCGGCATTGAAGGTTAGCTGCTGCAATAGACAATAAAATAAGCTTATTATATTTTAAGCCAGTTAAAATATGGGTCGCGCAGGTCGGAAGTTTAGGAAGTACTATAAACATCTCGTGTCACCTGAAGAATATGTATGCAAACACAGAAAGACCGCGAATCCTTCTGCATTTCATAGTTATTGTAGCCAAACACAGCACTTATCTTTCCATTCATGTTGAGAGGAGTTAAAAAGGAATAACACACGTTACTATTTACTTACATCAACTTACTGCAAACCCATAAATATCGCCAAGAACTTCAAAAAAGTACACGTGCTCTTATGACAGAATCATTAACTCCAGGCCACTCTGCTAGACAGAGCTATAATTGCTTTCCCTCGATATCTCGCAGAGTGTCGCGTATTGTCTCTACTGTATTTGTGCGTAGTTCAACTAGATACATAAGCGTTTGTGTTACTGATTAAATTACTGACAAACCAATTTCTGAAGAAATGTCAATAGGTCATCGCTAACTGTAAAATTTTTCTTACGAATTTTTCACGTATTGGTTTCCAAATACGGAACTTTGTGCCTAAATTTTCCGTCGATAGATTAATGCATTGAACACGATGCCCTAGCGTTGCTCGGGCTCCGTCATTTACTGCCATATACGGTGCCCGATCGGCGGTCGAGCTTGGTTTCTTAACTAATAAATAATCGCTTGCTGGAGATACATCCAGGTATCTTCCCGTAAGCATGAATGACAACATTACAGTAACGCATACTGCTGCTAAACGGGAGCACTTACGTTCGCTGGATAGAACACGAATGCTTGTTTTGAAGAGTAGCGAGAATGTATTCCGCGCGCTTTGCTTTCCAGCTCTTTGCTACAATTGCTTCACGTTGTGTTGACCCGCTCAGAGATAGTGCTATAGAAACCCTAATAAACTGTAATTCAGGATCCGAACTGGATGACAGTGATGATGATGAAGGATCCGTCAGTTATTCAGGTAAAGATACATACACAATTATAACGACAATATCAAAATATAAACAGAAATCCGCCAGTAGCATACATTCTGTTTATCAGCTAGCTTGTAACTGCATTCCGACTTACGGTTTCGATATATTTTGGTATACGGTACTTGTTATTTTTCAGGTAATGAAGATAATGATTATGAGGTTCGGGATTTCACTGAGCAGTTCGTCAGGCCATTTCGCCCTCCGAGGCGACAGTTCGCACCTGCTTACAACTGGTCGGAGGAAGATAGCAAGCAATCTCTTCCAGATTTTCAAGGATGTGTGAACGCTAATCAATCAATCAATCAATCAATCAATCAATCAATCAATCAATCAATCAATCAATCAATCAATCAATCAATCAATCAATCAATCAATCAATCAATCAATACTGATCTGCATTTAGGGTAGTCGCCCAGGTGGCAGATTCCCTATCTGTTGTTTTCCTAGCCTTTTCTTAAATGATTTCAAAGAAATTGGAAATTTATTGAACATCTCCCTTGGTAAGTTATTCCAATCCTTAACTCCCCTTCCTATAAATGAGTATTTGCCCCAATATTTCCTCTTGAATTCTAACTTTATCTTCATATTGTGATCTTTCCTACCTTTAAAGACGCCACTCAAACTTATTCGTATACTGATGTCATTCCACGCCATCTCTCCGCTGACAGACCGGAACATACTACTTAGTCGAGCAGCTCGTCTTCTTTCTCTCACTTCTTCCCATCCCAAACTTTGAAACATTTTTGTAACGCTACTCTTTTGTCGGAAATCACCCAGAACAAATCGAGCTCCTTTTCTTTGGGTTTTTTCCCAGTTCTTGGATCAAGTAATCCTGGTGAGGGTCCCACCCATACACTAGAACCATACACTAGTTGGGGTCTTACCAGAGACTTATATGCTTTCTCATCTACATCCTTACTACAACCCCTAAACACCCTCATAACCATGTGCAGATATCTGTACCCTTTATTTATAATCCCATTTATGTGATTACCCCATTGAAGATCTTTCCTTATATTAACACCTAAGTACTTACAATGATCCCCAAAAGGAACTTTCACCCCATCAATGCATTAATTAAAAGTGGGAGTTTTGTGTTCGATTGCTTTTCTGTGTTTTTCGGTGCAGACGTAATAAAATCTGTAAAAACTGAATCTACCTTATATGCCTCTGTAAGTATTGCGGAAATGCGGCGAGCTGCAAAATTCAAAGCCGTGTTCTACTTGAAATAAGTGGACCACAGTGAAATTATTTGAACTGTATTATTTTTTCGCCATAGTGCTTCATATGTGTATTGTGAAATTGCCAAAACTAAGTGATTACTGGAGTAATCATCTCGTAATTCAAACCTCTTTCTCTAGGAAGTTACTGAGCAGGGATCAATTCTTGCAAATTGTAAATATGCTGCACGTAAGCAATAATTTATACCCAGAAATAAGCCTGGCCATGATCCATTTGCATAAAATATGCCTATGTTACGATATTTTAGTTACAAAATGCCGAACTTCATTCTACCCAGAACGTAAATTGGCAATTGATGAAGGCCTGTGTCCATTTCGAGGCACAACATCGTTTCGCGTGTATATGAAAAACAAACGGCATGAATACGGGATAAAATTTTACATGGTTTCTGACGCCAAATCCGGTTATGTAGTACACATAAAATTGTACTCGGGAAGGGCCGGAATTTAATCACAACATTGGTTCGTGAACTTCTCGGTAATCTATTAGGGCAAAGTCATATCTTCTATATGGACAGATTTTCCACAAGCCCGGCGTTGTTTTGTGAGCTGTGGAAGGAAAAAATCCTTACGGTGGGTACCGTAATGAAAAATAGAAGGGGGCTTCCAAAATATCTCATGAATTTCCCACTGAAGAAAGGAGAATTTTCATTCCGTAGAAGTGATCAGTTGTTTTGTTTAAAGTGGTAGGATCCGCGTGATGTGTACGTGTTATCGACAGCACATAGCGTTTCGGCCTCGACAGTCAAGGTAATATCTAGGTTTGGTAGAACGTAAAAAGTGAAGCCAGACGTTGTCTTGGATTGCAATAAAAACAAACTTTGTGTGGACCACAACGACCAGCTACTATCTTACTATCCATTTGGTAGAAACACTTTGAAATGGTGGAAGAAATTATTTTTTCATCTCTCGACCGTGACACTGGTCAATTCCTTCACTGAAATCGAGAGACAATAATAAGATTTGTCATCTGAATGACTACATGAAAGCTCTTTCAGCTGCATTTGCGGAGAAAGGAGAATAGGAATTCAGAACTATCTGCCGTTGCCACCATCTTCTATCAACCGTCTCGCAGCTCGCCATTTTCCAACGAAAATACCATCAACAGAACATAAGGTAAGGCACGTGTGTGTAAAGTGTGCTCAGAAACATCACTAAAAGAGACTGGAAAACGATCTAGGAAAGAGACGCGATGGTATTGTGAAAGCTGCGATACGCCTCTCTGTTTACCTAAATGTTTTGAACGTTATCACACGAAGTCAAGATTTTATTAATTGGGAATCTAAGAAAAGATTATATTGACAAATAACACCCTTTTTTCTCTCATATAAGCATAGTAATAATGTACTAATATAAAAATGTTAAATGTTAAAAGTAAATATGAAAAAATATTACAAACGTGAATTGAAGTTTAAAAAACATCATAAATATTTTGGCCCCCTGTCATATTCCGGTGCAAAAAATAAAATAAATAAATGAAATCAGTGCTGAGGCAGATAATTATAGTTTCAAATACAACAAGAAAAGTGTTGAAACTATAAAGTCTCAAAGTGTGTCTAAAATGCTCAGTATACAGCAGTTAACAGGTTACAAATATGCCACTGTTCAATGTGTTAACAGAGTCATCCGTCAGTAAAGAGAAGGACAGTCCAGAAACACCACGATAATAAGTGAACTGTTTTAAATAATTTATATAAATGAAAAATTCCGAATTAAGTCACATCAATTTCGATTTAGAAACGCATCTTCAGAGTAAGCTTATATCTATAGAGTTACACTAGCGCATCTGAGTGAGGATCATTCCAAGCTGCACTAGTCGTCTCACTTAGGACATCTTATCTCATACCCTTTACATCTGGTAAGGTTGTGGCATGTTAAGGGCCCCATACACGCGCAGACTTAGTCGGAGTTAAGTCTGCGCAAACCAGTCTCTTCAGACATGTCTATGTGTGTATGGCTGATAAGTCTGCCGAAAATAAGTCTGCAGGCTAGTCTCTGACATTCTGGCGCCGCTTGAATTCAGCCGGAGACTTTGCGGCAAAAGCTCCATGTCAGAGTTGCGGCAGAAGATGTAAATGTGGTAACCTACAAATATGGTAACTGAATTTTTTTTTTGCGTTTCTTCTTCGTGCAGAGCGCTATATTGTGTCCGAATATCAACTCATCTTCCATACCGACTATCTAATTAATTTCAATCCATATACATTTTTCAACCATGCGAATCTCAAACAGAAAACAGCTGAGCGCGTCGTATTCAACTTCCTCGGTAAATAATAATTTAGCCTGAGCGTGTGTGGGCAACTGCATACTTCCGACTTACCTTCCGGAGGCAAGTCTGTGCAGGTAAGTATTCCAGAAGCCAGTGCGTGTATGGGGCCCTTTAGTCGTTTTTTTTTTGAACTTAGGGAACAAAATACGGTTGCGTTCCGTGTTGGTGTTGTAATATATTGCGCAGGGTTGCCACTTCTATTACTTTATTACTAGATCTAGTACTTAATGGACATTTCCAGTATGTTAGTTCTTTTTATGTAAATCTAGTACCTTTTACGGAGGTAGAGTAGAAACTCTTCTAGTGCAGTAGAAGAACAAGAATGAAATTGATAAGAAGTTTCAACGCCAAACGCCCATCTTTTCATGTTGAGTTTTGCGAACATATGTTTAGGACGTTGGATTTTCGTGATCCTATGTTAAGAAATCCTAGAAAATTGCATAAGAGATTGCAGTTTCATCCCATTAACTACCGGTATATATTTCCCTAATATAATAATTAGAGAAAGTGTTTATGAAGTTAGATAGGAAATGGCGGTTAGCCAAGTCCACAGAAACTTAAAAATCTTTGCCCTCTATCGAACATAGAAGCTCAATATCACCCGTAAAATCACACACATTTAAAGAATATTTCTATTGAACTTGTCTGTTTGACAGACGGGCTGAGACACTTAAATGAGTCACCACTGAAAAGTATCGTTTCCTTATTAACAAACAAGACCACAGAATCACTGAAAGAAAAGGAAGAATTTATGAAATTTTGGAACTATGTGTTCTAAATGAAAAATCCTGTAGGTGACGGCATCTTTCCAAATTTGACGAATTTTGTGAAGGCAGTGCGCTGTTTACCACATACTTCTGCTCCAACAGAACGGAATTTTTTCCCCCTGCTTTTACTGTTAATAAGACCAAATTGAGAAAGGAACCCCTATCCTGTATGTTGAATGGGCTCCGTATAACAAACTAGAAACTAAAACACTTGTCTGCCCAAATTCTTCATGTTTCAAAACAGTTTAATCGAAGGATTAAGAGAAGAGAAAAATGTGAAATGCATGTGAATATATTCTAAAAGACAGCCAACGTTTGGTTAGCCTAGTGTGTGAAGACAAAATATGTGCTCGCGAGTGTGGGTGAGTGTGTGTGTGAATGTTGAACAGAAATGCGTGAGAAAATTCATAGTGTTAATATTCTAAACATAAATAAATGACTCTCAACTCGCAGTCAGCTTGAAACTGGAAGATTTAGTATGGTGGTGAATGAAACTGCAACATTGCTGCTTCCCATCATCGATATCTAAACCGGTACGGTATGTTCTGATAATTACACATTTCTTATTTAATAAATGAGTAGTGGTATTTTTGATGGGCATACTTTGTTTTCTGTACTGCCTTTATGAACCGTACTTCATTACAGTATATATACGAAAGAAAACGATTTAGTACCTTTTTCCATAATCTAGTACCTTTTTAGAGGAAAATTTAGTACGGACATTTTCTGAAGGTGGCAACCCTGATATTACGTCCTTTCCGGTAGACATCGCTCTGTTGAGAGGTTAGATGTAAGTTGTAACGTGAACGTTTTTAAGCTTTAATCATCCTTATTTCGATAAAATATTCTGTAGTGGTGTGTGGTATTATATATAACTATAGATTGTTAGTGATTTAGATATTATAATATTTTATGCTGAAATAGCGATGATACTAGGTTGGCTGTGAATGTAGTGGCATGGATGGATTTTGGTTCTCTTGACATACCGTGTGTTTTTATTATTTCGCAGTGACCGAATCATGGGGCGATATTCGCACGAGCCTGATAATGCAACGAAATCGTGCAAGGCGAGGGGTTCGAATCTACGAGTTCATTTCAAGGTTTGTTTGATTTGTTCCTTGGTTTGTTTTTTAGTTTTTGCTCCTTTACTATGTTCTCTATATTTTGGTATATTAGGTCATTTATCTTCAATATTTGCAATGTGTTAATATGAAGGTTTTTCTTCCGTGTCTTTCATATCTGCTCGAGATTCGAGTTTTCAGGTGAAACCTAATGTAGATCGCTTTCTAATTGTTATACTTGCCGGTTGGCTTACCTAATTTATGGGCATCAAATCCGTTAATTTGGTTTATTAAGTAAGACTAGGTATACTAGATTAATTCGATGCTGAAGGGGTGCATTAATTACTCGGAATAACATTTTAATTCTAATTCCAGACTAGTGTTGAAACTGGTGTCTGCTTCAGTTCTCCAGTCTAGTCTGCTGTTTCCACTGCAGACTTGTTCTGCCTCAAGATTCATCCTTTGCTTAACTTGGTTTAATTTAGACAGTGTCAAATTGGGGCTGTGATTTTGTTTACGGGGTAAATTACTATTATTGGCATATACTGATAATCTAGTGGTATACACTATTTAATGAGTGGTGCTGTGGTGACAGAAAGAATGTCTGAAAATGTCAACTGTGGAATTAAAGCATTGTGGGGACTGCTAACCAAAACTCCTAATATTATCTAATCCACACTGCCGTCTATTTCATAAAAGACTGGTATTATAGGGCCGAATTCATAGACAGCACTTATACATAAGTGCCCCTCATAAGCTAGGTTTCATTTCATATTACCCACTTAATTGCTATAAGTGGACCTCCCACATGCACTTAAGTGACTCACTTATGTTGCAGCAAGATGGAGGATAATTATTTTGCTGAATGTTGCATTTCATTCACAGAATGCTTTCCGTGCACATAGAGATGGAAAATCCTGTCGAAATGTAATGTGACCAACGATGTAAAGGAGGTTTCGTTTTAGTAAAGCGAGAGTTATGAATATTCTTGTTCCTTTGAGAGAGTGAACATAACCTCTGGAGGACTCTCTATCTCACCATTAGTGAAGATATTGTTTTGAGATTTTATGCCACCCTTTAATTTTAGGTTATTTTTATTAATAGGAAAAGCACCCGAAAGGGCATATACAATATGATTACGTCAGATTTTTAAAATTATCCTTTCCTAATTTGCTAGTGTTGTGATAGTGTGTCTTTGTTCTTTGTTAGCGTTTGTCCATGATCTGTCTTGCATTGCATCAGTACTGTAAAATTCCAAGTCGATGTCCATTCGTTTCCTTTGTCTAGCAGCTAGAAGTGCTTGGTAAGCATCAGTAGATGGCGGGTTGAGCTTATACCTGATGTCCTCTATGAAAGAGGTCTCTCTTTCTAATTCATAGGCAAGTCTTGATGGTGCATACTTCCCTATTCGCAGGCAGTGCTTTATAAATCTTGCTTTCACCTTTCAAATTCTCTCGAGGTTCTTGTACGTTAGATTTTCCCATATTAGTTCTATGCCATATGTTATTGGTGTTATTGTGGCGATATTATTAGTGTTATTGTGGCGTCGAAAAGTTTCATAGCTGTATTCAGCGATAAGCGATGAAGGTTCTTGAGTCCACATGTTTTTAATAGCCGTTGTCCTTTCTTCCACATGGAATGATCGACCTGTTGTCTGCAGGGTAATGCCTAGGTATTTAAATTTATTAACCACGTCCATCTCTTCGTTCAATAACAGTGTGTCCTTTGGTGATGCTGTTCCCCCTTTTCTGAATGTCATCTGTGCTGATTTCATGTTTATCTCAAAACCATTCACCAGTGCCCATTTTGCCAGGGCTTTTAATGTCTTCTGTAATTCCTCCTTGTTGGGGTCTGCTATGACCATATCGTCGGCGTACATCAGGAGAGTTGTCTCCATTGCATTTTGAAGGATATTGGTGATGTTCGCTGTGGCTATATTAAACTGTTGGGCTGATGGGGTCCCCTTGTCCCTGATTTTGTTAATGTTTTTATTCCATCATCTACCACAATGTCGTATGTCAAGATGTCTTCTATTATTTTACTAATGTAGTGTGTCTTTCCAATCATGACATTATTTCAGGTTATTTTTATTATTATTATTATTATCACCAGCATCATTACTAGCATTTCACTTAGTTAATTGGAAACGTGTTACAAGTTGATGAGTTATCAAGACTGTAGGCCTATGGAATAGTTAAGAACTAAGTTATACTGAGTTATAAGAAAAATGAACGTGTTGCACTACCACCATTTATTTTAAGGTTGATAAGGCTAGATATTCTACATTTGGATGAATATGTGTATAAGTTTGAGTACCTGGATAACTATAAACATATTAAGAAGAAAATTAGGCTGTGGGCACTTTTATAGTTTGCACTGTCCACAAGTTTTTCCCACGTAATTCATATTCTGATGTGAAACTGCGTTGGTCTGCTTGTTCTATATTATGTGCATGTATAGTCCGCACACTTTATGTTGGTGCATTTGTGTATGGTGGTGAGGAGTAAGGAGTCCCGGTATCGATAGTGCTGCCAACCGAAGGAAAATGAAATCTGAATTGAATCGAGAATATGATCTATCGATACGAAGTTTCTAAACCGTTATCATCTTAAGCCAACAACTATGTCGCATACACATTATATAACATTATAAAACATTTCTCAATGCGAATCTTGTTCCTAGCATGAATTCTATACTTTGGCTTTGTTGTGTAAACAACAACAGTACTAGTACGTAAACTGTACGCCAGATGTCGCACAACGATGCTTAAGCGATTCATAGTTTGTGTTTCAAAGGTTGCCAGTACGAATCTCGAAGATCGCCGAGGTCGACCGATTCAGCACTAGGGTGTAAATGCACCAACATAAAGTGTGCGTATAATACTTAGACACAAGTTCTTGCAGGTGCCGTCTCAGCTCGCTGTTTTGTTATCCATTCTGATAACCAGATACAATACAGACGATCTTTTAACCAAAAAAATGTATGTCCTTCGATGAATAAAACACAATAATCATCCCACTATTCGGTAGCCAGAACTGCTTGATCCAGGAAGCATGGGCATAATATACACCATTGCCACATCTCCAGTGATACTTACTGTATCAATGATTGTGATCTTTTAAGCGCTGACTATGAAATGTAAACTCATAAGTAAATACTTATTATAAGTGATCCCTTATTACTTAAGGGTTTCACTTGTGTATAAGTGCTGACTATGAATTCGGCCCATAAGCTATTATTATAAGACTACCGAAAAAAACCCAGTAGTTGACAAGAGTTTAGGGGTTCAAAAACAATAAAGGCAATCTAATCCACCTATTCAATAATTGCTTTTATGCAGATTAAGATTAAAATTAGTGGTAAATTAATAAATACCATTATTACTAGAGAAATACGTACATAAATACTTTGCTACATTACGGCTATGAATTCTACTAAATCACTGCGCTTCAGTATTGGTTAGTCCACACCAAAGTTAATATTGTTAATGAAACAAAGTTAATAAACCATGTTATTGGAAACAGTTCTCAACAGGTTAATAAACTTTTGTTAAACTTCAACATTGTGTCCACACCAAAATAACTGTTTGTGAGGTCTTTTAGATGTCAAGGAACAATGTTTTTTCATTAGCATCCTGACAGCAAATATAAGATCTGTTGTTGATCTTCCAGGCCTAGCCATATTGTTCCTCTTCTAAAAGTGGTTCTATAATTTCTCGTAATCTATCCTCTATGATTTTTCCCAGAATTTTTAGTCCACGAGAGAGTAGTGATGCCACGGTAGTTGGTACATTTCCATCTGCTGCCTTTCTTGAATATAGGTACAATTATACATTTCTCCCAGTCTTCTGGGATGGCATTTTGCTGCCATACTACATTTAGGAGTCTATATAGCCATTGGATTGCTGGGGTTCCTCCTGCTCTCAACATATCCACACTTAACACATTTATTCCTGCAGCTTTCCCTTTCTTCATACTATTAAAGGCTCTTCTCTGTCTCCAGCCATGTAATTGGTGACTCCATATTTTTGCTGGGCTCTTCACTTTTTCCAGATTCTTCTCTGTTTTGATTTAGTTTGATGCCTCTCCATTCAGGAGCTTGTCAAAGGAGGTCTTGAATTCTCTCCTCATTCTCGAGTAATAATGGTATTTATTAATTTACCGCAGACTTTACAGTTGATTTGTGTGAAAGGAATTATCCTTCATTTAGGACAAAAATTACAATGAAATTTCATGGATACGATTTGTATAGTACAATGGGTCAATGTTATCTAGCTATTTTTAATGTTTTTCATGTAGAATAGGACTTCTTGTTAAAAGTATGCCAAGCATACATTCTATACTGATTCTATAGCATATTTTTACTTTTTTGAATGTTCCTTGCTATTAAACTTTCAATGGCTGATGATGGCACAGTGGATTGCCGAAACCGGTCCTAAAGATGTATTTTACAATAAGTTAAATAAATATGTGATGTTCTAAACAGACCATTATGGTAATGTATTGAATAGGTGGAACCTTTAGCTTTACCAAGCATTGTAAAATCTTGAGTCAATACGGACAAAAAATGAAGTTTTTAATACTAAATAAGCCCTTCCAACTGACGACGCTTCAGGGGAGTTTCTTGTTCGTTTCTCATACTTCGTCTACTTCAGATAATAGACCCAAAGAAACACCAGGCTGAACACGTGTACTATCCATCTTTAACTGCACTTACGGTGCAAACTCAACAGCTGCATGGCGGAATGACTCTGGTAAGGTGGCCTGGAGCGGATGGTCTTCAACTAGACAGCACTGTACCATCAGCATTGCCAATCCATGCTCGGAGGTAAGCGACTCTCGACCATCTGTCGCTTCGCTGTTCCCATATCTGACGACAGCACATTTTCCTCACCCCGCCCAATTTGGTGGCCGCAACAGTAGACAATTATAAACAAATGGTAGAAATAATTTAGCAAAGCGGCCCTAGGCCCCTAGTTTTGTAAGGAAACACTATTGGTCAGGACGGAAAACGATTAATCTGGACGGTTAGGATTCTTGCCGTGGACAAGACGATTGGTCTGGATGGTTGGGATTCTTGCTGTGGACAAGATGATTGGTCTGGGCGGTTAGGATTCTTGCCATGGACAAGACCGTTGGTCTGGATGGTTAGAAGCCATGAAGCGGCCCTAGGCCCCTAGTTTTGTGTGGAAACAAGATTGGTCTGGACTGGTTCTTGCCGTGCGGGCGGTTGGTAACGCAGTGTATTTATAAGCATTGATGGCAGTGACCAATGAGAGTGCAAGAAGCTACGTCAGCTATGGCCGATGGCGGGTGCTGCTCTTTATTAGGTTATAAAAGTAAATGTACTTCTCGGGGCGGGATGGTGGGTTCCTAGACATCTCAATGAACACCTCTCCTCTAAAAGGAATTCCAAGTAAGATTTGCATTTTCGCTTCCTTATAATATAAACTCTGGGCTGCGAAAGGTAAAACTATACCATTGTCACTTTCTTCCGAACAATCACTATGGACATCATCACTTTGTGCACTTACTGTATTTCATGGTCCAAAGTGCTTGAACAGTCTGAAACAGAATCGGTCATTAAAAGATTGATGATTTCTTCACTGCCTTTACTTACATTGTTCCGCGCACTCATAGCTGCTGACGAAAGCCAGCTACTGGCCAGACAGCTGACAGGAATTATGGCGGACGGGTGAAGGATAACAAACATACAGTAGGCCCAGTATTGGTGGCTATGTTTTCAAACAATGCTTAGAACAGTCAGTACATAACTAAAGGTGTTTGTATTAGTAAATGCCCATTTATTAAAGAAGCACTTGGAAAGAGTAACGGGTAAATTACCAAGTCTACAAAAGTTGATTACCGCAGCGAATGTTATAGGGAAGTAAATTGCCAAAAGTCCACTTTGCAACAAAGGAATTACTGGCATTAGTGACGGTAGTGATGATGAGCAAGTAGTAGTAAGACGGCCAAATCATTTCAGGGATAGAACACTATACCACCTGCAAGACATGTATGACTATAATGAATGTTTTAGCCTAGATTTTGCAAAATTTACTTTCCTGTTGCATCAAATAGAGGGGGTATTACAGCACCTTACCAACAGAACTCTGGCTCTTAACACCCTAAGTGCAAACACAAGTGCAAATAACATTGCATTGATTGACTAGGATGAGGAGCACAATATTACTGCATTAGTGACATGCATGGTGTTTCTAAGGCTACCGTTTGTAGAACGATAAAAAACTTTGTGAGAGCTGTTAACACGCATATCCTACCTGATCTCTTGTACTGGCCTGATGATGTTTGTCAAGTAGTCAGTTGTTTTAGTTAGCAGGCATGCCTCTTATTTCTGGGGCTGTGGATTGAACCCTCATTAATATGGATGTGCCAAGAGATTTTGAACCTGTCTATGTTGACGTACACAGAAATCTATATAAGTAAAGTTGTAGGGGTTCTGTGTCTGTAATTTAGTTTGTTTTCCCAAGTTTTTAGATATTTATCGGTTTTGGGTCAACTGAAGACCGTATCAGTACTTACTTAATTCCTCTCGTTCCCACTGGAACGTAGGGCATCCGTGAAACGTCTCCATTGTGGTTGTCGACTTGCCAATGCTTTAACTTCCTTCCAAGTCTTCCCTGCTTCAAAGCCTCCTCTTCCAGGTCTTCCTAGAATGACCCCTCCTCCATCCACCTTGCGGATTCCATTCCAATGCTGTGCTTTCTATAGATCCCGCTGGCTTTCTCAAAGTATGACCTATCCATTTCAATTTCCACCTCTTGATTTCCACTGCGACTTGGTTTGTTGTTCTCCATAGCTCGTCATTGGAAATAATTTCAGGCCATCTGATGTTTATGATGCGCCGTCAGCAACGGTTTATAAATGTCTGCAAGAGATTGATAGTTTCACAAGCATACAGAAGGACTGATTTAACATTTGTATTGAAAATTTTTATTTTCCTTTTCCTTGAAATGTTATTCTTCCATACTGTATACACCTGCATGAAGGCTCCATTTGCTTTCCTCATTCTGGCTCTCACGTCCTCTTCCACCCCTCTTGTCACTACACTTCCCAAGTAGGTAAATGTTTTTTTTAACCTCTTCAATCTCTTCTCCTGCCACAAACATCTTTCATCAATTTTAGCATTTACTCTCATTTCCTTGGTCTTAACAACATTTATACCGGGCGAGTTGGCCGTGCGCGTAGAGGCGCGCGGCTGTGAGCTTGCATCCGGGAGATAGTAGGTTCGAATCCCACTATCGGCAGCCCTGAAAATGGTTTTCCGTGGTTTCCCATTTTCACACCAGGCAAATGCTGGGGCTGTACCTTAATTAAGGCCACGGCCGCTTCCTTCCAACTCCTAGGCCTTTCCTATCCCATCGTCGCCATAAGACCTATCTGTGTCGGTGCGACGTAAAGCCCATAGCAAAAAAAAAAAAACAAACAACATTTATATTGAGTCCTGCAGCCTCTGCTTCCTTCCGCAATCCTAACTTGTTTCATATCACTAATTCTTGAAGACAAAAGACAAATATCTGCAAATTATACATCTTCCAGTCTTTCCCCCATTCCCCATTGTATTCCTCTTTTCCTTCCACCGAACATATTTCTCATAACATTATCCAGCACATCTGAAAAGATCGTTGGTGAAAGAACGCATCCCTGACGAACTCCACTTGTGATATTCACATAATCTGAGAGTTTTCCCTCGTGTGCTACTTTACATCTATACCCTTCATACATTGCCTTCATGAGATTCAAGATCTTATCCGGTACTCCATATTTCGCCAAGGTCTTCCACATTAGGGTCCTATTTACTGAATCAAACGCTCTTTCGAAGTCTATGAATATCAAGTACAGTGTGGCCTGCCATTCATTACTTTGCTCTAGAATTATTTTTAGCATATTTATTAGATCAATGCAGCTGCATTATGTACAACCAGCTTGTTCTTTTTGAAGACGCTGCTCAATTGAGTCTTTTACTCTCTTTAGAATTATTCTAGAGAGAATCTTACTTGGTATGCTCAGTAGTGTTATTCCTCTCCAATTCTTACACATTGTGGTGTCACCTTTTTTTGGGGAGTTTCATGATCAAGCCCTCTTTGCAATCGGCTGGAATTTTCTCTTCTTTCCATATTTTCCCCAGTAATGGTAGCAGCAAATTAATGGTGGCCTCTTCATCCACTTTTAGTATTTCTGGATCTATATTATCTATACTTGCTGCTTTACCATTCTTTGTTTCAATGCTAACCTAACTTCATGCCTTGTTGGGGGATCTAGCTTTATTCTTGAGTCTTCACTATCTAAGCCTTCATTTACTTCTTGCATTTCCTGCTCATTTCCATCATCATTGTTTAAAATTTCTGAAAAATACTCTTGCCATCTTCTCAATTGTTCCTCTTGTGATAGCATATTTCCTTGCTTATCCCTCACTGGTTTACTCTCTCATAACCTCCTCTGCAATTTGAGCCTGCTGGTCAATCTATCTTTTATCGCTTCTCACACTCCTTTTAACCATTTTGTCAATTTCTGAATATTTCCTTTGGGCTTCTGACTTCTTCTGTCTCCACGAACCTACTCTGCTGGCGTAGCAGGGGCAGAGGTGATACTCCCAGGTGGCGGATAGGGGGATCCTAACCGGCTTGCCGGCGAACTTGAGGGAAATAAAATACCTCTCGCGGACCAAACACACTACCCCCTGCGGGTGGGGGACGCACATGTAGAACACACCCGCGGTATCCCCTGCCTGTCGAAAGGGGCGACCAAGGGATGATTGAATTAGAACCATGAAACTACTTTTGATTTGTACCATCCTGCGGGGAACACCATAAGTTGCCTGTACTTGTGAGTAGTACCACTAAATTAGGTACGAAATAGGTTTGTGATTCGTAGCAGTAAAAAGGCTGGCCTGGGGGTTTCCAGTACCCGAGCGTCGTACCCATGTGAGCAACACTGCGGGTCTGGGCGTAGCCTGTGATTGGTGCCCACTATGTGAGGAACACACAGGAATACCGGCACCCGTGATCATCTAGGTGAGGAGCCTCGTCGGTTTGCGTTGGCTGTGAGTGGCGCCATTGTGTGAGAAACGCCAAAGGTCTGCGTTCCCTGTTTGAAGTAAAATACTTGAGTAGTACCATCTTGTGTGGAACACCGTGAGTCTTTGCTACTTTTGATTAGTACCCCAACATGACAAATACCATGGTTCTACTTTACTCGCGACATGTACCATTCTGTGGGGCCTTAGACATGGATCTTGCACCCCTTTAGACATCAAGCATCATTGTGCTTTATAAGTGGTCCCTTGGTCAATAATACTATTATTTACGATCTTTTTTTTTTGAGTCTGATCCATTGTTTTTGTTTGTTTTTTGTTGGGTTCATGTCCATCCATTCATTCTTCATGACATTTTTTATTTTGGTCAGTGGATGAATTTGTACTTTTATTTCATTTCGTACCATTAGGGGCCGATGACCTCGATGTTAGGCCCCTTTAAACAACAAGCATCATCAACTGCTGTCTTGTTCTGCTTTGGTTTCTTATGGCTTTTGTCTCTTTTTGTTTTTCAATTAAGTCCCATGTTTCTTCAAACATCCAGTCTTTCTGTTGATAGCTCCTATAACCAATTACTTTTTCACATGTTTGTATATAAGTGTTCTTAACATTTTCCCCAAGTTCTTTCCACACTCAACTTTCAAAATTTGAAAGGACTTCAAACTGATTTTTCAACTCCAGACTAAATTCTTTTCTCCTCTTTTCACTGTTTAACCTTTGTATGTTGAACCTCTTTTTTTCTTGTTGCAAACTTCTTTGATGCAGCCTTTATTTTCAATTTAAACTCTGCTTCTACTAGATGATGATCACTACCAACATCAGCTAGCTCCTCTTCTATTCCTCACATCTGTCAATGATCTTCTAAATTTCTTGCTAATAGCTACAGGGTCGATCTGATTTTCTGTTTTGTGATCTGGCGATACCCATGTAACCTTATGGCACCTTTTGTGAGGAAAGATTGTCCCTCCAATCACCATTTCCTGGCTGACACACACATTTACAAATCTATCTCCATTATTATTATTCATTTCATCTAATTCATATGTTTCCCTATCATATGCTCTAGTCACTCATTATTTGATCCAATCTTCGCATTCATATCACCCATAGTAATAGCAATATCTCTTTTATTGATATTCTTCATAGTTTCATTCAACTGATAAAATTGATCCTTCATGTTGGCATCAGATACTTCTGTTGGTGCATAACAAACTACTATTGTTACATTCGAATTTTACCTTGAAATCTGTCATCATTCTGTCTGAGATGGGACTCCAATTAAACTGTTCTTGGATGTCCTATTTAGCAACTTACCCGCTCCATTTCTCAGTTCAGCATCCTCCCCAGACTGTCCAGAATAAATAAATGTATTCCCATTTTGCGTCATGATCTCTCCAAATTTCCAAGCCATAATTTTGCATCTCTTTCTCAACTTGTTTTAGTTTACCTTCTTTGTCAAAGTTCTAACATTCCAACAACCAATTTTCATTTTCCGTTTTGGGCCAAAGTTTGTCATCAAGGTATCCATCTGGTTTTGTTTCACTTCAGTTTCTTTAATAGGTAGATTTAAAATGTGCGAGTTATTAGCCCACAGCACCCGAGTTTGTTAGTAGGGCTGCCACCTGAGCCTCCAAGCCTGCCGTTTTCTGTAGGGGTTGTCACCCTTAGCCTTTGAAGATCCCTCTTCACCACAAGGCAGTGGTTTCCCCCATTTCTTCAACCCCAAGGGAAAAGGGTTGCCTCGTCTGCCAGATTTGCCGTTCCAAAGGTCGCCTTCTCCGCCGCATCTGGCATTAGCTGGCCATACACGGACAGATTTTTTGCAGGCCTTGCCTTTGGGGCCAGATCCGACAGGCCGCCTGCCAGGCGTGACCTTCAGAGACTCGGCCTGCTGCTTGCCATCAGCTGTGACACCAAGCCTGTCGTGTTGTGCAACATAATCTGTCAACATTTCAGACCCTCCCGTTAATGGAATGATTTCTTTGTTCTCGGCAGGCCACACCTCATTCGCTGGCCTTTCAAGGTAGTTTGAAATCCTTCCCGGTCGGGTCTGCCGTACTTAGAACTGTGCGATGGACATCGAAGCAGACAGTGTCCAGAGGAAAAGAAAAATTGCTGTTGCAGCTGTTGGAATGTGCATTTTGCTATACCGGTATGTTAAATCGTGCAAACAGAAAAATCGATCGAAGTGGGTGAAATCATGGATAGGAGAGCGAGACAGCTTTAGTCACATGAGTCTAATACAAGATCTGAGAGAAAATGAACTCGTCCGGCTCTTCTTTCTCGTCTTGTCAGTCTCTATAAAACTCTCCCCACCAATGTCTCCTGTTTGCTTACTGACATGTCTCCTGCATGCCTTTACTGGCAGGACTTAGTGTTTACAGTGCCCTATGTCTTCTGGTATGGGCTAGAGCAATTTTGTTACTTGTCTAAGAATTATTTACGAATGGACCACAGCGATTATGATATACTGTTAGGTAAGCATGTACGGGTGAGTTGGCGTGTGGTCAGGGGCACGCGGCTGTGATCTTGCATCCGGGAGATAGTGCGTTCGAATCCCAATGTTGGTAGCCCTGAAGATGGTTTTCCGTGGTTTCCCATTTTCACACCAGGCAAATTCTGGGGCTGTGCCTTAATTAAGGCCACGGCCACTTCCAACTCCTAGGCCTTTCCTATCGTATCGTCGCCATAAGACGGTGTCAGTGCGACGTAAAGCGACTAGCAAAAAAAAAAAAAGTAAGCATGAGTGGATTTTTCCCGTTATTACGTTAAATGTTTGATCTGTCTGTCTCGTCCTTGGCTTTGACAGTATGAAAGTGACTGAGGTATGAGCGATGCTAGTAAGACCATTCCTTATGCAGACAGTCCCTGGTATGAATGGTATGAAAATATCAATCATAGGGTCAGTGGGCTTGGCAGATTGATATGTGAGCAACTTCTGACTCGGTGAGGAAAGCAACGGGAAGCTACCTCACTCCTCATTTCCCTAGTATGCTTCTTCAGTGATGCCTAGCCTATCTATGACTGCTGTTGGCATAGCTGTGGAGGATCAAACCAGTCTTCGGGCCGAATACCAAACATACATAACACATACGTAATGACTTGGTTACCGGGCGAGTTAGCCGTGCGCTTAGGGGGGCGCAGCTGTGAGTTTGCATCCGGAGGTAGTGGTTCGAATCCCACTGTTGGCAGCCCTGAAGATGGTTTTCCGTGGTTTCCCTTTTTCACACCAGGCAAATGCTGGGGCTGTACCCTAATTAAGGCCACGGATGCTTCTTTCCAACTCCTAGCCCTTCCCTAACCCATTGTCGCCATAAGACCTATCTGTGTTGGTGCGGCGTAAAGCCACTAGTAAAAAAAATGACTTGTTTTGTGTAGCTATTACTGGAGAAGTCTAGTTGAAAGCACATTTAATGTGGATATTTTAGCTTCTAAGCTGAAGGAGGGTACTGAAGAACGCTTGATTGCGACACCTCATGTTTTGTCAGAGACACGGCCGCTCTTTATACATTTCCATAAATTTCTCTAGCAGTGCCTTCGTCCACTCCATGCTTTCCTTACAAGAGTCTTGATCTGTGGGGTGAGGTCTTTCCGTAGAGGCGCTGATAACAGGTCTCGCCTGTAGCAAATAACGCCTCGAACTGATATCGCTCACTAACGAGCAGTCCTAGCCTGTCGGAACACATCACAAAAGGCCTCGTCTGTCACAATTCCTTTCCGTGTATGGCCAGCTATTGAGGACTTCAACAGAGCCCCGTTAGCCGTCACTTTTTCAGGGTTCCTGAAGGACCTTCACAGCTACCGTAGTGGTCCTGGGGCATACGCAGTCCCCGCTGTACATCACTCCTACATGCAATCCCCTACTTCATGCCATTGCCCACCTCCCACGATGTGGACGAGGGGTTGGACATATGGGAGGCAGACCGTATCAGGGGTTTTTATTTTTCGAGTCTGTTCCACAATCACGGCGAAACGACTCAATGTATCTCGACCAAACTTCATATTTAGAGTATATTCATCTCGGGGAAGGTTTTGGTATGCATGTGACTTTAAAAAACTCTGATTAGACGGGAGGTTTATAGGAAAACCAGAATCGTTTTCTTCCATTTCTCTTATACTAATGATTTGCTTCAAAATCCGTGGACTGTATGTGAAACGTCCCCTCATCATAAACAACTTTTTGTTATGAACATAATTTTGCTTACTCTTCGAATGATGGAGAAAATCTATTTTCTGCGGGTCTCGTGCTCTACATTGAGTGCCCGACAGACCGACAACGAACCTACAGGTTACTGTGGCAACATCTCTGACTGCTTGCCAGCAGGGAAGTGACATATTGCCATTTATGTCATAATTCCTGAAAACTCGTGGTTGTTCCTTGGATAGAAAGAGAGGCGTCAATTCGCCATTCTGCACGATATTGGTGGAATAACGTTGGAGGATAGAATCGTTTTTGAATAGCAGTAATGGTCGTTAATATTTGAACAGAACAGCGGAGTGCAGTCCATTATTTCATACCCTGAGGTGTTGTTTGGCATTTGCTATAATTTTTACTGTATTTCTATTCTATTTCTGTTTTCCGCTTTAATTTCTTGCCTCTGCCTTGCTTCTTTAGGCTTAAGTAATAACACCTTAAATCATCTTATCTGTTTACCTAAGAATCCCTGCGCCAAACTTCTTCTCTGTTACTGCCTTATGTCCATAACCTATACCATCACAATTTACTAATTGACTTTTTTTTTTTTTTTTTCATTTTCATTTTCACATCCACTTGGTATTTACATATATATCATCTGGCTATCCTCAGTAATAATCCCATTTCTTATTAATTTCAACTTTAACTATTACTTTCTTCCTTTACTCCGTATGTATGTGAGTGCAATCTCGAAACCGGGACACACTTTTCTTTGAGGAAAAATTCCAAGGTGTTCAAATGCATAACTTTTGGCCCCAGAAAATATTGAAATATGGATGCAGTTTTAATGACTGTGCAGACATTCATTTTGGGGTAATTGGTGGCTAAACGGCAAGTCGTATCACAAATCAGATAGCACAATCGCCGTTCAATTTGGAGAAATCTACAACTTTGGTCGTATGACTTATTGTCGTGCCTGATTGTTGATACTTAAGATAGTGCTGTATTTCTGGATTATAATCAAATATCTCTCAACTCAATTGTGACTGGCATTAGGTAAAGCGGCCCATCTTTGTAATGAAAACTCCTTTGAATGGGGGTTGCTAAGTGAGCTTGCCGTTATAGTAGAAGCTCCCGAACTCTGATGTGATTGGCAGTAGGAAATGTGGCCTGCCATTATCAACAACTTCCCCAATGCCTACCTTACATCTGAAACAATGTAGAGTGTCCTCTCTGTTTTGTTTCCCGAATGGTGCTAAGAGACATGCAATTTAAGAAAATCTTATTCACTGCCATTACAGTAATTTACGGAGAAAACCGTATACAATGTAGAATACTGTAGCGAAGCATGGGTACATTTGCTAGTCATTCCATAAATGTGATGGTTGTTTCTGGTGTCTGCCACAACTTTTATTATGCCTACGCAAATTGGCCAGGTAGTGCAAGCGATGGCAAAATTTTTACCTAACGGTGAACTTTTCCATAGGATGGAAGGAGGATGGCGACCATTTCCAGGAGCGATCCATTCAGGTGACTTGATTTATTCTTTCAAACCCTGCTTAAAATCACCCATAATTAGAGTTGAAAGCAACCAGGCTCAAAGAATATTTCTATGACCACAAAAAACTACGAGAGTTGTGAGTGTGCATTCGGTGTCTTAAAAGAGAGATTTCCTTGCTTGAATCATTTCAGGCTTGAACCTGAATAGTGGAGTTTTTTGTGTGTTGCTCTCCAAAATCTGAGGATGAGAACGTCTACAACTTACAGCATGGAGATCGAGGACAGGCTTTGCAGTGAGTTTCCTTTGTTACTGTTGTGCTGGACTGTTCAAACAGATCGGTCTTAAATGTGTACATTTTCCTTAAAAGACTGTGGTATTTCAGATGTTTGTCTTGCTTCTTGCTTCTTTTAGGCATGTTGGTGTTAATATTCAGTCACTAGGCTGTACTCTTAACTTACTTGGAATTGCTTCCTTGAACAGCATTACTCTTACCCTACCTTTGCATAACCTAGAAAGTTCATACCCAATGGCAATGCTTTACTGTCATGTGACACATATTAAGAGTGGTTCATTTTAACAGTGATTTTATGAGCCCTATAATTTATTTATGAAACCAATTTAGGAATGCTACTGAAACAAGTTTTATAACTTCTTAATTAAAATTAGAAGCTTCTAACTTTATAAAACAAAAATGTTATTATATAAGCTATTAGGAGCAAGCGTCTTATAATACACTAGTGTCCAAAAGTTATTAAGCATAATCACTAAACGAAGCCGTACCGCCTGACAGGAATGTCAGAGATTGCCGAACAAACGGAAGCTGACTCGCACAACTTGTCCATGAAAACAGTGTCATAAAGGTTGTGATAGCTAAGGTACACCTTTGACAACAACTAACAAAGCTTGACAATGTCTTCCACAACAAAATACGCTGTTAATAGGGTGTATGGTTACCCCTAATGGTCACATATATTTCGCAGCGACGTGGCATGCTCTCTGTCTAATGGTCCAAGTGCTCTTGTGGCAGTCGATCCCATTCCTTCTAAAGGGCAATGCGAAGGTCTTGGAGGGTCCTTGGTGAAGGCTGACGGGATGAAATTCGCTGCCCCAATGCATTCCAGGCATGTTCTATGGGATCCAGATCTGCAGACCTCGCTGGCCAGTCCATGCAATGAAATTCATCCTCCAGAGCAGCGCGGTGCAGTCAGGCATTATCCTCCATTAAGAGGAAGTTTGGACCAACCACACCTCTGTAGAGTCGAACATGTGGTCTCAGTACCTCATCCCTGTATCTACGAGCATTCCTCGGACCACCCATGAAGATGTGCAGGTCCGTACAGCCATTCAACATAATGGCGCCCCACTCATGACGCCACCATCACCCCCATACTGGTCCCGTTTCATTATGTTCCTGTGGTATCGGCTACCCGGTTCTCTCCAGATTAATGTGAGACGGGAATCATTCTGCAATTTGAAGCGGGATTCATCTGTGAAGAGCACATGCCTCCATTCACTGTCCAGTTTCGATGTTGACGGCTCCGCAGTAAACGGGCCCGTCTCGGTGCTGGAGTGAACGGGACGCACACCGCTGAACGTCGGGCAAACAGCCCTGCTGTTCTGAGCCTCTGGTACACAGTTTGCCGGGAAACGGCAACCCCTCAGACGGCTGCAAGCTTTGCCGACAATTGTCCTGCAGATGCACTCCGATTTCGTCGGGCTGTTAAGGCCAAATATCGATCCTGCTGTGGGGTGGTTACCCTTAGTCGACCTGGTATCTCCTGTGTCTCAATCTTCTCCAAAGCCTGGAAATGACACTTTGTTGCACATTCAAGGATACGGCAACTTTGGTCTGTGTCTGGCCTGCTGCCAGGCGGCCAAGTATTCTACCCTGCACAACGGTCTAAATGGCGTCGTCATGCCATTATGTTGTCATGTTCACCACAAGGCTACACTCTGCACACTATAACAGGGCAAACAGGACTAAGGGAATGTGGGGCACAGGCGCTGGCTGTGTTTACCTTGCAGTTACGCCGCTAGTCAAAGCAGGGAACACCCCTTTCCTATACAAAGCGAACATGTAAGGTTGGTAGGTGCATATGTCATGCGATTTGCGGTCTTATTTCCTGTTACCCTGCTTACTCGTAACTTATGCTCAACTTTTGGACACTTAGATATGTTTAACATTTATGAAACAGGCCCCTAGTATGCCCTACCCACTTTCTATCACCACACTTCATGATACGAATTATCAAGTTGCTGAGTAGGGGAGGATGAGGGAATGACGCCACTTTAAGGATGTCACTTCGTGTTGATATATTTTAGTGTAGTCAGAAACAAAATACAGAAGTTCCTTAGTTTGTGCAGTATAAGTAAATTAGTTAACTTAATTTATTGGTAAAACTGTAAATGCGGCGGTATTGCCCATGCAGCGATTACAGTTCCATCATACTAGTGGGGTAATAGCGCCGTCTGCGAATTTAATGGATAGGCCAACATACTGATAGTCTTGGATGCCAAACACACAAACAAAAGTCACAAACCTTCGTTTTCAGGAAAATTTTGACCACTGCATTCTGCTTGGGCCCACTTAGAGCAATATATGCTTCTATACCACAATTCATTGTTCTTTCCAATACATAGATTCTTTTTTGCTTCTTC
Organism: Anabrus simplex; assembly: GCF_040414725.1. Lineage (NCBI taxonomy): Eukaryota > Metazoa > Arthropoda > Insecta > Orthoptera > Tettigoniidae > Anabrus > Anabrus simplex. The sequence goes on from NC_090265.1 coordinate 1,052,754,600, forward strand.
AAATGTGGCTTTCATAGGTACTAAGTCTAAAATGATGGTTTTTAGGAATGGAGGAATAGCCCGTGTCGGCAGAAATCTTTATCAAGAGGAGGAAAATCAATATTACGCCAGATTTTAAATATTTAGTGATCACATTGCAAACAAGTGGTAAATGTTATATAAAGCATGTAGCAGAGAAGGCAACACAGGCAATAGTGGCAATGAAAGAAATGGGCTATATTAGATCCCTTAGTCTATAAACTGCAGTGACATTATTCAGAACTAAAATTATGCAGGTACTGACGTACGGCTTTGAAATTTGGATGTACTTTACTGTAAAGAATCTGTACACAGTAGCGAGACTGAAAGCACTCTTCATCGAATGAATATTCGGAGTATCAAAGATGACAAGATCAAGACTTACCTTCTGGCAAGAGAAAGTTCCCTTGCCGAAGATCTCTGGATACATTTTACTTTACTGAACACGAAGGCCTCTGAGAGGTTACTGACATCTCTACAAAGACGTAGAGAAGAAATTTGGCCAGAATTTTATGGCACCGGAGCTATGATAGACCGGAATTGGATTAAGGCAAATTTTAAAATGAAACGGATCTTTACGAGGATGGCAGTGCATGGATTCCATCACCACCGGGCGGGTTTGCCGTGTGGTTAGGGAAGTGCATCTGTGAGCTTGCATCCGGGAGATAGTGGGTTCGAACCCCACTGTTGGCAGCCCTGAAGATGGTTCCCCATTTTCACAACATGCAAATGCTGGGGCTGTACCGTAAGGCTACGGCCACTTCCTTTCCACTCCTAGCCCTTTCCTATCCCGTTGTCGCCATAAGACCTATCTGTCGTTGCGACGTAAAGCAACTAGGGAAAAAAATTCCATCCACCACCACATTTCACGAACCAAACGCAACATGCGAACGCAAATGTCGACTGTGTGGAAAGGGCTGCGAATGCTATCGCCTGGAATTGTGTGTTAAAACATCAAAGTCACTAAGCGAGTATGCAAATCAAACTAACTAAAAATGTAATTATGTAGTATACTAATCTTCTCTTACACCATGTGGCTATTTGGCTGTATTAATATTGTATATATGTAAGAAATTCTCTTTAAAAAACCCTAAACCCAATCTGGACTAGCCAGCTTTGTCGTCCGGTTGAAATTATGAGGAATCCATTTGCTTCTACCAGATCAAATGCGGGATGATGGAAGTTCTACGATGGAAAAGCCATAAAACATTATGTGATAGGTGCAACTGGTGATCACGAATTTCTGTTATTCAGAAAATAAGGTTTTAACCCCAATGCAGGTTTTTCTAATTTACTGTCTTTGAGTCCATCTCTTAATATTGTCCTAGGTATGTTGGTCTTGGACACCCTTTTAACAGCTTGGCAGTCATTCACTGCTTTAATAATTTTCGGCAAATCCTCCGCAGTCCATTTATTCTTTTGTGTTCTTAGTCTGTTTTGAGGCATGTGCAATTAAAAGAATATAATTGCGCCCACCGGAAAGTTGCATGGGCGAATACCACTACCTGTGTCGGCATTACCCCGTTAGCACATGGCTGTCTTTGGATCGAAATGGCACCTGACCAACAAATCGAACAACACAAAAATTTATTATAAAATACTTATTCATACAATCATTAATTTAAACTACTCTTAGCTCAATTTATTTGGTGTCACAAAATAAGATGATAAAAGGATGATTTTAGATTGTTAATCTCCAAGTGAAACGTGTTTGCTTACAGGAAACTGACATACCTTGCAGTGTTTTGGTAGTCATCCGCTAGAAATCACGCTTATTTGCACACATGTTCGACGGGCGGTTATTCAGATTCAACTGGGGGCAATTTTGCCCACGGTGGCAGAACTCCCCCACCGTCCTCTACAAGCACAGCTGGAAGAAAGCACATTTATCAGAAAACCGTTGATGCTTGTAGCATTATATTTAATGCAAAGAATTGCGTTCTTTGTATGTATTATTGAAGTAGAACTTTTTTATTATTTGGCAATGGGATATTTTTGGATGTGTGTGTCTGTGCTGTGTACTGGGCCCAAAGTTTGGTTGGATACTGAACAGTTCCTCTATCAGCTATCACAGGTGGTCTAGGCGTACCTGAAGAGGTGTGCATTGAAAATGAGTGTTGCAGTTTCCTATTGCTTTCCTCTAAGCCAGAAGTATACATATGTCCAAGTCCACTGAAATTGCGCCTACTAACTGTCCGCATTAACGGCTTTTTCACACCGCTCATAACACACCGACTGAATAAGGAACGGCACAAGGGTCCTTCCGTGTGGAAGAACGTTACAATCTGAAGTATTCATTCAAAATAGTGAATGTTATTTTCGCTTATTTGTCATAAATTAGCTGTAATACCCCCCGTTGACGGACAGTCGCATAGCATATGCAAAGTTAAATCCCAAGTTACTTTCCGCCGATATTCAAGCATGCTATTTTACCTGGGATGCAACGGTAATCCCATCTATCAGAGATGAGTGGCAGCAGAAGAGACAAAGCACATTACAACAGACAATGGTCAATGTAATGTTACTGTTAATCAGTTATGAGCTTTTGATATGGAAGGCCTTCACGTTAAATTTTCTTCAGACTGTGATATTAGGGTATCTAATGTAAAGCGAGTCCTTCCTTCTTTCATTACTCCCTCTTATCTGATTCTTCAAGGAACTGTTCCTTTATGGGTTTTTTTTAATTTTTAATTTTGAAAATCATCTACAATTTTCCCTGTTACAGGTTGATGACCTCACGGTTTTACACCTTCAGACATTAGTGACAAAAACAATTGCCACATAACACAAACAATATTTCCATGTTAACGATGTTCTGCATTGGTATGAATTAACCCTCCGACACTTGTGCAAAATTTTGTAACAGGGACTCGTGTGGTGTAACCCATAAATTTATTTTACTTTTTTGTTTATTTAATTTCTTTTCATGCTGTATTTAATACTTAGGAATCTCACACTCAGTTCAAGCCGTTTTATATATTTTCAATTCTATAATAATATAAGTAAAACAGTGTCATTTCCAATTATACTTATTTGAAAAAATAGCGTAAATTTGATGACGTGGGCGATTCTTGGTTTGCCAGAACTTACTAAATATTTTGTATTTTGAACAGTGGTCTGTTGTGAATAGTTTAGTACAAAAATATCAAATGAAATAACTAAATGAGAGCTGAACTATAATAAAAACAAACAAAAAAGATTTTTCAACCTCAAAAATCTGTTAGTGTTTTGAATTTATCTTTTGTTTGTCCAACCTTTGTCGTGTTTCTCTACGAGGTCGTGTATGAGGTGAGATGAATCTGTCATGGCAAGTTTTATGACCGGATGCCGTTCCTAACGTCAACCTCATCAGAGGAGTTAACGAGATGAAATGGATGACATGACATATGATGGTATGAAGGGAGAGGGTGGAACCCGGTATTGGCACAACCCTACTCCTGTTGAATAGCACCAAGGGATCTGCTCAAGGCTTAATGTCGCTATGCAACGGACAATCGCCATCAACAGCATCATATGCCCCCGCTCCATTTGAGCACCGCAGAGCTTAGAATTTTATCCAGGCTTTTGGCACACGATCTAGTGATTAGAAATTGTATACCACCACTTTGCCATTGTTGTATCCAACAATCTTGACATCCTGCTCACGGAATAAGTCTGCATTCTGTAAATCCTCGCATATACACTCCCCTTGTTCATTAATGGTCCCTGGAATGTCCTCCTTGGAACCTGGCACTGCCTTGAAAGTACCTATACATACACTTCCACTGTAGGATGCTAAAAGGTTAGGTTTTTCCACCTATTCAATACATATAAATTTTATAAATTAGGAATTTATTATTGATTCCACTTGACATGTTTCGCCCTTCATTGAGGGCATCATCAGTCAAAATATCACCTCAAGGTAAAAAATCAGGTAACTGGTTAGTAGTTGACATGTACAAATTAATACATATTATTAATACAATTACAAAAATTAAGTATGGGAAATAGTTGTACAAAAGTGATGGTTGAACATATAGGTTTATAGATGAAGAGTCGGCACCAATGCCTAAAATTAACATAGTAGAGTTCGGCAGTGGTGCTCTGGAGAAACAGTTGACGCAATCATAGGAAAATAAAAAGTTAAAAAATATTTACATTAAAACAATTAAGGGAGAAAAGGTGTAGTGTTAGGCGTCAATGTTTGTAACCAAAAATTAATGTCAAAGGTTGGTAACTATACAGTATTTACATTGTTCAATTGAACAGTTGAGATAAAGTTTTAAAAATATTTACATTATAACATTCAGCGTAAATGTTTGTAATAAAAACTAATGTCAATAGTTGGTAACTATATAGTAATTACATTAACTAATTGAATAGCTGAGAATTTACAAATATATACATAATTACACAAGAGCAGCTGGTGTGCAAGGATAAAAAATTTTTAGTACCAAGTGCGTCCTGATGTTTTAGAGGTTGGAAGAAGGAATTAGTATTGACATTTCAGAAATATGTAGAGCAGTTTATTTTAGTTAAAATCACCGGGGGTCGGGAAATATTTCATAGGCAAATGAGGTTTTATAGGCATCAAGCTGGAAGTTTTTCAGTTGCAGTGCCCAGATCGGTACGGAGACTGGTCAGTGTGGATGGAGATTAATGGGTATTCCGTGCGTTTACCTGGAGGTGATATTTTGACTGATGATGCCCTCAATGAAGGGCGAAACATGTCTCAAGTGGAATCAATAATAAATTCCTAATTTATAAAATTTATATGTATTGAATAGGTGGAAAAAACTAACCTTTTAGCATCCTACATTCAGTATCTTCAATACGGATAGCAATGATTTTTATCACTTACACTTCCACTGTTAACTAAAATTCATATGTTTTTCGACATGTTATTCTTAGCTAACTTTTTTTTTTTTCCTCATATCAATTTCCTAGTAAGTTCCTTCAGTTACTCCTAACTTCTACAACCATTCCTGACTAATTCTGTCCACCCTGCACCTCCTCCTTGGTCACTTCATTTCTCAGTTATCGTGGATATTTACCTTTTTTAGCATTCCTCAACAATGGTTTTAAACCTATCCCACAGACTTTTAGGTTTTTATTTACCATTTTACACGGATCATAGTTCCTTTTTCAAAAATAGGGTCTGTCTTATCAACCTACTGCCCAATAGTCCTACTTCTACAACTTTCCTTTATATCACATTTAATTTTAACTACAACGAAAACACTTTTGTGATCCCTTATACCATGTAGTACCTAATTTTCTTTAAAGATGTTATCAAGTTTTACCAGTACCGTGCCCAGAACATTCTTCCTTCTAGTTGATTCCATCAGTTTCTGATTCAGCTGTTCTTTCTGGATTAACTTACCATTTGTTTCAAGCTTCCTGTCATTTGCATTTCCTTCCCAATTGACATTTGTTAAATGGAGGCCATCTGATACAATCACTTGTCTTTCTGCTTCATTTCCCACGTAGTAGATTATCTTATCAAATAATTCCGCATCAGCTTCAGTGCCACCTTTTCCGGATCTGTTCACCCCAAAAACATAAAGTTGTCTATTATCTAGAGATGAGCCTTACACCTAGAATTGCATTTTTCTCATCCTTAACTTTTCGTAACTTACAAACTCCCCCTCCACTGTTCCTATCCTGTCTCTACGATAAGCTCTCCAGTTCCGTGAGAAAATTTCAGTACCAATAATATCACTTCTCAGCCATGATTCATCTATTATAGTATCTGGTAAATAGAGATCGGGCCAGCTAGGAAGGCAGCCGGTGAGGGGAAGTGTGGGAGTGAGAAAGCAGAGCCGTGGGAGCGAGAACGCAGACTTCCCCTTCTTGCTCGGTGTTGTGGCGATGTACAGTTGACCCGAAATATTTGTTATAACTGACATGTAACAATCCACAGATTTTCAGTTAGTGGAATTCCCTTCCAGCTGTAAATTACAGACACATCTGGCCGAAATGAATTTATTTAGAAGTATTAACAGATGATACATAGATTCAAGGAATTAAAATATAATTTAACCTCGGACTATACAGTACTAGCTGTCAATCTTTTTCGTGTATCAATTTGCGTATTCATTGTTTTAAATTATAATTAGATATAAAATTTACTTTTTTCAACGCTGTAGATGTACGGTTTAGACATTGTTTTGGTATAACAGCAGGCTTCATAACCTGAGCCACATCATGTAAAATTTGTGGATAATAATAATAATAAGATATTATACATCAGGAATGAAACGCACTACAAGAAAATTAAAAGAACTCTCAGGTACTATACGAAAAATAATTTTTTTACGGTCCTCTTCTCAGAATGAACTCTTAATAGATTAACCAAACGAATCTTTGACTTCTTCTGTAACCGCAAAACAAACCCAACTGGTTTAAATAAACTGAAAAAGACCTAGTAGAATTGAAAATTACAGAAAATTCACTATTCGATCAAACAGCTAAAGTAATAACTAAAGACGAAAATATAAGGTTTCAAGACAAATCTACATTAAAAGCCAAATCTATTCTCAGGAGACGATAAACAATGAAGAAATACTGGGCACTAAGAAAAGAACAAAGCACAGAGAAATGATTAATTCAACGTACCCCAGAGAAGATGAAACCAAATAATAATTACTTTTGCCACGAGCGAGAAGCAGGGTTAGACTATATTATCGTTTGTCCCTAGCTCTCTTGTAAAATAAGAAATGTGAGTTAATGATGATATATATAACAATATAATGTTTTTCAGGTACAGAAACAAAATATAATTCATAAAAGGAACACCGTAAAGGGTCTACATATGCTGGATATATGAGGTGTTTGTATGTAGGTTTCATCCGTGTACACTATAGGCCAATCCTCCGTCCGATACTGAGCATTATTTTTTCAAATAAACAAATATCTTGTATTTTGTCATGTTTTTCCATTAGGATGCGCTTGTTAGTGTTAGATTTTTCTAACGATGTCCTAGTGATCGAAGCATTCGCTTGAGACTAGTATTGGATCCTTTGAGCTTTAAATCTAACTTTGCACGAATTTTTTAAACAGTAGGTAAACATTTTTCAATTAAATAAAATTTATTAACAACACGACGCGGCACCTTCGTCAAAGTCGTCCAGTCCTGTAACATTCTGTGTTTTCATTCTTTTTTTTTTTGTTTGTTTGGTGTTTCAGACAGACTATCCACATGTTTTCCTAATTACATCGCTTTTCATTTTTCGCTCTTAATCCGTGCCAGAGAACTTTCTGACATTCCAACAGCTGCTGCTACTCTTTCCTGCACTTCCTTACAATTTATCACAAACTTTTCTTCCATTGCCTCCCTTCCCATAAAGTCTATAACGTTCTAGATTGCTGCGCGAGTCTCACTCTTTAGCATCTTTCGATGCAGGCTACTTTTAACGCCTTCCATACTGTCACAGACAGGCCTAACGTACACCACCACTAACCACAGTTACTAAAGAACGAGAAATTTGAAAGCAGCGCGTGACAGCTGAGTGTAAACTTATGCACTGAACTGTCCTTTTAGCAGGAGCTCTGTTAGGACTGGATGTGCTACGCTGGATCGTCTAAAGAGCGTGTGCGCGATGAGACGTCTTCCTAGCTGGCCCGATCTCTCTCTCTCTCTCTCTCTCTATATATATATATATATATATATATCTAGTGGCGAGGGTAGGAATTGTGCCAGCTGCCGAAACCTGTTTCACTCCTCTGCGGGCAGTGATTAATGACGGGTGACATGAAATGATATTGGAGTGTGTGGCTGGAATTAATGATGGTAGGGAAAACCAGAGTACGCGGGGGAAAACCTGTCCTACCTCCACTTTGTCCAGTATGAATCTCACAAGGAGTGACCAGGATTTGAACCACAGAACGCTGCGATGAGAGGCTGGCGCACCGCAGCCTGAGCCACGGAGGCTCTTGGGCCAGATGAAGTACTTGCTTTTATGTTGTCTGTTGTAAGAGGCAACTAAAAGGAGCCTCGGGTGCACTCAACTTGGGAGCGTTGGTTGGCGACCATGGGGCCCTTAGCTGTGTCCCGGCATTGCTTCCACTTGTGACGTACTCCTCACTAACCCTTCGCAGTCTAATTTTCTGTCACGTTCCAACAGTATGGTCCAAATTAATTTTGCACATTTTTACCTAGTCAGATTAAACTCAGAATTTTTATTAGTGATTATATTATTATTAGTATGATTATTACCATACATTCTATTGCATAGGAATTAGTTTCCATAATAATTTTCGTCGTCAGTGCAGGAGGAAAGAACAACAGAATAAACTGAAGTAGATGGATGCATCTAGGCAGAACCTGTGGTCCTCTAGTTTTCTGACCTGATGAATAACTTAATCTAGGTGGCTCACCATCATGAAATGTTACATTCCGGTGAACACTATTGCCGATTAATATTCCCATTTGTATGTGTGGAAGTATGTTCAGCATCACTTTTACTGAAATTATCAACCCTGACCTGAGAAGCGTCATCATTGGCGTGTGCCGTATCCCCTCGTCCACCCTGGCCCATTACTTTCGTGTGTCTTCTTGCTTTTGTAGCAGTCACTGGAACTTCCTCTTGCGAATCTTCGGAAACAGCATATGAAGGTCCGGGATCATTCCGTGCTTTTTTTACACACAGATCCGATCGCTGAAGTTTCACTTGCAATGCTGGAGCTCACTACACCTTCATCTTCACTTGACAGTTCTCGAATCACTGCTGTCTAAATAAACGTGCATACGTATTTCTTCATATTTTACGATTTTATATCGCAAATTCAACAGAGAGAATTCGCTTTCACAGATAAACATGCCTAGTACAACACGTGTGCAGCACTACTCACTGTAAACACAGCTGACAGGCTGTGGATAACCACGACACATGGCTACATTATATCTCGTATTATATCCATGGAGATAACGGAACGGCTTCTTTTGTGTATAAAAATTTGGTCTATAAACTCCAGGGATATCGATCGACCTCAATCAGGTCAACAAACTTCAATAAATAACCTCTCGTGTAAAACAAAACATGTCAAGGTGAGCTAGACGTTAGACCGTAAAAGGTTAATCTATCCTATCAAACCTCCCTTGGTCAACTCTTGTTTTTATTTTTCTGACCCTGATGGTATCAAGGCCTAGGGGGTCTTCTATTTTCATGCCTTTTGTGGCTCTAGACTTTTTTTGGTTGATACCTTCATTTTTTGGAGGTGTTGGGTTCCTCTACTTTTTTTTCTCTTATTAGTGTTATATGGATGGTGGTTGGCTGGTGGATATAATAGTTTTAAGAGGAAGTAAAACTAGGCAACCATTGTCTATCATCACTAATCAGAGAGAAAGCTTTAAAAAAATGATACTGGCCAAAGAAAGACAAGGGCCATGAAGAGTGTGAAAATAAGTCTACCTAGGGTTCACAACCTTATACCTTCAGAGTCATGAAAGAGAGTTGACCAAGTGAGGTCAGATAGGATAGATGAAAGTGAGGAGCCTGGCACAAGTAAATGGAAGCAATGCCAGGACTCAGCTGAGGGCATTGTGGTCGCCAGCACACACTTCCAAGTTTAGATCATCTGGGCCGCTTTTAGTCGCCTCTTACGACAGGGTGTTATTCTACCGCCCCCACCCACGGGCAGATGGTTGCCTAGTTGTACTTCTTAAAACAATCACCACCACTACTACTTGCGTCTGTTGAGAAGTAGCGGCGGCTTGTAGGTACGGCACAAGTTACAGATACTATACTCTTAGTTACAAACATTAGTTATGACAGACTGCAAGCTCTCTGAAACAGATGCATGTTCATTATTAAACTGTTCATTATGCAGTATTTATTGTTAATGTGTAACTAAAGCACAATTACACTACCACTTTGAAACTTGGAACTTCGCGACAGCGCCTCAGTTCGCAAGAGTCACTGCGGATGAAGCAGATATTTATCATCAGGCCTAGCATTCCTTTCACTCCATCCACGCGACTTCTCGCTAGATGGCCATAGTGGCTTTCATGTAAGTCGAACAGTGAATGGTTACTCAAAACTGTTTTTCTGTATGTTGGACATGACCTCACTCAATTTCTATGTTGTCTACCGGAATATTGTTATGAAAAGGATGTAGTACACTGATTTCAGAGTAGATATAGCCAAAGAAATTTATAATCGTGTCAGTCTTCCACAACAATGAATTTCAGGGAAGCCTTCATTGGCTGATAATCCCATTGGTTTGGACTCTTTTCCATACACATATTCCACCCACTGTAGCAAAGCAGTTCCCCTCCAGAGCCTGTAAAATTTGCACAAAGCACAAGAAGAGAGCTGAAGTGAGCTGATTGTGCCAAAAATGCCAGGTTCCACTACATTCGGAACAGTGTTCAGAGGCTTTCCACACTTGTTATGATAGGTGTGATATAGCATTAACTCATACATTGTTTTCATGTATATTTAACTCTTTAATGCTCTCGTAACTAAGAAATTTTCATCATGTGAAGAGTCACTGTATTTCCTTCAAAATAACCCCACTCCTAATGCAGTTTCACACCAAAGAATATGCAGAGCTCAATGGGCTACTTTGCAAGTAACTGGTATTTTGCTTATTATTCAAGTGTTCTCTTGTAAAGTGTGTTGTTACTAAGGGTCTTACTGTTCAATAAAAAATAAAATGTGTTGCTATAATCGTCTAGGCTGGAGTTTGAGGTTTTACTGAAAATTGTTTTTGTTTTTTAGGAACATAGTTGAAAATAAAACTTCTGCTCAGATATGGAAGGTACTTTGCATCTATTTTAAAGCCTATTAAATGTTTCTTGAAATATTGTTTTAAAACTCGTTTGAAAGTGAATAACTGAAGTACACAAGAACCTAGTTTATCCAACCCTCATTAATCCAGATGTCCGGTTTATCTGGATCAAAAATAATAAAAATTTACTTTTACTTGTACAGTATTTCTTTTACGGGATCAACTCTTCTTGAATCTCTTTTCTGGCAAGGATAGTTAAGTAATTCGGCCACGATCTATCAATGGTACAGTCTCGGCATTCGCTTGAAATTGAGAATGGTTGAGGTAGGACTCAAACCCACATTCTTCTGAACGCAACGCACTACTAACGTGCCTCAGCACGTGGAGCTATGCTGCTCGGTAAACACTGTTTAGTCATTTCATCAATCACTTTTTTATTGACTGTTCTGCTGACATGGAGTCTTGACACTCATCTGCCTCAGCAGATGTTATCTCGGGTTCACATCTTTGCTCAGTAAGACCCACTGTACAATTGCTGAAGACTATGAAAGAGGAAGGGAATGAGTAGTCATATCCAGTAGTCTGTGAGAGACCACATCAGTAGCTGAAGGATAGCACCACGTACAGTTACAGTATTTTCCTGTGCAGTATTTTATTATTTGAGTAAGCGTGAAATGGCTTCAAACCAGAAGAAAGTGGTTGTTTCCATGGGCAAAAAGTTGGAAGCATTGAACAGGCTGGACAAAGGAGAACTTTTGATTAAAATATTGCTGTAGATTATGGCGTAGGGACTTCACCTGTGTCTGATAGGAAGAAAAACCGAAAATAAACTGAAGACTTTTGCTTTAAAATGATGATGAAAGATAGTTCAGAGAAGCGTGCCACAGTAAAGAAAGTAAGAAATTAATCTTTAGATGACGTATTATTCATGTAGTTTATGAAAAAAGAGAGCAGGGTGTTGCGATTTCCGGACCGATTTTACAAGAAAAGGCGCTTAGTTTAAACAGCAAGCTAGCAAATGGACATCTTGACTTCATAGCTAGTCAGGGTTGGTTGAAAGGTGAAAAGATTTTCATGGCATATGCCAGCTTTCAGTGACTGGTGAAATTTTTTCAGTAGATAAAGTCACTGCTGACAGTTTCATAAAGGAAATTCAATACATTATTTGCTCCGATAACTTAACGCTGGATCAGATATATAATGCCGATGAATCTGGGTGTTTTATTGCATGCTACCAAATAAGACACTAGCGTCTACAGTAGATGAATTCGCAAGGGGTTATAAAAGAAGTAAAGATCTCATTACAATTCTGGCATGCGCCAGTGCATCTGGAGGACATAAATTTCCTCTCCTGTTAATAGGGAAATAAAAAAATCCCTGTGCTCTTAAAAAAATGTGAATCGATCTCCCTAGCTGGTTTCTTACACATCCCAAAAGAGTACATGGATGGACAGTGAACTTCCAAATACTGTTTCCAAGAAGTCTTAGTGCTGAATGTAAAATGAATTTTAACGAAACTAGGTTTGCCACTGAAGGCCATTGACAATGCGCCGTCACATCCAGGAGTGGAAGGATTGGTCAATGGTGATATCATTGAAATTTCTGCCACCTAATGTAACAGCTCTGTAGCAACCAATGGACCCAGGGTGTATTGAAAAACAAGCGGTTATACAGGAGGCAGCTGCACAGCAAACTGATAGAACAAGAGGGGGAATATGGTGTAACTTTGGTATTGAAATCAATGAATATGAAAGACATTATTTATATGATTGCATCTGCTTGGGACCAAGTTAGTGAAATGACAATTAAAAAGTCTTGGAAACATCTATGGCCTTCTATCTGTGCGTCTACCACAGAGGTTTGTGAAGTTGTGGACTCTTCTGAGTCCCTTGACACATTTGCACGCATTCCCGAAAGCTTGGACATAGATGAGAACAAGGTAAATGGCTGTAATTCAGGCTACGGCATAATGACAAATTATTTCCTCTTTTTCCTCGGCAGGTAATGACGAGTGCGATGGTGAATTCGAAAATGAAACCAGCGCTCCATCGGAAGAAACAATGACTCGTGGAGAGGCAACAATGCAGCTGGACAAACTGATGGGCTGTTTACAATCCCAGCCTAAACCACACCGGCAGAACTGATGTTAGTCTTCGTGATTGTGCTACATGCAAATGCTATACAGATGTAAAACAGAAAAAACTCGCACGTTATTTTAGTGCATAAAAGTCGTAAATGTAAGAAAAATGTTCTTGTATTTTTTTGTACTGTGGAAAAACTGTAGTACTGTACAGCTTCTGTTAATAGATTATTATAACGTACTGTGTTTGTTTTTTGAGATTTCCTGATTTTCAATAATCCGGATCAGTTCTGGTCCCATTTAATCCGGATAAATGAGGTTCTTGTGTACTATTAAAGCTGTAGCCAAAGAAATATATTGATGTAACATTTGTGCTCAGTTTTCGAATTTATGAAAAACTAGTGATTTTTAACTTGCCTATTTGTTTCTTTTTTAGAATACAAGAGAAACAGCAATGGCTCTCAGAAGAATGACCTTGAGGCGAGCTGTGCGCTATTTGAAGAATGTTGTTGAGCACAAAGAATGTGTTCCGTTCCGTCGTTTCAATGGTGGTGTGGGACGATGTGCTCAGGTGTGGATATTCGGTCTTCAATCTTATTGTATTAGTATCTGTATCCTGTGTCCTCTTCAGTCCTAAGGGGAAATTTTCTTTTGAAGTCGGTACTAGTCTCCTAATTATATGATTTTAGATTTGTTATTAGTGTGCTAGAAGTTGAAGCCCACTGTCAACAAATGCACGTGGCAGTTGTCAGTTCTGGTGCATTGATTGGCCAGTATTTGATTTATTTAAATGACTAGATGTACTCGCAGATTTGTTTCAGGTCCTTCAATCCTAAGCTATATGAGGAATATTTTGACAGATAATATTACAAGGCAGAACAAGCGTATTCTTACTTAATTACAAATAACTTTATTCAGTACGGGTGGTAAAAGTCATGTAGTGTTGGTTGGCAAAGATTCTGAAAAGTGGAGGAAGAAGTTTTGTTTTGAACCTCTGCAAATATGAAAAATTTTGAGTATTGTTTATGGAATGAGTTTTTTAATTGGCTCTTGTATTATTGATCCGGATGTTTATTTACTACAGAAGTTCAATACAGTCTAAACTGGTTAAGACGTCCCTCTCTAGCGCGTCTCTCTGGTTATTATGCCATTATTCTGAAGTCCCAGGATGTGTCCTATTGAATACAAGCTCTAGAAACCTGGGTGGCACATTACGTCATTCGTTAGTACGTTCGTAACTCCCACCATAAGCATTTTAAATTATCGATCCCGGCCACGTTGCAAGCAACAACTGGCCTGGGTAAGGATTTGGTAGAGAACATAATTTCACGGCTGTGGAGCGCGTTGGCGTACAGCTTAAGGGGGAGTCAGTACCAAGCCAGTCTTATTCTCTTTGCGTCTGACGTGTTGGTACTTAATTTTACGTTCGTGAGGCCTCTTTCAGACGGTGCGGGTTCGGTCAGCTTCTACGCTTAGCTGCCGGTCCGCCTGGGCCTAAATTAAGAACGGATTGTTCAAATAGAATCTTTCAGATGATGCGGAGGTGAAGAGAAAGTGCACGGGAGAAATTTTTGAGCAGGCAGTCCGTGATGATTCACGGTCCCATGCCCACTGTTACTTGTTATTGGACATTAGTTTTTATGCATATACCGCAGTCATACACAACAGATTGACCGTGCTTGCGACATCAGTACAGAACCCGATAGTGTACCTATAAGAAGGTAGAAATGGATTTAGACGATAAACAAAAGTAGGCTCGCTCTCACCCATTTGACATACAGTATTTATCATTTTCAATTTAAAAGTTTTTTGTGTGCTTTTTTTCTTTTCCTGTGTGATGCAAAACAGTCGTTACGGAACCCGAAATAAACATTGAGAACTTCAATGTCTGAAATACCAGTGGTCTCGTGTTTGGGAAAGCATATCATCATTTAGACCCGCTATTGAGAGAGTATCTTCAAAATTGTACCCATTTTCTCTAACGAAATGTAAAGGACACAACATGTGAACTATTTTTGTATTTTCTTCTTAAGTGTAAATGAAGACTATGATGGTACATATTATTACCACACTGAAAAGTGTGTTGAAAATTATCCGTTGGAAAGTGCGGGAAGTTTTGCACCATTCAACCCGTTATGTAAGTTAGCGGAAGCTGGTGCACCCACGCGTACACACATGCGTTTTACTCCTGCGCAGTCTGAAAGAGGTCTGAGTAACTTATGTACATAAATTGGACCTACTGTACAGCTGACATGTTGGTGCTTACTTTTATGTTTGTAAATGAATTGTGTAACAACATAGGTAAATTTATTAGGCCTACTGTACTTATGCATACTGGTTTGCTGGACATTAAGTTATGGAGAAGAAAAAAACTAGACAGTTTACAGATGATGAAAAATTAAAGTTTATTGAGAAAGAGAACGCTAAACAACACGTGAAACGTGGAAATCGCCCAGATGTTGTACTTTCCAGTGACAACATTAAAACATAATTGTAAGCGTGTAGTTCTCGTTTCTAAGAACGTTTTTCCTTGAAGTTTTGCTGTTCTGGTGTTCTTAAAATGTATTATTTATTTCATTAATATTATATTAATCGTAAACACTTGTTTCTTTGTTTTTATCATAATTATTTTTACGTTCAAACCTAACCTTAAATTTAACAGTGAAATAGTTTTTCAATTTTTTTAGCATGTTCCCTCTTTGACTTTTTTTTGGTCCCTACAAAAAACATCCTAACCAGTTTTGACTGTATTCAAATAAAATCTATCCAGCAGGGATATGGAAACTTTAGATAAGTTTTTTTCCCGACAAAGGCATTTTAATACCAATATAGTTGGTCTGTTATTGGACATTATAACTTTTCCAGCTAACTCATTCCTGGTTACAACTGTTTCGCCCCAGTGTGCTAAGTTGGGCTATTCAGTTGGTAAATAGCACACCTACCAAGACACATGGCTAGTGCATACCATGGAGGCCACTGCGTAGGGTACTTGGAGCCACCGGCAAGTGCCCATGCACTGTGAGAGACTTTGTCTCATTTTCAAAAATTGATGCGTGTCTGGCCATCAGTTGAAGACATTTTACATTGTGTGTCCACGAGAACAGTGAAAACTATATCTACCATGTCTCAAGATAAGAGGAAAGTAGGTCCATCGTTCAGGTCTCTTTGAAGGGATTGTTTGGGCTTTGCGGTCCTCCCAGTACTTCTTCAGACGCTCCGATCTCCGTGCCCTTACCTTGGCTGAAAATTTGCATGTTGTTGGTTTGTTTCCTGTCGCCGGGTTTTATTGTTGAGAGGCAACTGTATTATGTTGTCTTCGTATTGGCCACGGTATAGCAACGCACTCCTACTTACTGAAGGGAGAAGCCTCGCCCTGGTGCATATTTACGGTGGTCGTCTTACCTTGGTACACATCCTTATGGAGTGTGTGGACCTGGCTGATCTGCGCTGTAGTATATAAAATTTAACAGGAGTACTATCTCCCTCAATCCTATGAGATGACAAGCAGTCGGCAGACCTCATCCATTTTATGAGAGATGGTGGCCTGTTATCTTAATTTTTATTTTATTATCTACGTCTTACTCTGTTGACTGTTTTAGTTTTTGTATATTTTAACGTTTAATTTGGATGATACACAAAATGCCATTGTAACGGACACTAGTTTAACGAAATGTTCAGAGTAGCGAAATTATTTTTAGGCCCCTTAACTTTTCTCTATTTAATGTGTGTTAAAATATTTCATTGTAGCGAATTTCAAACTTTCAGTACAACAAATTAAAATGTAGCCTTTTTGCTTATGTATAACATCTTTTTCCTTCAAAATATAATGGAAATTCATCCCGTTTTAATCACCGCATATTTTGCATGTCCCTATACAGCTAATACCAGGCGGCACACACTATACAGCACACAGGCGAAACTACCCGATTACAAATCGGGGGAAGTTAAGCAAACACATTACAGTTCTGACGAGCGGGTTGCCTACTCAACAGCACAAGATGATGATCTTATTCAGTTTTGGTGTACCAGTACTGAACGTCATTATGTAGGATTAATTACTTATAAATGAAACGCAAATAAAAAGTCTGTACTTTATATCATTACTTCATGTACATATATGTATCCTAATTTTTCTCTTATTTAATACAGTATTAGGGTTTTTTATATGCAAATTCATGTTGAAATAGCATAGATTCGTCATCAGGTTTAACAAGGGGTGAATTCTTAAGAATTGATTTATTTCAGTATAACAAAATTTCACTATAACAAATTAAATTCTGAGGTCCCCAAATATTTGTTATACTGGTATTTTACTGTACCGCACTTTCTCGAATGATTAATGCCCTTACATAATTTACTCATCCCAGTTTTTATGGGTCCGAAGTGGAGAAAAAGAAATGTTCCTATATTTGAGACACCCACTTTTTCAAACATCCATCATGAAGCTACGGATGTGTTTCAAAATGAATGTCAGCTGCTAGAGTAGCAGCATTCCTATTGAAAAACTGGGCATTCCAAATACTGGGCACCGTGCTGTTATCAGCTGGTAGGAAATACCATTGCACTAGTTCAGTGAGTGAATCAGCGCAGAAGTGGCTATTGACACACTATTCCTGTCTGGTACAAACATATAAAGTGTTTCGGGTGCGGAACATGTGCTTTCCTTGATCTCAAAACTGTTTATTAATCTACATTGAACCGAGCTTGATACCTGCAGTCGCTTAAATGCATCCAGTATTCGGGAGATAGTAGGTTCGAACCCCACTGTCTGCAGCCCTGATAATGGTTTTACATGGTTTCCCATTTTCACACCAGGCAAATGCTGGGGCTGTACCTTAGTTAAGGCCACAGCCGCTTCCTTCCCACTCCTAGACTTTTCCTATTCCATTTTTGCCATAAGACCTATCTGTGTCGGTGCGACATAAAGCAACTAGCAAAAAAAAATCTACATTGAGCAAGTATTTGAGTAATACTGCATCGTATAAACTCACAGTGATCAGTTAGGCTGAAACATACTAACAAACAGTTTTTAGATCACAGAAAGCCCTTGTCTGTACCCGAAACACTCGTAAAATATGTTTGTGCCAGACTGGAATAGTGTGTCAATAGCCACTACTGCGCTGATTCACTCATTGAAGTAGTGCAGTGGTATTTCCTACCAGCTGATGGCAGCACGTTGCCCAGTATTTGAAATGCCTGGTTTCGCAATAGGAAGGCTGCTCTTCGAGTAGTTGACATTTATTTCGAAACACATCCGTAGATGCGTGATGGATGTTTGATAACGTGGGTACGTCAAATACGGGAACATTTTTTTTCTCCACTTTGGACCCAAAAATATTGGAATGCATAAATTATGAAGGGCGTTAATTATTCGAGAAAATACGGTACTTCAAAAACTAATGTTACAGATATGAAAATTTGTAATTGGAATATCCTTTAACAAAGAAATGTGTATTTTTTTTTCTTTGCAAAATCCATCTAATGTGGTGGGGGTGGAAGGAATGAAAAACGGGTTGAATATCTTTTATGAGGATACTTCTATCTAAAAAACTGAAGATGTTATGGCATGAAAATTGGTACTTTGAATCTCTTGTAAAAAACATATTTTTTTGTTTTTAGAAATTCCACTTAAGTTGATTCTTGAAAAGAAGTGAAAAGGCAAAAGTTTCCTACATAAGCAAATTAAATTTTGGGGATACATTGCTCTTACAATGTAGGCACTCACTAAGGAAGGGTATGAAACAGGGGCAAAATCGTGAAAACCAAAATATTCATTACTCTAAAACTGTTTTTCGAACAAATTTGAAATATCGCTTAACGATTGCTCTTTTATGAACTAGATGTTAACCCTTAGCCCTAGTTTTCTTCTGAACACTGCTGCCACTCCAGCTCCATTTAACACCTTGAGTGCCGCGTGAGTCCGCTGTGGACTCTGCGCACTCTGTCTCGAGCCCCGTGGTGCCATACTGTCATCACATTTGACATGTAAACGTATGTTAAATGAAAATAGGTGGCCAGTACATCATGAATCTATTCTTGGCCTGTCCATTTGCGAGTCCGATGTGGCACCACGTAGTCTGTACGTCACTGTAATCTATCACCCACAATAAATAAATTATGACATTATTTATTGTTTTCTGATCGTGTCATGTGATCAAATAACAAAATATTGTACTGTATAGTGTACTCATTGTTCATTGTCTCATATCAGGGTCTAGGCCTATAGACAAATTGAAAACATAGGACAAAAAAGTTACATGAATTTTCTAGAAAAAATATTTGTAACTGTCTAATTCGCAATCACATCACAAAATTGGTACACTTTTTGCATATGAATTTAAAGTATAAGAAATGAGACTTTCTGAAGAAATATGATTCAAACTGTGTTTTACAATCACAATCACACTACAAATCTGTGCACTTTGAAGAAACAGTCCAAACAGAAGAAATTTTCACAGGTTGGTCATTTGAACTTAGACTGTAGAGTCTTCCTCATGGCATGTGGCCTTCTTGATTCCTGATGGATCTCTTCATAACAATTACTGCATCTCTGTCTTCCCTGCCAGCCTACATCCTCCAGCCGGTGGGGTAATACCTGTTTCTTTGGTACTTGTGAGGGAACGTGAAAATTTTTGATACCGGTACCTGTTAACTGTTCAACAATGTCCTCTTTGAACTGGGTAACAGATATACTCTCATTCCCAAGTTGATTGGAAATATAGATGGCATTTACTATACTTGTGCTGATCAATATCTCTATAGCTATTTTTTGTACCATTTTACTCCGTCTCAGGGAAGTACTATAGCTCTTTTTATGATCTGATAAATCAATGTACGGTTTGTATTTGTTATACTCTATAAGACTCCGTGGTTTTTGCTCTTCACCATCCCTCCTCTGAATAGTGACCATCTCACCAGTGTGTTTAGTTGTCAAAATTAAGACGTCTCTTTTATCGTGCCATTTCTGAACAACAACATCAGTGTTACTCTCCTGGGCTCTTGTCTTTCCTCTTGCTAACTTCATTTTAGTAACATCAGTTGGATTATACTTCCGATTAGATTTCAGTGTTCGAAATATAAGAGTTTTATTCTTTAGTAGTTCATGAGCTAATGAGACAGACGTATACCAGTGTGTCAGGAAGGTGAGAACTGTGCTAGGATACGTGGTGACACATTGGTCTCACGCGGCCTATACAGCTGGAAGGTAGTGTCAGTGGCCTATACAGCTGGAAGGTAGTGTCAGTGGCTGCGTGAGACCAATGTGTCACCACAATTTTGACACAATGTTATGACTACAATTTTGGCCCAAGGTGACTAAAAGGTACATTTCTGTAATAAGGTGCACCATTTTATACTCTATATTAAGAAAAGAAAGAATGGCCTGGATGGAATTTTTTTTCTACAGCATACGTGGCACTTACGGTGTTAAAAATCTGCTTGCAGAGGGATAACAGAGAGCACAAACATATTGACAGCATATTTATAAAAATCAGCTAAAGCAAACGCAAAATAAATATAATACAAGTACAATACAGTATTCAGGTTCAATTTTCAGCATTTTCAAACCTAAAATTCTCATTCACTTTTTGTCTGTAATAGTGCATTGTGTGAAACTTCCCAAAACACTCGCCGGGATGTAATCCAGGCTTTTTTCTGCAGGTGTTGCTGAAAAGAACACTCGCATCGTAATTTAGGCTTACTGTTCATTGCCATATTTAGGATTACGCCTAAAAATGCTTTGAATTCAGGAAAAGTAACATCTATCCACGACCCCCTAATAGACTTGCGTGTGAGGGGCGTAACCTTTTGAATGTTTACACTAGCATACCGGTTAGTCTCGCTCACAGTTTCAGACAATAACTCGTCAGTCAAAGGTAATAATTGGAAAAAGTTAAGTTCATTCAACCATGCGGTTGTTTATAACCTGACGTACCTGTGAATGAGCTTTTGAAATCCAAGTCATTGTCGCGGTATTTCCTCCATCCGTCAGAAGAGATACCAGCCTTGCCATTCAGCATAATTTTCTCATTATCGGGATTTTTATCACTCAACTCACCAACACAATCTCATTCCGCAATATCTTTCTCACCATTTAATTGAAAATCACTTCCACTATCGCTGAAATCGTCACTTTCACCTAAAAGTCTGGCGATTTCTTTCTCACGCTGCTCGAACGACGCCATGTTGCTTAGCAATGTTTGTTTACAAACTCGCATGGTCTGCAAAGAATGTGCACAAAGCCTGATTTCAAAGAGATTCTAGCTATACATGGCTTCAAATTTTCGTCGAAGGTTTGCAGTACCTTACTGTACCTGTAATTCATGCACGCGTAACCCGACAATGGAGTTATATAGGGAAGAATGTCATCCCGACATAGGACCTATATGGAATATTCTCGTTGTCGGGCATGGCCCGCCGCGTGAGTGCTAAGGGTTGAATAACTCAAGTTTAGGAACAATATTAATTTCTCTGAAACTGTTGACATACAAGGTTGAAATTTCACATGACTGTTGCTCCTATATGTCTTAGATTTTAAACAAACCCTTAAGGGGTTTTGACCAGGAGGGAGGGGCAGAAATGCATAAATATTCTTATCTGAAACCGAATGACATGAGATTGAAATTTCACATTACGGTTGCCCTTATATGGAATAGACTTTAAATAAGATGTCGTTTTAGAATACTACAACCCTGGAGGGGGGGAGGGGGTTGACTGGAGGGGTAGGTACTGCCCCCGTTTTACCGGGCAGCTCAGCCAGTAAGCAAGAGTCCCAGAGGCGGAACGCTCACTTACAGGCAACGCTAAATTATTGAGGACAGGGACAACCTAAGGACTGACGACAAATGAAACACTAAAAATGGGTTTTAACATTTATTAAAATTAATTAGCACTTTCCAAAATTCAATTAATATTTCCAAAATCTTGAATAAAATATTTAATTCTTCCCTGTTGGAATTCACCCACAATTCTTCATTAAATTGCATTCTGCAAAGATCCGAAACTGAGTTTTATTAAATCGTATTAGAAAATTAATTAACTTATCTGAGAAAATCCTATCTCAAAATATCAAAAATCTGATTTTTCGTATCAGTATTTAAATTAACAATATTCTGTTACTCAATCTTAAATGAATCAAACGTTCACTTCTCATGAAAAATCAAATAATCATTTCTATTAATTAAATATTATTCTGATTAATTATTTATGCTTCAAATTATTTAATTAAATTACTTTGAAGTCCTATATCCAACTCCTTATATTTTCAATTTAGAGTTATTTGACCTAGTGTTGTGCACAACTCACAATAAAGACTTAAAATTCTCACTGTGTAAGGTTAAACGTTTTACATTTCGTGAGCTTAGTTCATTGACGTGATCCTTGCTTAAGTATTTTTTCTCGAAGCAAGGATCCTAATCTGTCTTATTTTATCATAAAATCGCTTAAAGATTTAGAATTGAGCCAAATATGCTCGCCACAAAACAACAAGAAATCGAAAAACATTACGCGCACTGCGTACACATATCATGACGAAATATCACCATGAAAAATCACATTTACCAAATATCAATCATTCATCCATCTCACATTCAAACTTAGGTTCCCGGTAGTATTATTAAATAGATTTATCGAAACTTATCTCTTGATTTTTATTTTTAAAAATTATTTGAAATATGAGAGTTTCCCAATGACGATATCAGATAAGGGCTACCATTGCGATCGTCTGGCGTGTGATTGTAACAGGATTATCACTTTTTCAACGAAATAGATTCCACAACGATGTTCCAGGATAAATTTTCGGTAGAAATCATCATTAAAAATTCCATAGAATTGCCACAGTCATAGATAAATAAGCATTCGCGCATACGGTCTATGAGTCACCTTCGTTATTTTTAATCTCCTATTTTCTCAAATTATCGATCAATATGTGCTGCATAAGAAGTTATGTTCAAAGACATACTCTCTTCCTTAAATGACTCATGTAATGGACACACAAATAAAATCCTATCTCAAGATCCATTTATAAGTCTCAAAAATACCACACAACAGTAAATGCAAAATTTGTGAACATTCAAGTCACGACCAATATTCCAGGTCTACATCTACTTCAATATAGCACACATTAATCACTTATAAGCACAGTAACACTTACACTCATGTTAAACATTCTATTAGACCGTAATAATGTTTATTATTATTATTATTATACGCGCGCGGTCGCGTCATCGTAGGCTATGGTTTAATGAAATCATAGATGGCTCTATCCTATCTCGAATCTATGATGAACCACAAAACATCAAGGAAAAATCCTAAATTCACTGAACACGTCGATATTCTGTCCCAAATAATTAAAAAATTATTCCAAAATTATTTAATAAATTAATAATTTTTATCGCGTGGGTCAAATACTTTTTCCACTTTCCTCGACTTATTATGGGACAGTGAGAACATGTCACGAAGCACTCACTCAAATAGAATGAAATACAGGTCCCAAATACTCTCTCACACGCATCAAACCTACCAACACCAGTGAAAGAAGAGTGAAATTCCTAACTGCAAAGACTTAGAAATGATCTCAAATATTCAAGCAAGGACTACGTCTACATAATTATTACAACAGAAAATAGAGAAAAATATAATTTAAAATCTTAGCTGTAGTAGACTTGGCTTCTGGACTCGGTTGATGATCAGTGAATATTTAACCGGACTTCATCTCGGATATTATTCTCCCCTGGGCTGAATTATGCCTCACATTTTAATTACACATGGCTGCAGCAGGCGAAGACTTAGGACAGTTACAAACTCCGTCGTAATGTTGAAGTTCCATTCTTCCGAAATAATTCAGGACTGCTAGTGATCTTCCGTCTTCTGGTGAAAGCTGAAACTAAAAAGTTTGTTTTAGTAATAGTTCCCAACACACACTTGATTCTCCAAGTTGGCACAGTTTTTACGTACTTTAAAAGTTCCTCAGATTTATAAAATTAAGGAAATCTGAACTGTGGCGTTTCCAATATTTCCCGTATCTCAAAATTTCCTCAGAAGCAGAAATATCATCCTTCATCAAATGAATGCTTATAATTTTTAATATCGTATATGTCGTCTCCAATTATTCATGTGCTCTTATAACACGACGACGAGTACTTGTACGAAGCAATTTATTCACGTAGAAAGCTGAAGACAAAAGAGCGCAAATTTCCCCCGATACATGGGTATTTATTTCTTCAAGACGTAGGTATGTTTGTCAGTTGAATTTTATTGGCTGAGATTTAGCGATCGGGCTAACCTTGCGATCCAACAAAATCTCAAAGTATTGATCGCTTTTGGTCTGGTAAAATTCATGTCCACGTGCTACTCAGCTGAGGTCTACAACAAGGCACAAAAAAACCATGCTTGCACGGCGGGGGAAAAACCCGTTCTGCGGCTGGCTAGCAGAGACAGTGCAGAGTTGAGCTCTCCTTCCTAAATGATAATTTTATGCATTGTTCCACCCCAGTAATAAAATATTCTTTCCATACAGACCAATAACCAATTTTCAAGGGTACAGTACCTACCTCTTCCTCTGCACGGTTGGTCTATTCTTTAAAAATTCAAACCTTTCAAATTATGAGGGCAAGTTTATGAGTATCTGCAATCAATTTTTATAATTTATTACGAAAAGATAAACACTTTTTTAAATATCATTTTTTCAACATGCACATGGTCCACCGTTTCACTCGCTTTTTGATACCCTGTGGAAAAAAGGTTTTTAGTTGCACAGCAAGCCGCCTATGCACCACTTCCTTCACCTGTTGATCGGAGCTGAATCGATGGCCTCTTAGAACATTTTTAAGTGGACCAAACGAATGGTGTTCCGACAGGACGAGATTGGGACTGTATGCAGGATGCTTAAACACCTCGAAACGCAACATCTGAAGAGTTTGAGCAGTGTGGACGGTGGTATGTGGACGCGCATTGTCCTTCCGACAATTTACCTCTGCGTTAGTTGTGAATTGCTGGTTTCAGCTGGTTTACCAGCTTACCAACGTGACGTTCACTGTTTACTGTTTCCCCTTTTTCTGGTTATGTTTCAGGATTGGCCCTTGAGAGTCCCAAAACACTGTGAGCATCACTTTTCCTGCAGAAGTTTGAGTCTTGAATTTCTTTTTGACTGGGGTTCCAGGATGTTTCTATTTCATGCTGTAACATTTGCTCTCTGGTTTGAAGTGGTGAACCCTTGTTTCATCTCCAGTGTGAATCCATTTCGGAAACTCTTCACCTTCGTTAGCATTACGCTCCAGTAGGTGCTGATAGATTCTCACATGATTGTGCTTCTGCTCCTCATAGAATTTTTTTGGAACTCATCTCGAACAGACTTTGTGAAAGTTAGGCCTTTTATGTATGATTTCATATGCGGAATCATGGCTAATGTGCATATGGTTTGCCACGTCATAAACACTCGTCTGTTATTCAGGATCATATCACGTACTTGTTCATTATTTTCATCAGTTACGGCTGCAGATGGAGGTCTGGATCTTTCCTCATTCTTCATGCTCGTGCGACCCCTTTTGAACTGTTCAGTCCACTGGTAAACACTTCGCTGTGGCAAAACATTGTCCCCGTATTGTGCTGAAAGTCTTCCATGAATTTTCGCTCCTGGTACACCGTTAGACCACAAAGAACTGATTATGGAATGCTGTTCTTCCTTGTTGCAAGCAGAGAGTGGCGCAGCTATCTGTAAGTCTCAACAGTGCAAGCTGTACTGATCTGATAACACTGAAACCTACCACACGCGTAGACAATGGTGCCATCTAGCGGCTGGTAGTACACAATGATATAGATCCAACCTAATGACAATTAGAGCAAAATTGCAGATACTTGCTGACTTGCTTACGTACTATTCAAATTCCGCAAGATTAATACATATACTAGACCTAAATAATAATGGAGGTTTCATCCCATTTTTTATCGGAGATTGGCGCTGCCCTCTACCAAAGTAAAATACTGCCTTAGATTTGAAATAAGAAGTGGTCTTAACCCTTTTGATGCCAGGCTGTAATGTAGTGGTTGCGCTAAAAATGCCAAGACAGTTTTAATGAAAATGCACACACTAAGGAAAAATATTTTCCTACTTACATTCTTGGAGGTAAATCCCTCTTTTTTTTTTTTCACAGCACATAGGTGAATAGAGAACACACAAGTGTCACTGTAATTGCAATAGCGTTTCATTTTTAAATTTTAAAAACGTTTGAATATTATATTATTTCTTGAAAATTTAAATTCCAAATTTGACCTAATTTGATACTTATATAGTATAACCTTGTTAACTCGAAGTCGTTGGGATGCAAAAATCGAACTTCGAATTACATGATTTCGAATTAACCGCAAACACGTACTTCGGAAATGCCAACCCTTGTTGTGTCACAATATATTCTAAGACCCATTACTGCATGCAGTTAACCTTCATTCACAGTTTAAAGCTCTCAAATGCCATGGAATAAAAACTATTTCCAAAATGTATCCAACAAGGTGCATTTACAGTATTCAAATAATGCACTTGGATAACTCGCCAACAAACATAACCTCACGCAATAAAATCAAAAGAAAGAAAACATTATTCAAAGACGAGCAGAAATCTGTACTGGCTCCCCTGTACAAGTGCTTTATTCATTGGATTACTGTACTGTATGCATTTTAGCTGCACTGTGCTTGGACGGAAAGTACCCGATGCCCTTAAAACATCACGGCTTATCGAATTTTCTTATAACGAGAGGAGAAAGTCTCTCGTTTCCGTCCACATAACAACAGTACTGTGACTATACTTGTACGATTTCCTGCCAAGGCACTTCTAAGACCCATTAATGCATGCAATCACCTTGATTCTCAGTTTAAACGTTTCATGCCATGGAAAACACTATTTCAGAAATTTATCTAACAAGGTGCATTTACATTATTCAAATGATGCACTTGTATAAAACAATGGCAAACATAACCTCGCACAATGAAAGGAAGAAAAACACTATTCAAAGACGAGGCAAAATTATGCTGGCTCCCCTGTGCAAATGCTTTATCTTTTGGATTACTGTACTTTCAGCATTTTTAGATGCCTTGTACTGGCATGAAAAGTGCCCGACGCCCTTAAAACATCGTGGCTTTTCGAACTTTCCTATGACGGGAAGGAAGTCTCGTGTGCACTGCATAGCAACACAGTACCAGTATTATACATTTCCCCGCTGGCAATTCTCTCCTTTAAAACCACAAGTCCGTTAGGACTCAGCATTAAAAAAAAATGCAGTTTCATCAGCGCTGACAATATTGTTTCGTGCGTACGAATTGATTATAAGCTGTAAGCCACGCTTTTTCGCAAACTGTCTGCATCGCCAGTGTTCGCGGTTTCTACCTCTGCGCACACTGCCTGCTAGGCCTATGTGATATTGTGGCGTTCCTTAAAACGCCGAATACAAAATAATTATGATTCCGCTTGAACATAGCAGATGTGAAGCACACTGTAGACACGCCGAAGTAGGTGAAAGTATGCAAAGTTACCCCTGCACATTCCAGAAGACGCGTTCTTTCATGTTAAAAATTAAATAACTGGAAAGGAGGTTCAACCTATTCAATACTCAAAGGAAAGAAACGTAGCAATCACATTTCTATTAAAATGGGACCGGTTTCGACCTTAGTCTAGGTCATCATCAGCCATAAAAACATATAAAATGTTTATGAATGTTGGAGGTCAGTTCCACACTCTGTTAGGCACAAAGACACGACACCACATTCTGTCCTGCATAAAGTCACAACACTACTAATCAACATACGAAGATCAAAAAGGCTTGAATTCGCAGACGAACAGATCTGTAGTAGAAAGCCGCCAGCTCCCGGTGACCAGCGCGGCACACTCAAGGTCACGCGCTGCGGCCAAACACCAAAGTAGAGTGGAGAACGTTTCGAAGGTCCAGAACCTGTCACGGCTGCGGGAAGCCAATTACGTATATAAAAATATACGACGCCAATTAGTACAACTTTGAGTATTGAATAGGTTGAACCTCCTTTCCAGTTATTTAATTTTTAACATCAATAATTTCAATACGGAACAATGAGATTTTTATCTTTAAATGCGTTCTTTCATCAGATCAAAAATTAGATGGATGGCTTTTCCGGCGTTTGCTCTATTAACCAGCGTTTCGTCTTAGGTCTGACACTAGACTCTTCAGAGTGGGATGTGTCAGACCTTACCCACTGACGCTGGGGTGTATGCAGGTGAACTTATCAGAAGCTTATTTATGAAGCACAGTCTGATGACTGCATACGGGAGATAAAACTCCACAATGGAATTAATGCCCGCCTAGCAATTCCAAATGGAAATTCTAAGTTCCCATGAAGGGGGATTAGATTCTTTTCCACCAATAGAGCATATAAAAAATCAGATCAAAAATTAGATGGATGGCTTTTCCGGCGTTTGCTCTATGCAGTTATCCCGTATGCAGTTATCAGACTGTGCTTCATAAATAAGCTTCTGATAAGTTTACCTGCATACACCCCAGCGTCAGTGGGTAAGGTCTGACACATCCCACTCTGAAGAGTCTAGTGTCAGACCTAAGACGAAACGCTGGTTAATAGAGCAAACGCCGGAAAAGCCATCCATCTAATTTTTGATCTGATTTTTTATATGCTCTATTGGTGGAAAAGAATCTAATTCCCTTCATGGGAACTTAGAATTTCCATTTGGAATTGCTAGGCGGGCATTAATTCCATTGTGGAGTTTTATCTTCCGTATGCAGTTATCAGACTGTGCTTCATAAATAAGCTTCGGATAAGTTCACCTGCATACACCCCAGCGTCAGTGGGTAAGGTCTGACACATCCCACTCTGAAGAGTCTAGTGTCAGACCTAAGACGAAACGCTGGTTAATAGAGCAAACGCCGGAAAAGCCATCCATCTAATTTTTGATCTGATTTTTTATATGCTCTATTGGTGGAAAAGAATCTAATTCCCTTCATGGGAACTTAGCGTTCTTTCATGACGCTGAAGAAATTTTGCATTTAACCCTTTATAGGGCAGGAGTTTTTTTTGTTGGTTACGAGTATATTTTTGTGTTTCTCTTAATCCTGAGTTGCAAACGAATAGGTTAGGACAGTTTTTAAGGCAATTTGCTCCTAAATTTGTTATATACGAATAAAAATATGGTGGCTAAATATTTAGCCACCATCCATTCTGACCCACAACTTTCTGTACGTGGATGGTGGCTACTTATTTAGCCACCATCATTATATGAAGTCACAATTTTCTTTCATTGGTAAGAACTTTTACACAATACCGCAGGACAAATACAAATAGTCTTTACAAATTTGGATGAACCTTGATGACAGACTAGGAGAATTTTCAGGATCATCTTGTATGTCAATGTCATCAGTATCCATGGGATCAGCTGATTCAATCTCTGACACATTATAGTGCAATGCAGAATCATTGCTGCTTTTAGAACAAGTAGATGTATCCATCACCCGAGTTCTGTATGCAACAGAATCTTCAGCCTCACTATCCGCACATTCCTCGGAGTCACATGCTTGATCTGCTGTAACAGCGTCTAGTAAGTCAAATAGCTCGTCTACCGACATCTTATTTACGTCCACGTACTTCACCATGACATATCTTGAAACAAAGATAAGAAAATATGGTTAGACAGATGTTCTCTGGCAGCTGGACGCTGTTATAGTTATCATTTGTAGCATAAACATAGGCCTAGGCCTATGGTTAAAAGTGAGGTTATGTTTTGCCACTTGCCAACTCTGATAAAGGCGATAATATTATCTGAGCGGATAATTTCCCATACTAAAGTCTCATATTGGTTACAAATATGTTTATTTCTACATGCATTTCTACCTCACACTATTCTATAAGTGTTTTCTTTATAATGTAAAATAATTAGTTGGCAAGCGTAGTATTGTTTGGCGCAATGTCAACAAAACAACTTCATAAAGTAATATACTTGTAAAGAGATCTGCTTACTGTTGGCAGAATAGACTGCCTGAATATCAACTGAAGGCACTGATATAGCCATAACTAGCAATTCAAATTCTGTTTGTTAGAAAATCAGCATCGAATTCTCTCCAATACAGCATAACCACGTTTTTCCATGGAGCCTCAATGGATGGTGGCAATATCCTTAGCCACCTCGATTGTTTTGTAATCACAGTTGCTTGCACAGCCTTCATAATCTTCTTTGCGGCTTACTATTTAGCCACTATCCGTTCAGGCATGTGGCTTATGGCGAAAAAGGCCAAATTCATTGCAATTTGTTAAAAATATGGACCTTTATGTGGGGTGGCTAAATATTTAGCCACCACCTATAAGGGGTTAAATTACTCTGTAAAACACTATTTTTTTCAAAGTAAGGGCGGTTTCGAATTAAAAGTCTGAATTTTGGTAACGGGATCAGCATTGTTCTTTGAATTACAAATTATCCTTATTTTGAATTAAACGATTTAAATAACCTGCAAAACTGTACCTCATGTTTCCGGGAACGAGAGCTGTTTCGAATTAGGCGAGATTTTGAATTAACCAATTTCGAATTATCGCGATTCTACTGTGTAATTATTGTCATGGGCATGATGCCTTTGTAAGAATATTCACTTAATTTTGAATAAAGAACTAAAGTTTTATGTGATTCTTGATAGTTTTTGAGAATAATTAAATTTTACAAAATGATGCACATGCTGATTAAATACACAATGACCTCCGGTATTAGGCGGATTATCTGTGTCACCTGTAACTTCCTCCCAATCACTGTTTGTAATATGAACAGAATCTGAGGAAATATCTGTCAGTTCTCATACACTATCAGAGCTACTTGAAATTATTCCTACCTGCATCAGAGATACAGTAGTCACATGACATTGCCTTGGCAGTGGACTTAAAAAATTTCAGTTCTCAGCAGATGCAAAGTCGTCGCTGTCATCGGCCGATTATTAATCACACACTAATGAATCACTAAGTGTTAAAACATTGCGTATTTCGTCCTCTTTCGTATACTTAGCCATCTTTACACTATCAGAGTTTTTAAAAAAACTTGCACACAAGCGAGATAAGCGACACGAAGCGGCAGAGTGCAGGGCTACCATGCGCGAAACTTGCAATGCATCGAAAGAAAGCTTCACTAAAACTTCACTGATATCAGTATTGCACGTTATCGATATTTTCAGACAGTAAAAACTTCAGTCCTTCCGTTGGTATTACTTATGCTGCCATCGTGCGGCAGGGAATAAAGATGCAGGCAGAAGAAGAGAATGGCCGATAGATTGGCCCCCGGCATTTTTAGCAGCAGTTCGTATGTCCGATAGATCGGCCGCTGGCACAATAAGTTAAAACAATACACCCCTAGCGGGTTCTGACTGGGGGTGAGGAGTTATGACAAAAACGTGCAATTATATGAAACGTGGTTGGAACTTGAAAGGGCAGTGAAAGCAATGACCAAAGGTAAAGCAAGTGGAAAAGACTAATTCAATGCGCTGATATGATTAAGGCAGCAGGAGGCATTGGACTACAGTGGCTATACACAGCCCTCAATGCCATACAGAAGGTTGAAAGGATACCTGAAGATTGGCAACAAGGAAGCCCTGTACCACTGTCAAAAAAGGAAATGGAAAGGAATGTGAAAATTATAGAGGTATTGTAACGGATCAAACACCAGAACAACCTAAATTCTGACACGATAAATTGTCGTTATGACCTTGCTCCTCAGTGGCGATCGTAATTAACATGCCCACGAGTCACGATATAGATAATTAACAACTGTTGCAAGCTGGGCGCCAGGCTTCAAAATTAAATGTAGTTTGAAACTGAATTTAGATCTTAAAAATACTAAACTTAATTTAATGAGACTATCCCGGTCGTGAGCTATAAGGCTACTGACCATTAAATACTATGTGGAAAAACATAGGGAAACTACTGAAAAGTAAATTATATAACGATGTACAAAGAAAAATGTTTTATTCCATAAAAGGATGAAATTACATAAAAACGAGTTATTCCCAGAATTGAAAATTACCGACTGAGATTACAATTAAACACAACACGCGCGGACTTGCGATAACAGGGCTAACTAATCTTGATCTTTTCGTCGTCTGCTTCCGGGGTTGATAGTTGTCGTACCTCTTCCAACAGCGTCATCCTCGGCATCTGCTTCATGGAATGGATTCCACCGCGAATCTATCGCGCCCTATTGAGCTAAGTACCAAAAACATAGTACCGGCCTTACAATATGAAATTCCACATCGAAATTAATTGGATAGAGAGGACTGAAGTCATCCAGTCCCTCTATATTAGATGAACTTGTCTTTCTAAATAATCTGAGCAAGTCTCATAGAGCCGATAAGAAATATTGAGTGTAAGCACATCATAAGCAGTGCACTCAGATAGCAGAGTGACTCTCTAAAAGCCTGTGGACTACCTAAGAATGGAGAATCAAGAAAGCTGGATGCAGAATAATCTTCACCACGCAGTGTAGATCTATATAAATCCTCTTCACATTCCCACTTCCTCGATGTCACATGACATGTCGTTCCAATGAGAGCTGATGTATGTCGCCACCCTATCGATACATAGATCAGTGTTTGTCCTCGACAGAAAAAGGCCTCCTGTTATGTGCACGTGATATGGGGTGATTCAGCGTCCCAACAACAAAATTAGGTCTCTCACTCTTGCTGTTGCATACGTTTCCGAGAACCGTCCAAAATTAACCTTCCTGGACTATTGCGAGACACCAAGTAGCCTGTTAGCACAAGACCTATTGCCTTAACATTTCGTCGGAATATTCTAATATCTTACAATTAAAAATTATTTCTCGTTCTTACGTACCAATTACATAAATGATGGACGTTAATCATGAATAAAATTACATGTGATGCATATATATATATACAATTCGGGTGGGCAATTGAGTAATGTAAATGTCGTGGCAACCACGATATTACAGTATAACCCTATTATCACATGGGTTAAAAAAAATGGAGAAAGTCATAGACAATAGAAACACAGAGGAAGAACAATATGGCTTTAGACCGAATAGATCAGCAATAGACATGATATTTATAGTGCGAACGATAATGGAAAAGCATCTGGAAATGAACAAGGATATCATCTTCATATTCTTGGGTGTGGAAAAAGCTTATGATGCAGTTAAGACATGTATGGGAATGCCTACTGAAAAGGAATGTACCAAAATCATTAACTAACAAGATAAAAATGTTGTATCCTGAGAATAAAAGCAGTGTACAAGTGTGGAGTGGTGACTCTGAAACATTTTATACAAAAAAAAAAAAAAAGTCTCAAGCAGGGAAGTGTCCTGATGGATGAAATCATAAAATGTCCAAAACTGAGTATCAGTAGTGATGAAGTGAATGCTTTGGTATTTGCAGATGATGTGATGATTTGGGAAAAGGGAGAAAAGGAAGTACAAAGGAGACTGGACATTTGGAATGAAAATCTGAAGGAGTTTCAAATGGTAATTAGTAAAAAAGAAAAATGTAGTCTTGCACTGTGGAAAAGACAAAAAGAGAAGCCAAGTGAACATAGATGGAGAACGGTTAGAGAATGTAGAACAGTTTACGTATCTGGGTAGCATTGTTAATGGAAGTAATAAAATCAACCCTGAAATTAATAAGACTAAGTAAAGGTACAACATTTTATCAAGTCAGAGAGCGTTATGGGATGACAAAGTTCCCAAGAGAACGAAATTAACATTATATAAACAGTATTTCATACCAGTTGTAACATACAGACTAGAAATGATGGTAAGAATAAGAGAGAAGATAGTAAGATCCAAGCAATAGAAATGAAATTTTTAAGAACATCGGTTAAAAAGACAAGGAGATAGAATTCAAAATATTAAAATCAGAGAAGAGCTAAATATAGAATCATTAGTACAGAAGATACAAAAAGCAAGACTGAGATGGTTCGGACATGTAAAAAGAATGCCAATATAAATGGTCCGTTATTGGACATTATACATTTTCCAGCTAACTCATTTCTGGTTGCCTGCGTTTTGCCCTCGTGTGCTAGGTTGGGCTCATCAGTTAGTACCTAGCACCTGCCAGTACTAGAAAATAACTATTTATGCTTTGAGTTTAATATTTTTTACATCTCTGCAGATGGTATAAAACGCATACTGAGAATTATAAGGCCACATCTCAAAAAAAAAAATTTAAAAGTTTTATTCAAGTAATATCATCTAGTCATGCTCTATTTAGTGTAACATGGCCATACATATATTTTAATTCTTTTTCACCTTAGGGCAGATAATTCCTTATAACATTTTGGTTTCTTAATCTTAGTTGTGAGAACAATACAGCCACATTTTGACATATGGCTGTATTATACTTGCATTCCATATCAACTCACTGTTGTGCAGGTACATATCTTAAGTTGTGGCATTATTACACTCACATTTCTGAGTGGAGGGCTCTTGTTGCTACAATGTAAATCCAGTTTCCTTATTGTCATTAACAATGTACTTATTATTTACATTGAATTGGAGGGAATTCCTTAGTGACTAGTAGAGAAACTTCTGTGTGTTGTGTTTTGCCTTATTCAGTGATTTTGGATGTATCAAAATGGACATGAACAATACAGGATTATCGCGAATAAGGAAAATGATGGTGGTGCTCAATCCTGCTGCAGATTGTCATTCAGAGGTAAGCAGCCACCTGTAAATATGATTAAAATTATATCTGGGATTTATCATAGCGGTAACTGGAAGTATATGTATGGGTTTAAGTTGGTTGTTTATTTTAACATATTTAGTGTACTACTGAAAAAAACCAAAACTGGAAGCAGTAACTTTGTACCCTGTTGCTGTTTTCTGTACTTGTACATTTCTTAAATATTCACGAAATGATGAGGGAACGCAGAGCATACCTAAGGCTGATTAATTTGTTATAGATTGTTGAACACCAACATGGAACTGAACTTGATGAGATGCGAAGTATTCCTGTAGCACCTACAAAGGGCCAATATTTTAAATCCAGATAGACAGTGATGATTTGCAGGCAAGTTGAATTCAAAAATCTAATATTCATTGGATAAATCACCTGGGTAGTAATATCTGTGTAAACTATAATAATGTTAATTTTTATGTTTTGTTACTTGTAGATAAATGCCGGTGAAGAAAAGGTTTACACTGATCTCGTGCCTGTGAAAGCAGCTCATCTCCCTCACAGTATCACATTACCACTTGCAACATGCACTAACTGTGAAGGGACAAGTGGATCTTTGTGCAATACGAATACGAAGGCCTCAGAGGTACATTATTATAAATAACATGCTATATGTAGTTCTTTCAAATTACATCATTACAACCAAGCGAAATACAGAGGGTCTATTTTTTCTCTTTTGCAGACCAGTTCACAAGAAGAGAATGTCGATCGAGGGAAGTAGAGTGGGGCACTGGAAGAGTTTGTTGTTGATAGTGATATCTCAGAATTAGTACATTTTGAAGAGCATGATGTGCCTGAAATAGAAACAACTGAGGATTCTACTGAGAGTGAACATGCAACACTTAGAGTAGAAAGTGAAGTAGCTGACAGATCACAGAGCAAGTAAAGGAAACGTCAGCCAGAGTTATGGAAAGCGAACATAAAGAAATCAAGAGTAAATTTTGGTCAGGCATACCTCACTGTAACCAATAAAGAAATAGTTGCAAAATCAGTTAGAGGTGTTTGTGGGAAAAAGTGCTGTCTTCAATCTCCCACCAAAATTACAGAGGAAAGACAAGCAGAAATCAATAAATCCTACTGGCAATTAGGAGACCATGGCTTGCAGCCTAATTTTATGGTCAGTCACTCCCCAAAAGTGCAACCAAGGTACAGATATTCAAAAGAAGGCAGCCGGAGGGGATGTAATATTGCTTCCTACTTTATTGTGGACGGAAATAAAATAAGGGTCTGTAAGCAGTTTCTTATGAAAACTCTTGATGTAGGAGATAAGTTCATAAGGAACTGCTGGAATAAATTTGATGAATATAGAGTTTTAGTGAAGGAAAACGCGGAAAACACACAAAAAAACATGAAGTTGATGAGGTGTTGAAGGAACAGGTTAGAAACCATATGCACTCGTTCCTCAGAACAGAGTTTCATTATCTTCGAGCTCAAATAATAGAGTATCTAGATGGGGGCTTAACAGTTGCTGAGATGTACCGACTGTATCTGGTAAATCAACCAAAAGCAGAATTCCTTCAGTGAAGCTCAATTTATATAGGAAAATTTTCAATACAGACTTCAATCTTTTTTTTTTTTTTGCCAAAGAAACATCAGTATGCGCTCTGTGAAAGTTACAAAAATGCCAATGATGAAGAAAAGGAACAGAAACGATCATTGTATGAAGATCATTGCAGAAACAAACTTCTAAGTAGAGAAGAGAAGTCCAAAGATAGTGTTCTTGCTAAGGAAGGGTCATTGACTGTATCATGCTTTGATTTTCAGGCAGTCCTTCAAGCACCATGTGGTGATATTTCAGTTTTGTACTATAGGAGAAAGTTGAATTGTTATAATTTTACTGTTTATATCGGAAAGAAGGAAGGGTACCGTTTCTTTTGGAACGAATGAAGAGCTAATCGTGGAGTCAATGAAATTGGAACTTGTTTTGACTTTTCTAGAACAATATTGCCAGAACCAACGTGTTGTATTTTATTCAGATAGGCTAATGCTGGTGGACAAAATAAGAATAAATTTATAGCATCTTTGTACCTCTTCGCTGTACAGACCCTTAGTATTCCACAAATTACCCATAAATATTTGATAGCTGGACATACACAGAACGAAGGAGATAGTATGCATTCTACAATCGAGAAGCAGAAAGCAAGGAGTTCGAAATCAGGGCCAATTTATACACCAACACAGTGGGTGCCTCTGATACAGTTAGCTAAGAAAGAAGGAAAGCCCTATGTTCTAAGAGAGCTTGCGACGGAGGACATTAAAGGTTTTAAACAACTGGTGAAGAATTTGAGTAAGAATTTGTCAACGAAGATGGCCAGAAAGTGAACTGGAATTCGCTCAAAATCATCAAAACATGAAAAGATTCACCCAATGTTCTGTTCTACAAAACTGACTACGAAGACCAGGACTTTAAAACAATACACGTAGGAGGAAAACTGCGGGACCGTTGAAGATTACCACTTCTGGAACAAGCTTATTCATGTCCACCCAAAATATCTTTGAGCAGGCTTCTCGACTTGTGTTCAACTGGTGTCATTCCCAGAGTTCATCACCAGTTCTTTCATAGCCTACAAGCTCATGATCAAAATGAAGAGGACAAACAAGTGGATCTTATGGAAGCTGATGTGAGGAGCTGTAGAATTATGTTGACAAAATGATTGTACTTTGAATACAATAAAATTGGTTTTGGTTAAGTTATTATGTAGTAAATGTTGCAGAATAAAGTGTGCTTGTGATCATTATGCAAGTTGGTATTCATACTTTCCATTACAATTTCAAAATAATGTTAATGAATCTTCTAGCTTGCTGGTATTATAAGGCCACAAGTGCAAATGTTATTAATAAAAATCCATTATCTCGCATACAATTGCATAAATCAAAGCGTTTGTATACCAAAGTAAAAAGTATATATGCCGAAGTAATTGTAATAAATAGTTGCTTTGATTCATGAATAATCTGATTTTATATACAAGAAGCAAACTTTCAAATCTCTCTCCTGTAAAATTTACCTTTTTTGAGTTGTGGCAGTGTTATTCTCATTGTGCGAAAATTACCTATGGACACTGCTGGAAATTTGATATTAGCATCCGCATCCCCTCAATGTGTGTTAGTAAATACTTTTTCCAGGCATTTCTAGTATGATGATGAGCTTGAGACTACTTTGAAAGTTACGTGGTCTTTACCACAACAAGCAGCTAACTCGTGCTCCCACATCAAACTCTACGAGGAGAGAAATGATGTCCTGGTTGACAGAAACAGAATCCTCTTCCACGAGGACATGTTGAGACCCCAGTTATATTCATTAAAATTAAGAAACCAGTCCAGTGTACTTGATAGTATTTTAGCTGAACATGGTCATAACATATTACATCTTCCTCCATACCATCCAGAATTGAATCCTGTTCAGCTGATATGGGCAAGTGTCAAGAAGAAAATAGTACGACGTACCATCCTTGTGCAGTTGCAGAGCGCGTTGGCTATATAACTAGATTGGGATTATCTATTTACCTGTAACATTGGAAGTAGTCTCAAACTCAACATGATACTAGAAATATCGGGAATAAGTATTTACTAACACGTTGAGGTGATGCAGATGCTAATTACCTTTAATCAAAATCTGTAATTGACATTTTGAACAGGAAATTCTGATAATTCCCAGTTAAGATCACTTCCACTTTTGTGTATAATAGAATTTCACTAATTCTGCAATTTTAATTTGGTGTGTTATTTTAGAGGTTAGTACTAATGCACTTCCCTAAATGTTAAGTAATTATATTTTTATTTAATTTCCTTTACAGGCTAAGCAGTGGGGCACAACACAGGGTCGCTGGCCAAAAAAATCTGCTGAATTCTTGCTTCAACTTTTGAAGAACGCTGAATCTAATGCAGACTACAAGGGGCTTGATGTTGATCGTCTTGTAATTGATCACATTCAGGTGAATCGTGCTCCATGCTTGAGGAGGAGAACTTACAGAGCCCACGGTCGCATTAATCGTACGTTAATTTCTGATTTATAGAATAATCCTTTAGTGAATCCTTAAATGCACCAGAGGTTATACAGTGTAACTGAGAGAGTTGGCTGTTGAGTTTGGACCAGGTAACTTTTAACTTGCATTTGGGAGACTGGATTTGATTCCCACTGTGGGAAGTCCTGAGGTCTGATTTTTGTGGTTTCCTTATTTTTCACACTAGGCAAATGCTGAGAGTGTACCTTAATGCCACAGTCTTTCTTCCGTGTCCTAGCAATTTCCTATCCTATTTTACCTAAGAACCTGTCTGGATTGATGCTGCATCAAACCACTTAAAAAAATGTAATGCTGTAGTAGTGTCCACCAGTAGGCTCAATTTTTATTAGAAACTTGTAAGACTTAATTGTAACTTCATTATCTTAACAGATTTCTACAAAAATTTCATAAATTTCACCATATTTAAGGAAGATAATTAGTTATCTCTGTCACGTGTGAATGTCTTCAATCGCCTCGCAATCCAGAAACCAGTTTTACATTTAAACCAGAACCCACTTCCTTTCCTTATCATCCTGCCATCTTTTCATAGGCCTAGTTGTCTCAGTTGGTGGCATTTTCTCAGAATCTGTTGTACTTATCGAAGTGTTTATTTGTTGAAAATGTCTAAAGAAAGGAAGAAACAACAGCAGTATTTCCTTCATTAAGTCAGTGGGTGTCAGGTAAGTGGCTATTCAGTAGTTCTAAGTTTAACAGAAAGTTAAATGTGAAGAAGAAAAACCCGACTTAAACACTTCCTTTGTTAATACATTTTCAGATGACCTTTGTAAGGCTTCACTGTGCAGCAACACTGCATGTTATGAAGCATGTTTAAGTACCGTTTTTAAATATGGCCACTGCAGTGCTTCAATCGTTGTCCAGAGCATGGGCGCTCGGTACGTACTTCTGTAGGCAAGCCACAAATGTGGAAGCATTCACCTGTATTTACGTTTGTGCGTATTGAAAATGCCTCTGACAATTAGCTGTCCCGCCGAGTGTGAAGTACACGCTGTGATTCGAATTTTAAATGGAAAAGGCATTAAAGCTGCTGAAATTCGTCAGATGAGTGAAGTGTATGGAGAACATACTATGCACAAAGGGATGGTAAGAAAATGGGTTAGAGCATTTAAAGAAGGCCATTCTATTGTCCACAACGAGAAGCGTATTGGGTGACAGTCTGTCAATACTGAAGACTTGATGCAAGAAGTTGATGCAAAAGGTTCAAGAAAACCAGGTGCTTTAAGATTTCGTCATTAAGTTATAAGTTGGTTGAAATTTCAAGGAGTGTTCTTTGTGAAATTGTCAGGATGCTTAGATTATAGGAAGTTGTACTCACACAATCCAAAACAAATGACTTGTTCTGCTCACAAGGGAGATTCTTTTGTTTCATGACAATGTGTGATCGCACACGGCTCATTGAACACGACCTCATCGCTTCATTTGGTTGGGGACAATTTGATCATCCTCCGTATCGTCGTGACCTAGTGTTTAGTGACTACCACCTGTTCCTGCGCCTGAAAAATTTAGGAAGTCGACTATGATGATCTAAAAAGGACCGCGCGGCAGTGGCTGGCACGTCTGGCGGCAGATTACTGTGCGGATAGAATTCAGAAGCTGGCTTCATGATATGATAAGTGCCTTAATATGCCTGGAATTTACGTTGAGAAGTAGTTTAACCCTTTATAGAGCACGAAGTAAAGAGTTCAAAAAATACTATCTTTTTTCATTTTTCTACAACATATGCTATCACTTATCATTAAGAAATATTACAATGAATACAACTTTACTTCCTAGCTTTGAAAAGTGGTGGTACATATGTGTACCAATATCCTATAACCAATGCTGTACTTAACAGGTGGGCAGTGTTACATATATCTGAATCAGAAAGACAGTGAGTGAAAAAGTATTTGCTGAAATTTTTTCTTCTTCATTACTGAGCAGTTCATGGTCATTACTGTCAGATTTGTCAGAATCTTCTGAATTATTTACTTTACTGGAAGAGAAATTTGGATCTGCTACTGAATCGTCACTTGATAGGTCTGAGGAAGTGTTCTCATTCTCAGAAAGCAGTGTCTGTTGAAAGTTTATCTGTTTTGATGTACTTTTACTTGTTGGCAGTGTTGTAGTGGTGGTATAATCAAGACTCATAGATCGGTCTGGTGTAGGCCTACTTGGTTAACCTCCAATGCAACGCCTTTTACATGGTGATCCTGTGGGTTTTAGTGGCAGCAAGTCTTCTGCTTTTTCGTCTCCCTCCTCTGAATCATATGCTTGACTTTCAATGCGAACTTCCAACAACTCTGCTATTTCTTTGGAATCAAGTCACTGCATGGCCTAAAAATAATACGTGTGTTACAACCATGGCACTGTTTACTTTATATATTATCTTAGTGCAGTGTTGAACTGTCTATTGCTGTGGTCCTATATACAGCCTATAACACAAGTTTTGATATAAAAGTGGTAATAACACTAAATTCATGGTAAAATTTTTTTTAAATGAATTATTATTGAACGTCTCAGTCGAAGAGGATGTGAACAGGTCTCAAATGTAAAAGAATCTCTAAACTCTGGATATGTGTTGAAACAAAATTTAAAAGTGGAATACCACGATAGGGTGTGTGCCTCTAGTAGTTTGGAGGCAACATGGAGCTGCCGATCAGGACCGATCTTGTTCTCCTGAAAATATTCAAAATTCCCTAGCGGTGTATTCCTCTTCCCTTAGCAGGCTTTTCATCCGGCATTCGGATGACAGTAGTGATATTCATGTTTTTGTTAGTCCCTATAAAGCGTTCCAACCTTAAATTGCAGTACAGCCGTAATGGGATAATTCCGTCTCTTTCCTTCTCCCATGTTTTGTGGGTAGCGCTGTCCTACTCTAATGCAGCGGGTTTGCCAAATATCCATAAATCAGAATGTTATCGGTTAAAATGGATAAATATCGTGTTATGTACAGAATTTCAAGGCGCATTTGATGCCGTTAACAAAAAAAATGTTAAAAAAATAATTTAGTGTGAAAATGGTAATACAGTAGAACCTCGATAATTCGAAATCGGTTAATTCAAAATCCCGCCTAGTTCGAAGAGGCTCTCGTTCCCGGAAACATGAGATACAGTTTTGCATGTTATTTCAATTGTTTAATTCAAAATACGGATAATTCGTAATTCGAAGTATGTCGGCCCCATTACCGAAATTCAGACTTTTAATTCGAAACTGCCTTTACATTTTAAAACAATAGTATGTTACAGAGTAATTTCAACTCGAAAATTATCCGCTCCGGATCATAATAGAACGCGCTTTCCGGAACGTGGAGGGGTAGCTTTCCGCACTTACACTCACTTCGGTGGGTCTACAGTGCGCTTCATGATTGCTAAGTTGAATGAAATCGGAATTCTTTTGTATTTAACCTTTTAAGGAACGCCGTAATATCATGCAACAGGCAGTATGCGGGAAAAAAGAATCCGTGAACACTGGCGATACCGACAGTTGACGAAAAAACGTGACTCATATAATAAATTTGTAGGCACCGAACAATATTGTCATTGCCGGTGAAACTGCATTGCTTTATTTTAATGCGAGCCCAAGCAGTCTTATGGTTTTAAAGAAGAAATTGCCAGCCGGGAAATCGTACAAGTGTGAGGTATGGGGGTCATAGTAGTGCGTTGCAATGCTCATGGAAGCGAGATACTTTATCCCCTCGTCATAGGAAAGTTCGATAAGCCACAATGTTTTAAGAGCGTCGGGCACTTTCCATGGCAGTACAAAGCATCTATAATAAAAATGCAAACTACAGAAATCCAAAAAATAATGCATTTGCACAGGGGAACCGGCATAATTTATCCTCGTCTTTGAATTGTGCGATTTTTTTTCTTTCATTGCGTGAGGTTATGTTTGTCAGTGATTTATCCAAGTGCATTATTTGAACATTGTAAATGCACCTTGTTGAATACATTTCGGAAATAGTTTTTTCCATGGCATTTGGAAGGTTTAAATTGTGAATCGAGGTGATTGCATGTATTAATGGATCTTAGAATACTTTGTGACGCGGCAAGGGTTTACATTTCTGAAGTACGAGAGAAGTGCCACGGCGGGAAATTGTACAAGGATAGTGTCATAGAAAAGTTTGATTTTAAGAGCACACAGAAAATACAAGGCATCTAAAATGCATACAGTATAGTAATCCAATTAATAATGCACTTGCAAATGGGAGCCAGCATAGATTTCTCCTCGTCTTTGAATCGTGCTTTTTTCCCTTTCTTTCGTTGCGCGAGGTTATGTTTAGCAGTGAGATATCCGAGTGCATTATTTGAATGCTGTAAATGCACCTTCTTGGATACATTTTGGAAATAGTTCTTTTTTCATGACATTTGAAAGGTATAAACTGTGAATCAAGGTTAACTGCATGCAGTAACGGGCCTTAGAATACTTTGTAACGCGGCAAGGATTGGTACTTCTGAATTGCGAATTGGCGGTTAATTCGAAATCAGGTAATTCAAAGTCCAATTTTTGAGTCCCAATGACTTCGAATTAACGAGGTTTTACTGTATAATGGGAAGTTTCGCCAAATGCAAAATCTTCATTGCATAGAACTTATCATGCCATAACTCCTATTTTATATTCATTATTTTCCTAATTTTTTCACTGCTGGTAAAGAAACATTTCAGCTCGATGTAGATAAGTTTATTTTTAAATTTAAATAACAAAATGCAGTATATGCGTTTATTTTCAGTCATGTTCAGGGAATTTTATGTGTAGGCACGAAAAAGTCAGTCGCTGGCCAGCGTCTTTCCTATTGAATTTGCATGGGGGGTCAAAGCGAAGCAAATGGTCTTCAGATGTGGAAGTTATTTTTAAAACAATTCCGAAGTTCCTATCTTGCTTAGTTATTAATTTTTGACAGGAAGAATATCTCCTTGAATTTTGGTTTCGCGCGTGACTCGGCTGTCTGGCTGGTTGAAGTACCGGTAGTGATCTCCCAAACATGCGCTTTTAACATTTCCAGACAGTTGCATGCAGTGCAGTGCTCATTTCGTCAGTAGTATGTATAATAGTGATTAAATACATATCAGTGACATATGTACAATTCTTGAGGGAAAGTGTATTTCGTTTGTGTGGTTCGTGCTCGTGCATGGGGATCTAATTTCGAAGAAAATGTGCAGAAGGATCATGGCGTGGTTAAAGCAAAGCAAACGCTCTTCGAATATGGAAGTTATTTTTAAATCATACCTCGAAGTCCCTGTCTCGTTATCTCTTAATTTATGACGGGAAGAACGTCTCGTTTGTTTACGTTTCACGAGTGACTCGGCTGGCTGAGCTTTTAAATATACTGGCAGCTGTGTGCAGTGGTGTTCATTTAATCAGTATTATAAGATTGATTAAATAAAGATCGTTGATATATATAATATTTAATGGCGTGTGGCGTATGAAGAGGCCGAGTGCAGGTCTTTCCAGTGTTGACACTGCATAGGCGACCTGCGCGTCTATAAGAATGGGGCCCTACCTGTGATGAATTCTAATGCTGAAGACGGCACACACACACACACACACACCCAGCCCCCGAACCATTGGAATTAACCAATGAAGGTTATAATCCCCGACCCGGCCGGGAATCGAACCCGGGGCCCTCTAGACCAAAGGCCAGCACGCTAACCATTTAGCCATGGAGCCGGACAAGATCAGTGATAAATGTATAGTTCTTGA
The DNA here is from genome assembly GCF_040414725.1 of Anabrus simplex. Classification (NCBI taxonomy): domain Eukaryota; kingdom Metazoa; phylum Arthropoda; class Insecta; order Orthoptera; family Tettigoniidae; genus Anabrus; species Anabrus simplex. The sequence continues at coordinate 1,052,798,792 of NC_090265.1, forward strand.
GGACGAGTGGATTGTGTTTGTGTAGTCTGTGTAGTTGTCCGTTTGTGCTCGTATGTATAGTTCTTAGTTCGAAGAAAGTGCAGAAGGATGTATAATGGATCGTCAAATTAAAAAGAAACGTTCCGTAGGTAAACTCAGGGGAAAAGAACGCAATATTATAATGAGTGTCCTTAATTATTTTTTAACCCCTCAGCGTCGCAGCCATTTAAATAGCTTCCTACCCCGCGGCCGGATGAGATTTCAACTACGCGCGACTGAAATACATCGATTCACTTAAAGTGTTACTACAAGTATAAGAGTAGCCCGATTTTCACCAAATTTGGAATTCCTTATGACAGAACTATGTACATGCAGATAATTACATAATTGTTTCACATTTCCTTAGTAATTTAGTTCCATGTGATAGAGTTCGAAGCACTCTGAGACAGGGACTCAAGTCACACTCCTGGCAGCAGTACACTGACGTCTTCTTTCCGCCGTGTTTTGAACACAGGATACAATGTCTCTGAGGTTTGGATTTCCAACTCTTGGGTGCTAATTTACTGATAAAATGTCTTTCCTGCAACCTTGGAACTGTATTATCTGATGCGTGCCGGCCTTGAATATTTCGTTCCCCACCCTCCTGAGCGTATTTTGTAAACAAACCTTTCACCAGCTGAACCCGATAAGGTAATTGCTCAATATTTGTCTCTGTGACCTGTGTGAGTATTATTAGAGAATTTAGCAATCAGAATTCACCGTTGAAAACTTCTTTGACCTGTATAATTATCTATAATCTCTTACACGAAATTTCCAAGTACTGTTCCCTCCTCATCGTCACTCTCATCATTTACCACTGCTACATCATCTATTTCGTTATCACTGCTGGTTATACTGTCACTACTGCTTCCGACTAAACTTTCATCTGAATTATACAATATTTCAAGCACGTTACTGTCAGTCATACCACGGCTGAGCGTGGCGCGTCACACGGACTGGTGAAGCTGCAGCGGGACCGAAAACAGCAGGACAAAACTGAATGAGGGGAATAACATTTATGACGAAACAAACCAACTCGATACTTATTTCAGATAAAAGGTCGAGACAACGTCTTTCAAACGAGATATATACCATGAACAATTGGTTCTCATATCGTATGACAGAAAGCAGCACTAACTCGTGGAGAGTTACGAAAATATTACAAGCTGAGAAATAAAGACAAATATAATTAATAAACCGCACTCCCAATGTACACACAGAGCAAAGAACATCACACAAAAAGACAAACTTCTCAGTTCATCATTTCTTTATTTTATTCTGTGGGAAAGAATGAAGCAAACAGACTTTAAAAAAAGCAAGAGATTAGTGCTCAGACTTATTTGACAAATAATTATCCTTGCAAAAACAACTACATTATAACGATTTTTCAATTCTTATTTACAACACTGATAAACACGAAACTGTCTTCTTGGAAACAAAACAATTTGCATATCAGTAACTCTAAAACTCTTCGCGCTATAGCCGTAAATGTGAAACCATGTATGGGTCTATACCACGTATAGAGGTCGGCGGCTACGGAAGAAAAGAGGGTCTATACCACGTATAGAGGTCGGCGCTGAGGGGTTAAAGACTATGAATATGAGCAGCGCAATCAGTGAAACAGCTAAAGCTACAGGTTGTTCCGAAAGTACAATCTATGCTATAAGGAAGGAACACACACATGGTCCTTTGCGAACTCTTGAGAAAAAAAAAAGAGAGAGAGAGAGAGAGAGAGAGAGAAGGACGACAGAAAAATTAAATATGATGAAATTGTTAGAAGTGGATGCATCGGGTGGTTCACTCTCTTTTATTTGCTAACATACCACAGACATTGAACGTGATTTTGAGTCACGTAAATGGAGAAGATTCTTTGCCACGATTTTCCAAAACTATGTTGTATCGCTTCTTACATGGTATAGGCATCTGTTATTTAAGACGGGGTAATAAAGCAGCTGTCACTGAATCCGATGAAATTATTAATTTGAGACACAGATATCTCAGCGAGATAAAATGTTGGAGGGCACAAAATAAAGCTATAATTTAACAGATGAATCGTGGGTAAATATTGGGCAGACAGTGACAAAAGAATGGAAGGATACGGCAGTGAAAAGTGCACGGCAGGCCGCTTTTGAAGGGGTGAGTTCGGGACTTAGGCCACCGAAAAGCCGAGGACCGTGATTTGTCTTAGTCCACGCAGGTAATGAACATGGTTTTGTTCCAAATGCTGAACTAAAATTTTTATGCCATAAAAACATAAGACAGTTGGGAAAATTACGTGAACGAAGTAAAGAAAAATGAAAGTTTTGTGGAAAGCAGACGAATTACAGGACGATGTCGACGATGAAAAGTTTTTAATACGACTTTCTTCATCGTCCGGATCATCCTCAAGTTCATCTACCGAACCCGTTTCATCCAAAGCGGGAACCTCAGGCCTTGCAGAAATGTTAGAAGGTGTACGTCCAATGTCTGAGAGCAACGCCAGTGATTAAGGTATGTTGTATTTATTTTACCATCCTACAAATATTAATTTATGAATGAATGAACTTAAAATTACAAAATTACAAACGAAAAATGTGGAACTGTGACGCCCTGTTTGAGTCACACTCAAGCGTGATCCTCGCGAGTCGATTTCGCAACAGCGCGCTCCATCTACGCTGTACTGCAATTTAGGGTTGGAATGCTCTTTAGTAAACTTGATGAAAATAAGGGAGCACCTCTTAGTTCTACATTAGAGACCTTACTACCAAGTTTCTATCTGTCCTTCTAGTTCTGTTTTAACATCTTCCACCTGTTGTTTACTAGTGCCTTCTACCATCTTCACTTCTTTTCGAATGCCCTATTTTAGCTCGGATACATCTCGGCATATGCGCGTAATCTGAGTATGCGTAATATCTAATTGGGATGAAAACTCTTTATCAAACTCTCCCTGTCCACTCTTTACAAGACTGACTTTGTTACTCTTTCAATGTCAGTTTTAAATGAATCTCTAAGATTCTCCCGATTAACCTCTTCAGTGGCACGCCCGAGAAATTCTTGGTTGGCGTTCGCCTGCCCATAACGTCACCGCCCGAGAAATTCTCGTTTAGGTGCAGTGTTCATTTCGCGATCGCCCAATAATTTCTCAGGTACTGTAATCTCTTTGGAATATGTTTTCCAGCATTCTCAACAGATGGTGGGAGGATTTTCGGCTGTATTCATGAAGACTCTGGCCTAAAATATGCCTTATCTTCTCTACTTTACATATACAATCTCTGGCCAGCTGACGAGGTAGACAGAAATGGCGAGCTCAAAATAGAAGTTTGTCTGAAGACAAAATAAGGAACTACAGTAAAACCTCGTTAATTCGAAGTCATTGGGACTCAAAAATCGGACTTCGAACTACGTGATTTCGAATTAACCGCCAATTCGCAATTCAGAAGTACCAACCCTTGTCGCGTTACAAAATATTCTAATGCCCGTTACTGCACAAGTTAACCTTGATTCACAGTTTATACCTTTTAAATGCCATGTAAAAAGAACTATTTCCAAAATGTATCCAAGAAGGTGCATTTACAGCATTCAAATAATGCGCTTGGATATCTCACTGACAAACATAACCTCATGTAACGAAAGAAAGAAAAAGAAAGAACAAAGCACGATTCAAAGACGAGGGGAAATCTATGCTGGCTCCCATGTGCAAGTGTTTATTCATTGGTTTAGTATACTGTATGCATTTTAGATGCCTTGTATTTACACAGAAAGTACCCGATGCCCTTAAAATCGAACTTTCGTATGTGACTATCCGTGTACGATTTCCCGCCATGGCACTTCTCTCGTACTTCAGAAATGTAAAGATTTGCCGCGTCACAAAGTTTTCTAAGACCCATTAATACATGCAATCACCTCGATTCACAGTTTAAATCTTTCAAATGCCATGGAAAAAACTATTTCCGAGATGTATCCAACAAGGTGCATTTACAATGTTCAAATAATGCACTTGGATAAATCACTGTAAAACACAACCTCACGCAACGAAAGAAAAAAAACAATTCAAAGACGAGGATAAATTATGCTGGTTCCCCTGTGCAAATGCATTATTTTTTGGATTTCTCTACTGTATGCATTTTTTGATGCTTTGTACTGGCATGGAGAGTGCCCAACGCCCTAACAACATTGTGGCTTCTCAAACTTTTCTATGGCGAGGGGATAAAGTTTCTCGCTTCTATGTGCATTGCAACGCGCTACAATGACCCTCATCCCCCACCCTTTTACGATTCCCTGGCTGGCACTTTCTCCTTTAAAACCATAAGACCGTTTGGGCTCGCATTAAAATAAAGCAATGCGGTTTCATCGGCAATGACAATATTGTTCGGTGCCTACAAATTTTATTATATGAGTCACGTTTTTCCGTCAACTGTCGGCATCGCCTGTGTTTGCGGATTCTGTTTTTCCGCACACTGCCTGTTGCGTGATATTACGGCGTTGCTTAAAAGGTTGAATACAAAAGAATTCCGATTTCATTCAACTTAGCACTCATGAAACGCGCTGTAGACCCACCGAAGTGAGTGTAAGTGCGGAAAGCTAACCCTCCACGTTCCAGAACGCGCTCTATTATGAAGCGGATGAATTTCGAGTTGAAATGACTCTGTAACATATTATTGTTTTAAAATGTAAAGGCAGTTTCGAATTAAAAGTCTGAATTTCAGTAATGGGGCCGACATTGTACTTCGAATTACGAATTATCCGTATTTCGAATTAAACAATTTAAATATAATGCAACACTGTATCTCATGTATCCGAGAACGTGAGCTGCTTCGAATTAGGTGGGATTTTGAATTAACCGATTTCGAATTATCGAGGTTCTACTGTCAGTTTCTGTTAGCGGTATTTCAAAGGGCCTGTTGACGAAATTACAGTAAGCAGATTTCTTTTGTAAAATGGGATGTAAAGAATCACTTTTTATTGTGGTCAGTGTAAAAAAACATGTGGGACAATCAGGAAGGAACTTCATAATTAGATATCATGAACACGTCAATGCAGAGAAGTACAGAAGATTCTCTGCTATGGGAGCTCAATCAATCAATCAATACTGATCTGCATCAAATGATGTATTGGTATTATAAATTTACTCATTCAGGACAAATATTTTAGGTTCCCTATGGGAATCAACATCAACATACCACTTAGTCGAACAGCTCTTCTTCTTTCAATTCTTCCCAACCCAAACATTGCAAGATTTTTGTAACGCTACTCTTTTGTCGGAAATCACACAGAACAAATCGAGCTGCTTTTCTTTGGATTTTTTGCAGTTCTTGAATCAGGTAATCCTAGTGAGGGTCCCATACACTGGAACCATACTCTAGTTGGGGTCTTACCAGAGACTTATATGCACTCTCCTTTACATCCTTACTACAACCCCTAAACACCCTCATAACCATGTGTAGAGATCTGTACCCTTTATTTACAATCTCATTTATGTGATTACCCCAATGAAGATCTTTCCTTATATTAACACCTAGATACTTATAATGATCCCCAAAAGGAACTTTCACCCCATCAACGCAGTAATTAAAACTGAGAGGACTTTTCCTATTTGTGAAACTCACAACCTGACTTTTAACCCCGTTTATCAACATACCATTGCCTGCTGTCCATCTCACAACATTTTCGAGGTCACATTGCAGTTGCTGACAATCTTGTAACTTATTTATCACTCTATAGAGAATAACATCATCCGCAAAAAGCCTTACCTCCGATTCCACTCCTTTAATCATATCATTTATACATATAAGAAAACATAAAGGTCCAATAATACTGCCTTGAAGAATTCCCCTCTTAATTATTACAGGGTCAGATAAAGCTTTGCCTACTCTAACTCTCTGAGATCTATTTTCTAGAAATATAGCAACCCATTCAGTCGCTCTTTTGTCTAGTCCAATTGCACTCATTTTTGCCAGTAGTCTCCCATGATCCACCCTATCAAATGCTTTAGACAGGTCAATCGCGATACAGTCAATTTGACCTCCAGAATCCAAGATATCTGCTATATCTTGCTGGAATCCTACAAGTTGAGCTTCAGTGGAATAACCCTTCTTAAAACCGAATTGCCTTCTATCGAACCAGTTATTAATTTCACAAACATGTCTAATATAATCAGAAAGAATGCCTTCCCAAAGCTTACATACAATGCATGTCAAACTTACTGGCCTGTAATTTTCAGCTTTATGTCTATCACCCTTTCCTTTATACACCGGGGCTACTATAGCAACTCTCCATTCATCTGGTATAGCTCCTCCGACCAAACAATAAATAAGTACTTCAGATATGGTACTATATCCCAACCCATTGTCTTTAGTATATCCCCAGAAATCTGATCAATTCCAGCTGCTTTTCTAGTTTTCAACTTTTGTATCTTATTGTAAATGTCATTGTTATCATATGTAAATTTTATTACTTCTTTGGCCTTAGTCTCCTCCTCTATCTCGACATCATCCTTGTAACCAACAATCTTTACATACTGCTGACTGAAAACTTCTGCCTTTTGAAGATCATCACATACACACTCCCCTTGTTCATTAATTATTCCTGGAATGTCCTTCTTGGAACCTGTTTCTGCCTTAAAATACCTATACATACCCTTCCTTTATTCACTAAAACGAACAAGTGAAATAATCAAGCACGACGTCGCGGAAGCACAGCTAAGTCTCCCTCCTCCCTCACGTGACGTACTAAATGACGCAACTCCTCTTCCCTTTTCTCCTATGGATTGGACGAACAATCAAACCATGTCGCATCACTACTACACTAGGTTGTGCACAAAGGTAGATCCCCAAGGCAGCGCAGATTAAACATCTTTCTAAGATATGACGTATAACGTGAAGCAAGCTGCCCTAACCAGATGACTGCCATTTTTAACTAAGAAGATACCAAAGAACTTTTACCAATTAAACAATCAACACAGCAAATATTTTTTCCATAACCTAAAGATGAACGATTGTGCTTATTGTCCAATATTTTTCATCTAAGTTTTTTTATACAGCTGATGATGACCACTAAGTGGTCGAAACATGTTCTGTGAATGATGTTTATTTCATTTTGCCCAACGCAAGAAAATGAACTATTGATAGGTGGTTCTTTAATTATTCTTGTTGATTGTTTTGAACTGGTTATAACGTATAACGGTTTATGTTGTAAATTTGATAGTGACCCAAAAAAAATTCATTGGGCCTATACTAAAAGTGCATTGAAAAACTTGAAAATAAATCTCCGCATGCAAGGGCACAGTTAAAAAATTCTTACGAAATTGGGAAATTTGTTGAGTTAGTGTTGATGGGAATAATACAAAAATCTGAAATAAAAATGTATTGCTCACAGGACAGTATTCTCAAACCACCAATATTTTAGAAACCATATCACAAGCTTACTGTAAAAAAGTGTAAATAGAGTGTAAAGTAAGATTTTATTAACCTTGAATAATATATGAACGTGTTCCCTTAATAATTGTTACTCATTCCTTGCTTCCTAAAAATAAATTATTTCCTCCAAAAAAATCTCACTTTTCTGGCACAGGTCGCCTGCCAAAACCAGCCACTGAAGGGGTTAAAGGCTATATAAACCTGGGCGAAGGATAATTGTGAATCTTGAAATTGAGTTCTTGAGTCTTCTACTTCATTAGTAATTTGCTGAGAGATTGGAAGAATAGCTTGGATGTCATCTGTACCAGGAAAAAGAATGTCTGTCTTTGGGACCACTGACACTAGCTTGAAGAGCATGGAATATTTCTAAGGGGCTGGTACGGAAGCATTGGAGTTGGTACAGAGAGGGGTACTAGTTCATTGAATTTATATTTCTTTGAAAATTTGGTGTTATTTATCATTGGAAAGAAATTCATATCACCTTTTACGCAAGTTGAGTTGATGTGTTGTAGCAGGCTGGAATCTCTGGACTCCTCGATGGTTACTGGACACGAACCACACCCATCCTGGATGTGAAGTTCTCGAATTTCTGGGTGCACATGTTGCGGGGTTCATTCTCTCACGATAATACTGAGGGGTAAGGCATGACGCGCACACAAGTCCCTTGTATGGCGTTCAACTCACTGGTAGCACTGTTGACCTTTAAATACTGCATTCATTCGTTGCAGGTGGGATATGTCAAAATGTAAATGAAATTGATACTTAAATCTTGATTCAAACACCTCGAATCACAAAGGTTCATAAATTATCACTTGAAAGTAAAATATTTAAACTGAATATCTGACCACATGTTGCACTTCAGCCAAATTCATGCTTGGGAAGATTGTGTATAATTTACAATGTCTAGTTCACGACGCGAGTCTAATATTGGCATGACAGACTGGAATGTTCTATTAGATCACTAACCTTTATCATCGCAGTTTCTAACTTACTGACTTTGTCAATTTTATAATCGGAACACAATGTTCAGTGCAATATTGACAGTTCGTGTAAGTTCAAGACATATTAGCATGTGTGTGATAAAAGAAGCAAATTCAATGGCACTCGGAAATGTCCTATACCGTCTGTAAATAATTATTAAAATTACATGAACTTGAAGACTGTTCGGCACTGTCGCACCGTGCCCCATTGGTTGAAAAAATTTTCACCATCAGAATGTTGGCCGGCAGGGTAGGGGAGGTGGTGGTATACAATTTCTAATCACTAGATTGCGTGCCAAAAGCCTGGATTAAATTCCAAACCTCTCCGCAGTGCTCATATGGAGTGAGGGCATATGACGCTGTTGATGGTGATTCGTCCGTCGGATGGGGACGTTAAGCCTTGAGCAGACCCCTTGGTGCTATTCGACAGGGGTAGGCTATGTGCCGGCACCGGGTTTCACCCTCTCCCTACTCTCATATATCACGTCATTCATTTTATCTCTCATTAACTCCTCTGAGGTTGACGTCAGGAAGGGCATCTGGTCATAAAAAACCGCCACGACAAATTCATCTCACCTCATACCCGACCCCGTGGGGAAACGGGACAAGGGTTGGACAAACAAACATGAACTTGAAGACTGTTCGGCACTGTCTTTAATTAATCATTAAAGTTACTTGAAAAATACTCAGTTCTGCTTCCACCACAATTGAGCACTAGAGATGCAAAGTATTGTCCGGACATAGGTTCGGTCTGTCGCACTTTGCAGAGCTCCACCTGTCACCTGTATCGTAGAGACGTTGGAGTATTACTGACCCTGTAGCCGGGATCGCCCTACTTTTATACCTGGAGCCGACAAAGCATGTTGAGACGTAGATATCATCCCCCTCAATAACTCTTGAAGTACATGGTGGGTTTGCTTGAATTTGGTAGGTTGAATCTGTTATGATGGCCTCTTATGTTGGCAGTGTAAAAATAACAATATCTTAACTCCAAATAGACATTTACACGTGGGTTGGAACATTACAATATATATGGTCACGCCTTGCTGCGTGAAGCTAGCTTGAGGCAGCTACGTCACAAAGTTTGGCAGGCTTGCCTATCCTCCACCTCGCGCTAAGTTTATACTTCAAACTCGCTTTCACAGAGCGGGTGTTTCCTCTACAATATCAAGTAAGCATAAAGAAAAAGGGAAGACACGTAAATAGGTCCGCCACAATAAACATAAAGAACAAAATACAGAACATGGATCACATAGTACACTTAACCTGGCATAACTGTAGCAAGCCAAGGGAAAGGAAATCTAAACAAATATCCGGAGTTCGAAGGATAAGAATCCAAACATTTTAAGTAATCGTGTACATTGACTCCAAGCAGAGAGTTGTGTAGGGAAAATCATAAATCTTTTTGTGGTACCCTTTAAAAGATACGAGAATCATGTCGTAGCCTAGCATCTCCATCTTTTTTACCCAAGCCTTCTTCATACCTTGTAGTAAGAGGGCATACAAAGCAAGTTTTATATTGAAAGAAATGCTTCGGCAATTCATAATTACATGTGGTGCCATCTGTCTCATCGGGAAGTAGTAGACGTCAAGTTAGAGAACATTTACCATTTTCAATTAACTGACTTTTGACATTGATATCTGATAATAAAATATGAAGACAATTAGGTGTGGGTGTGGCACAAATACAAGCTGTAGTACGTCTATGCACTGGACAGCCGTCATGCTGATACCATATGTTTCTCGTAATGTGTAGTGGAACGTCTTATAACATCTGTAGAAGTTTGTTAGGAGGTTGAAATGCTTTTGAGAATATAGTGTTCTTTCTATGAAAAAAGGCCTGTGAGCTGATGGTTCACTATTCCACACTACACATTTAAACTCCATGGACACTGACGTTCCACCTCACAAAGCCAATGGGGATTGTAATGGACCAGAAGTGCATGTTTCAGAGGTTTACTTGGTCAAAATTTGTAAATGTTGCTTCATTACTAAACAAGATACATGATAACTCTGGTATATATTGTCTTAATGCCCATGTCCTAAAGTTAACATGATTCTCTAAATCATTTTCATACTACTCTTGATAGAGACATTATACAGATGGAACTTACGATGGTGGAGAACACGTACATTTGTTGACTCGTGTCACTTCGTGTGATTGCACAGGAACCAACCCGCAGGTCTACAGCAACAGCACTAGAATTTTTTTTCACCCTCTTCTCCAGTCACTTGCTTTCCTTTTAGTTCTCTAGGTGTTACACTTCCAGTTTTTGTAATTGGTTGAAGAGGTTCACAAATAATTGTAAAGATGGGTGATGTCTATTGGAATATCATTCCAGGCATACAGTCTTCCACCTCGTCCTACTTCTTGAATTATCGCTGATTAACTGACAATGAAGTCGCAAATCAATTGGTGTACTGTTATGGAAACTAACATAAGGAGGTCATAGCCTCGTAACTAAACAGTTGAATGGAGCAAACAACTATCAGTATTCACAATTTTCTAACTACCGTATCATGTTATGGCCAAAAAACATAACAAAGGTTATCTCCAAGTGTTCAGAGATACCTATAAAATGACATTTTCGTGTATTTTACAGTCTAATTAAGGCAACTATTATGCGTTTTGTTGTGTGTGTCGGTGTGATATACAGTGGAATCTCGAATCACCTCGGGATAAATTTTTTTTTCGAGTTATCGAGATATAAAGAATACTGTTCTTGAGCATGTATATGTAGCACATAATTGAATCATGTATTTACAGGCTTTTACTGAACACATTATTGTACGGCATCACATAACGCTTATTATAGTACGGTAACTTTTTAGAAGACAGGATACAGTACATACAGTAGTGAAACAAGAAACAGCTCCGTTACCACCTTTGGAAAAAAAAATCGGTCTCTTCTGTTTGTTGTGGTTAACCTTTCCTCCCTTCACGTTGAAACTTCTCGTCGATACTACACAGCCGAGGTTCGTTAATGGAACTTGTCATCCGCAACTTCTGGGCTTGCTTTTGTACGTGACTGGTAATCCATTGACACCCGAGAAACAGCAAGACTTTGCCAATTTTCCAATCACTAGAAGTTAGAGTTTTTTGGTTCCCGTCGTATTAGTTCCCAGCTTCACTGTAACCCTTTCTTTACTTGCTGACTGTTCTTCACAGATCACAAATGCTGTATTGCACAGTTAAGGTTGCTGGAAATTAGAGTTACACAGAGTATTTTTTGCTTCAAGGGAGAAAATGTTCGCTTCGAGAAATTTGTGTAACCGAATTTCGAGTAATAGACAAATAAATACACGTGAAGAATAGGACAGAAACGGTCAGAAAATTTAAGTACTTCGAGATACTGAAAATTAGTGTAATGGTGGTTCGAGATATCGAGGTTCGGCTGTGCATGTATATGTTGTAAATGAGTGATTAGGTACATTAACTTGTAGCCATTTTTGTTTTGATTTTAGTTAAAGATTTTAAATTTAATGTTCAATTCACATTGTAACTGTAGATATGTATGCCTTTTGTCCTGTCCTTTTTTTTCACTTAGACCATGGCGCATATATGTGATGAAATCCAAGAATTAAAAAATCTTCCTATTTTTTTATTTCTAAAAGTTGGCAGCTATGGAATTTAAAATCTGTTAGAGGCATGTTTCAGTATTATGTTTAACACAACAGTCCGATCTTACTTTCAACTGTAACAATATTATAAGAAAATATTACTCACCGCGACGGAAGCGTCATCCACTTGAGTGTATACGGAATGATATTTCGTACGCAGCCATACGTAAGGCGCGAAACAGTGTTTTTCTTGTTTTCGTGCTGTGCAGTATCAAACAGTAAACTGTAAACAATTTTCCAATATAAGAGCAGCACATATGGGTTAATAGTGTATTCAGTAGTACGTTTTCCCGCGTAACACATTCTTATTCCTTGGCTCCTGCAGAAACCTCTTAACGGGGTTTTACTGTATCTCCTCGTTTAGTTCCGTACCTCTTATCTTTAAATAATTAGAAACATAGTACCCATTGTAGTTTTGGCCTCCCTCTACTTCTCTTACCCTCCATGATCAAGTCCATTATTATTCTCCTAGGTAGCCTATCCTCCATTCATCTCACATGACCCCATCACCGAAGATGGTTTATGCATACTGCTTTGAGTTCATTCCTTTCTTTATAACCCCATTGAGAGTATCCCTCCTGCTATTGCTCCCACCTGTTTGTACCAGCGATCATTCTCGGTACTTTTATGTCTGTTACTTTTAGGGTATGAATAAGTTACCCTGCGTGCACCCAACTTATAGATAATTTTTAATATTATATAATAAAGTACTATTCCTACTGTAATGATCATTCTTCTTGCTTTCCAAGCTTTTTGGTAGTTATATTTCCTTTTTCAGTGTCAATGAAACAAAACTAATGTCTTCTAATTGAAAACCTGACATACTCCTAATGGACAATTAAAAGTAGACTGAATTATGTGAAATAATCTTCTAATATATAATTAAAAGTAGTGTCTTCTTTATATGAAGTGTTGGTAAACAGGTTCTTTCTGAATTTTGACTGGCTTTAATCGGGAGTCTGATTTTTACCACGAAAATCCTGCCTAGATCAGGATACCTGGCAACTCTGATCTTGTGGCTTGTACAGATTTAACTATTTCAGTCCAATGTAGTTCAAATTTGTAAAAAAGTAATCGTTTCTTTAGTCCTGTGCCCAGAGGTTCATTGGAACTCCAACAACTCCACTTGAGAGGCATACTGTGGAAATGAGGAAAGTAATTTGAACTTGTTTATTTTGTGTGTTTTTTGTGCTTGTCAAATTGTATTGTTTCTTCATATGTATTTCAGAGTAGTTGCACTAAGTGAACTTTATCTAATAAAGACAATTTGTTTTTGCAGCTTACATGAGTTCCCCGTGCCACATTGAAGTTGTTCTAACTGAGAAAGAAGAGGTAGTGGCTAAAGCAGCAGAAGAGGAACCTACCAAGAAAAAGGTATCCAAGAAGAAGTTAGCTAGGCAGAAGGAGAAGATGATGCGGGATTAAGTTAAGAACTTGCATATTGTAAATGAATGGACATTAAATAAAAGTGATGCTTCGGAAGAGGCTTTTTCAAAATGATGATTTTTCATAACCTGCTACCTGAAGATTGATGAACCTCATTAGTGCTGCAGTTTGTCACGTCTCTTTCTGCAACATCTAGGTACTGATGTTACTTTTTAGGTCAACATTGATGTGAGAAAGGGGAACTCCTGAGAGGATTTAAATGGTGATGTGGTTGTTAGATGAACATAGTACTATTAAATTATTCCAACCTTTTGCTGTAGATTCCCATTTCCACACTAGGCAAATACTGGGGCTGTACCTTAAGGCTATGCCTGCTTCCTTCCCATTTCTACCCCTGTCCCATCCTTCCATCACCAAAAGCCTTTGCTGTGATAGTGCGATGATACACAAGTAGCAAAATATTTTGCTGTGAAATTTAATTAGTGAAATATTCATCTGTATCCTCAAACCACAGTATTGCAGGATTGATGTGTCGAAAACATCTTCAAGGAAGCAACACCATTGAGTAGTGATAGTTGGGGTGGATGAGCTTGACATGGATTGGAATTAGTTACTTACACAACATATAATTACAACCATAAACAAATTGAAGCAGCTGCACAGTAATGAAATTCTGGAGACGTGAATTTTGTTGGCTTTTTACATTTGAAAAGTCGCTGTAATAATGGTGGCGAGTTTATATGTAATTTTTTGAAAATCACAAATCCAAATCAGGGACTGCAGTTCAAGATAATTCACTGTCGGAAGCAGAACTTAACATGCCTGATGAAGGCCAATGCAATTTGGCTGAAAGCTTGGCTTCATTAAATAAATATAGTGGCTTTAATCCAGTATTCATTTACAGTAAAAGTCCGTTATAGCGAGAATTCATAACAGCGAAAAATTTACTCGCTATAACGGATTGTCTTTATATCCGATTTTTGTTTAAAAGTCGGAAAACCCTTCATGCGCTTTAAAATCGGTAAGAAACGGCAATCAGTTTGTTCAAAACTTGCGTTTCCGTAGATGATTGAAAATTTTCCGGCAATACCTATTCCATGCATCTCTACAATAGAACGATCCATCAGGAAATTATTCTTGCTGTCTTTAAAACTGTTACTTTTACGCAGCGTCAGATATAACCGGCTGCCGCTACATGCACGTCTCGCTTGTCGGGTTCGGCCAAATTCAGCGGCTAGCGATATATTGGCCTAATCGTGAACGTGAAAGTCAACGAACGAGTTTATATCGCCACAGTATGGTCATTCCGCCCTTGCGTTTTTCGTGCACATACCTCACAATTTCATCTTCGACTTCTTTGAAGCGTCCTTGTTGTGGACCACTGAATGCATTTATTGTACAGTACGCATTTTTTTAGCTTTTTGTCTTCACGCTAATGCTAAATACTGGCTTTAGTCAGGCCTATGCCGTATTTTCTTGCGGCTGCACAATTATTCTACATTTCCGTTGTTTAATAAACATTAACTTATAATTGGCATCATAATATTGACTAGAACCCGTTGAAAATTTGCCGGCAATACCTTTTCCATGTATCTTTACAACTATCCATCACGAAAATATTTCTGCTGTCTATAAACCTTAATTTTACTAAGCGTCAAGTACAATAGACGCGTTATGACTCTGCCACTGAGTAGCCATGGCTTTTCTAGAATTCGAAGGGTCGCATGCTTTGATGTCATTCTGCAGACTTGAAAAACACACAGGCTCTGTACAACCGGTTGTCGCGGCTAGCGATGTGTGGTAAAGAGGCGGTCGTTTATTGTCAACGAGTTCTGTGCGCGTGTGAAAAGCAGCAGCATGGTTACCGCGGTAGTTGCCAGTGGTATCCATTAACTTACTGTTAAGCCGCGAATGCAACAACCCTTGAGTTTTCGCAGATTCTGAGAAAAAAGTCTTGGATTCGGAGAAATACGGTATCACTCCAGAGATTTCTGTGGCATACACCTCAGCTTTCTTCTGCAAGAAGAGTCACCTAACCTAACCGTATATGTAGCCTATCATGAAAACATATTTGAAACGCATGTAGAGAAATAACCTCCTCGCGAAAAATTTACATTTAAATAGCCGTAACTAGACATGAGACGATATGAAATATCCTCTGAAATCAGTGATGTACTCTGCCATATCTTGAGGTGTATCACATTCTTACTTAATTTCCGTATATAACATTAAAATTAAGATATCGTTTATTTCAGTCTTTATTTTTAACGAGTTAACTGCTATCGGCCACGTTATTTACGCATTTATTACGAAAAGGTGTTTTCCTCCTTCATTTCGAATTTTATTTAGAGAACAGCAGTCAATGGGTATGCCTTTGAATGTTAATGAGAGAGCTCTCAAATGCACAAAGTGAGAAAACTATACCGTACCGAAGATGATCGATAGCATTTTGTTGCAAACGTTTCAGCTTTCTTATTCAAACGGCGTCACGTATCCTAACTTAACTGTACTATACGTATGATGAAAACACACTTCAAGCGCCAGTAGAGAAATTATACATTTCTCGCTATAAATTTTCATAATAGCCTTTCCGTAATTTAACCAGACGCGACAAAATACAAAGTAACCTATGAAATCAATTAAGCACTCTGCCATATCTCGAGGTGTATCCCATTCTTACTTAATTGCAGTATTTAGCCTCAAAATTAAGCGGTGGTTTAGTCAGCCTTAATTTTTAACGAGTTAACAACCATTATCGGACATGTTATTTACACATTTATTACGAAAATATGTTCTCTTTCATGGATGATTTCGAATTTTCTTTACGGAACAGCTGTCAACCAATATTACTAATCGACTCCGACATCGCCTTCGAATGTTGACGAGAGAAATTGCTAGTGTACACAGCGAGGAAACGATGCCGAAGGTAATCGATCGCATGCAATATCATTGCTGGGGTGCATAAATATCGGTAACGGAAAAAATCGTGCGCGCTTAATCGCTCGTAATAACGGATGCGCCAGTGATAGGGTTCTCGCTGTAACCGAAGGACGATACACAGTTTAATATAGGAATTTTGAAGGGACAGAAAAAAGTCGTCACTATAACGGAGTTCTCGTTATATGCCGTACTCGCTATAGCGGACTTCTACTGTATTAACATTATTCAAAGTCGTCCTCAGCCTGCAAATACAGGGAGTATGAACACTTCTCACTTCCTGTTCGCAGGCTGTAGGAATCCCCGAGCGAGTGCTATATGGCTTGTGTCTTGCCTGGCGTGATAAGAAGTGTTGACAGCTGAGGCAGCGATTGCTTGGCTTTGTTGCTCAGTTGGCTAATAACAATTCTACTTTTAAAATGTGTTGTAAGGTTATTGCGATGGTTAAGTACTCTACAGTGCAGAGAATTATTTTTGCTCGACTGTTATTTGCACAAGAAGAAACAAGTTAAACGGTGCCTACAAGAATTCTGTCGACAATTCCCAGTTCTACAGTACCATCAAAACATTACGCGTATCAATTTGCTCACAAGTGGCCAAATACTGGATGCGTAACTAATAGGAAAAAACAGCGAAGGAGAACAGCTCTCACACAGGAGAGGTTAAAAGATATACAGGCCAGACTGCAATTCAGTCCACATAATCCTCTTCGGGGAATAGCTCAGAAAACTGATATTTCAAATCGTTAGCACGGAGTGCATACCTGCCAACTTTTACAGTTTATTTGCTGCGTTTTACAACTTTGCAGACAAAAATTTGAAACTTTAACATGCGATATCACCCCACTTCCCTGCAATCAATTGTTTGCGTGGGCTGAAGGAAAGTCCAAGATAGTCGATAATTCATTCTTTGATATGATTGGTACAGTGAAACCTCGATTCTCCGTTTTTCGAGGGACCATGAAAATAAAACGTACAACACGGGAAAACGGAAAATCCGGGAATGAATGAAAACCATCAACAATTTGGCTAAACATCACAAAAATTAAATATGTATAATTATAATCTTACAAAAACTCCTAAACCAAACCAAACCAAACCAAACTACAGCCCCATTGGGACTTTGCCTGCCAAGCGACCGCTGCTCAGCCCGAAGGCCTGCAGATTACGAGGTGCGCATGGTCAGTGCGACGAATCCTCTCGGCAAATATTCCTGGCTCTGTAGATCGGAGTCGCCATCTCACCATTAGATAGCTCCACAATTAAAGGTATTCACGTAGGCTGAGTGGACCTGGAATCAGACTTATATCCAGGTAAAATTGCCTGACCTGGTCGCAATCGAACCCGGGCCCTCTGGATGAGAGGCGGGCATGTTAGACCGCGAAACCGCATTAATTACCGGTACGCGAGTTCAAAATCTCGGTACTTTATATTCAGTTTTACAGGGGAATCTTCGTCAGTTTCCCGTGAAAACTTCTTTCAGTTCAGCATCTTTGATTAGGCTAGTCAAACTTCGAAAAATCTAATAACGCCAAGCCAAACGACAATCGACCACACGTAGTTTTTAATTTTCTCATCTGATAAAATAAAGCACATTAGATACAAGAGCACCCAAAATGATGGCGAAATCCGTTCATTTCTTAATCTTTCATTGTAATTTAGTCTCCGGTATACTGTTCGTAGTCAGTTTCTGGAAATCTCGTACCGCGCAAATTAGGCCTACATCGACTTTTAAAGGTTATGTTGAACTCGAAAACATGGTTTCGAATGTAAGTATCGATTCTTAAAAGTTCTCGAATGCATTATATTCAGTTCTGCGCGTCACAAATCCAATCAAATTGGAAAGATAAAAGAAATGCAAAAACTTCAGAAATTACGGTTATTCGCGACCTTGAGGTCATCTGGAAAGCGCGCTCGCTGCACATGTCAGTACGAGTTTGAAATTATACCAACCATTTAAAATGTAACGTGCGCAAATAAAACGACTGCAGTTTTTGGCATTTTAAAACGAAAACGTAACATTCCCACTCTTACATCAGGACCTAAAGAGTAATAGGCAATCCCAAGACCTCCCATGGCTTTCTTTTTTTTTATATAATGTAGGGTGCAACATCTGTTTTGGTCTCGCTAACATATCATGTACGATAATATCAAAAGGTACTGAATTTGTGTTAAGAAGGAGCAGTTTCGATTCCTGCCTGAAAGCCAAGTTACTCTGCAGTGCCCTGAGCACAGTGCCGAAAACCTCCTCGGCAATATGATCGAAAAAATGTAAAAATATAAACATCTAACCCTGGACATAATATGGACGTTTTATAAGTGCGAACATATGACGAAACTCGTTCCGTCTTCAAGCAGAGCTGTCGAAATGCGCCGTGTCTCCTTGCAGTTGTTGTGGGGACCCTCTGCTTTATGATTTTCCGACATTCTCTAAACAATACCACCCGAATGCGATGCTAAGATGGTCTCTTATGCAAGTTCACCGCCGATCGCTTTTCTAGTACCGGTACAGTACTTGCTTTAATTATCGCAGTGACGGGGCGTTAACGCCAAGATCCATAAATATGCCATAGCCGTCCTTTCGTGAGATACAGTTTATTAAAAAACGATTGATCGAGGATTTAGCATTGATGGGACTGGAATTTTTGGACGGTTGATCAGGGAAAGCGTTTCTTCGAGGAACGGATAATGCGGGACTTTTACAACGTGATTTAATTACGATGCTCGCGGGACCACGTAATTTGAACGCATATTCCGGGAAAACGTATTTTCCGGGAACGGATAATCGAGGTTCCACTGTACTTTTAACCGTGTGATGTTTGTGTCGTCATTGGAATTGAATTTAAAGTCAGGGTAACAGTTCTTCCATGTGAATCTTAGGTGTCGACAGGCTCTGCTCAGCAAATTTTGTTCCGCGATTTTGTGTTATAACTTTTGTGCTTCGCAGTTTCCTGTATTCCGTGGACTAACTACATTCGTTCCATGTAATTAGCGACCTCATTATTACCAAAGCAGATAAAGGCAGTAGAACTGTCATAATGGATAAAATTGAGTATGTCGCAAAAACAAAAGATTTCTTTAATAATAGCAATTTCTCAACAGTCAAAAAAGATCCCACCCGAAAGATCCAACGTTTACTAAAACTTTAAAGAATACTTCCTATCTTGTCATGGATCAGGAAAAATTGAACATGAACCCAGGTCTGCCCACTGCAGAAGCCCTCCCCAAGATTCATAAGGCCGGTATCCCCATTTGCCCATAATTAATTACAGACTTAGTCCTTTGTACAAATTATCCCAATTCATTCAGAAGTTCCTAAAGAAAAATTAACTTCTTATCTAACAAATCCACCAAAAATACCACAGAATTAATAGAAAAACTTTTGAAATCCAACCTAAACATTCCCTGGAGATCACCAGGGATACAGATAAATCCCTTTTCTTTTCATCGGTGAGAAACTAACTTTTGTACTGCCTGTGACTACATCAACTACAAGTATCCACTCAAGGATGATGTGTTGAAGCATGCTCAAGTTGCTAGGTCAGACAAAATTG
Source organism: Anabrus simplex (assembly GCF_040414725.1). Classification (NCBI taxonomy): domain Eukaryota; kingdom Metazoa; phylum Arthropoda; class Insecta; order Orthoptera; family Tettigoniidae; genus Anabrus; species Anabrus simplex. The sequence goes on from NC_090265.1 coordinate 1,052,818,681, forward strand.
AAGATGCACGCTTTTCTTCCATTTGTTTTTTCTTGGAAAAGTTTCCTATCATGTTATGCAAGGAAGAGAATGAAACTACAGATGAGGTGGTGAATGAGCTTAGGCAGTTCACAGCTCTTCAGGTAGATGACATTTTGGCTGCAAATCAAGATGCTGCAAGTGATTCCAGTTGGGCACAAATATCAAGAATTCGTGGTGCCGATGGACGTCTTAAGTATAACCAAATTTCTAGAGTAATGCTCTATGTTCTCACCATACTCTGTAGCAATGCAGTGTGAACATGTTTTCAGTTTTGTGAAGAAAAATAGAACAGAGTTGTGATCATCCATGTCCAATGAATCTCTGGAGTCTGTTTCTACTTTGAAGGCCAGCAGTTCTGGTCCATATGACAAATAATTTTCTCAGGACTTTTTGCAGGAAGCTAAAGGTCACAACTATGACTTTCAAGTCGAACTAGCATGTGATTTGCAGTGTGCCTTATATTATTTCTTGCCTGTGTTATGTTAAATAAGTTTTATTGTGCAAGGCCTTTTTCTATTACTGCATATCTGCTTAATTTATCAAGGATGCCGTGTTATGTATGTTCCAAAGCAATATTCACCATGCCTGCTGCTGTTTAACATGGATTTCTTCTTGATATGTTCATCTACAAATCATTGGCCTATAATATGATGTAAGTAGATATTTCATTGAGATATCCTGTTTAAAGCATGAATTATTGTATTATGTAGCCCAGAAGTATTTTCGTCAAGCCGGGTATTACAAGTGACTATTCTCATTTTAGAACCCGTATTGAAGATCAATTATGATGTAAAAATACAATGGTTTCTTACAATCCACCTATTCAGTACATTTTTTTAAAATGCTATTTGTTCAGGTCATCGACCAATGTGGATCGTTTGCCTTTACTGGCACCATATTGTATGACCCTGTGTGAAATTGGAATGGCGGTAGTGTGGAATGTTGTGTGTGAGGGAAGGAAGATTAGGGACGTCACAAACAGCCAGTCCCCTGGCCAGGGATATCAATCATTACAATTAAAAAACCCTGACCCGGCCGGGAATCAAACCCAGGGCCGCTGGGTGACGCGATGCCCCCTACACCGCGCGGCCAGACTATTCAATACATAATTAGCTTAGTTAGGATTACATCCTTACTAAATTGTTGTACAAGGTACTTATTTTGTTCTTCTTCTGAGCAGCATCAGCCACTATAGTTACTCTAGGTTGATTACGACCTTGAACTTTGAAATAATTTATGCTACTTTACAAACATATGTTATTTTACCAAATTCTTTGGCTATCTTAATTCAATGTTCATGTATGAATCTTAGTTATGGATCTAAAACACTTTACTGTTATGTACATGTACCTTCCCATTCCTAGGCCTTTCCTATCCCATCATCGCCATGAGACCTATCTGTGTTGGTGCGATGTAAAACAAATAGCAAAAAGTCTCAAAAAATTGTTCTTCAAGCTAAAAACATTAATAGTCTAAAATCTTGAAGATAACATTCTCTTAAATATAGAAAATGAATGAGACTATTAATGAACTTATTAAAATTTTACTTGAGATATCTCTAAAATATTTTGTTTGTGTTCATTGGAACATTTAAACATCTTTAAAACTTCATGGTTCTTCATCTTATGAATTGGGTTTATCATGTCTATCATAAATGATATTGTAGTTCCTCCGTATCATTTACTTAATGCTGGAATGACTCTTTATATGTCAGAAGTTTGTCTTGTTTATTCCTAAAGTGTTGTGTGCTTGTATGGGGCATTAGTCTCAAGGGATGCTCTAACTTAAAAGTTGAAAGTTGATGTGAGCACTCCAAATTTAGACTTGAGCTTGTCGATATATCTGTAACAAGGAAAAATTTTGTGTAAATATTTTCTATTAATCTGTGTGAGCCTTGCGTTAAAAGGAATTTTCACTTACCCCTCTGACTGTTGCCTATGGGCCGATTGCAGAAACTGTTTAGACGATGTCTACGGTTAAACAGTGCCTAAGTATGGCTGCCGCATTGCAGAGATGTTATTTATCACTTAGACATTGTCGAAAACCGATGTTCAACCGGTCATGTTTAAACACTGCCAAGAGCACTGTTTAACCCCAAATGAGAGGAGTGAATCGCAATCAGAGGTTATGTTCCATGAAACATGTAATTTGTATTATGTTGAGATGATTCCCCAAAGAAAGGTTAGTCCGACGGCCTCTCTGTGGGTCGCCCGCTGCTAAATCGCAGCAATTCATTTGACATGTACGGGGAGATAGATCTTAACCCGGGAACGCCGGAGTTTTCAATTTTCGTTTTTTTAAATTTTTGTTTAATATACCCAGCATTCACATATCAGAGAACATTTAAAAGTCATTTTTCTAAAAATTGAATCGTTGGTTTTTAAATGAGGGCCTGGTACCATACGGTACCGCACGGCGCTTGACATAGCTTTTGGTTGGAACATAAAAATTGTTACCTCTTTAGAATACCATGGAACTGAATGCTTAATATTGTTACAGAATATCACTTACAAATTACTGAGCAATAAACAAAAGAAGAAACGGTGTTTATAGGTTTATTTGTGATATCCCTTTGGAATTCCGAAATATAACATTAGCTCAGACGTGACATATCTTTAGGAAATACGAGTAATATTATTTCAGCTTTTCTTATTTAGTCACCCATTTCCACTCTTCACTAGTTTAGAATGGCAAAATGCTGTTTACACAAACGCCCACACTACACGTGACGCATTCTGTGCGGCCGCGGAATTCGCATTCGTTCGCCGCACAACTCCTGCTTTGGTTTGTCGGAGCGATATAGTGATGTACGCCATTGAATCTCAAGGTGTCAGATACACTAAGAAGTGTAAACAACTGCATTTATTTACCTTAAAATACCACCCAAATATATATGTCGTAATAAATATTTTGCACCTACCCTTTTCTGATTGTGGTACTTACACATAGCTACTTAGAAGGAAAATGCCGATGAAATTTTCATTTCTTCGGGGTTATTTTTCGTTTGTAAAAAGCATATACCGGTAGTTGTTGACTTCAGAGCACAAGAAATTCATAATTTCATCGTAAAGAAAACCCTCATATTTCGGTCGGCATCATATATCGAAAAGTGGAAAATTTCGCACTAGGGAATTGGAGTGAAATTGGGCCATACGCCATCCAGGTATCTGGTGGATGAGGTGATGATTTTGCTCTCTTCCCGGGCCATGAATCATTATCGGACATGGATTATCTACTCCTGTGCGGAATTTGTTGCTTTAGCACTATTTCTGCTGGTACCCGTGATTGACCTCCCGTAAGGTTATCTGCGAGACCCCCTTCATCTTCCTCGGATAATACCTTAGATTCCAGTGGTTCAGTATGTCATGCCGTTTAATTTTTAAAAGTAAAATATACAATTATAGATTTTTATGACACACATAAATCATTATTTGCAACTACAGTATGAATTGTTACCCTTAGAAGTAAGGAGGAGAAAGTAAACAGAGAGGCATGGTAAGCGCCGTGCGGTACCATACGGTACCAACGGAATAATTTGTATCATAACAGCTGACACAGGAATGCTGACCAATTGCTTGTTATTTCAATTCATGGACTTATATTTCAAGACAATAAATCACATGATACAAAATCATATTCTCAATATTTATAAACAAAGTAAAGCAACTTACTTTAGACAGGTAGTCATTTTTATTCCTCTCGACACGATCTCAAATTACAAGCAGTTGTTGCCGCAAACAAATACTCAAATAAAACCTTTTGTTGATTTTAGGCATTGTAGAGAGTATCTCCTTGACAATGTAAAGCGAAGTTGCCAGATTTATGGCGCGAGTAAGGATCAGTATGAGAAAATCAGAAGTAAGGCGCACTGGTACTATACGGTACCGCACGGCGTTGCCGGGTTAAAATAAGGTTTCGCTTTTCGAGAGACTTGTTTCTTGAGACTGACCAAGGGACAGTCTGGTAATTGTCAACTAGAATACAATTCTTGGAAACCGATATATTTCATTGTATACATGGGTTAATTTCCATGGAATTATAGGTCACTTCGACTACATAACTACGTGTGGCGATCGTCAGAGGGCTGTCACATACATAAACCGCGATGGATTCGCTTATATTTACTGCCAGGTAAACACATAATAGTGAAAACTAAAACGTAGGTTGTATGGGTTTTTTATATATAATCGTACAAGTTTTCGGCAACTATTACATAGGAAAAGGCAAGTGGTGGTGATTATTGTTTAGAGGACTGGGGAAGAAGAGTCGTGGCCATAATAACAGCCCTAGTATTTGCCTGGTGTAAAAATAGAGAAACTACGGAAAACAATATTCAGGGCTGTCGATGATGCGTTTCGAACCTACGATCTCCCGATTACAAGCTACATCTATATGGCCCGTACAACACACTCGGTTACACATTACTATTGCTTCATCTTCCCTTCGTCGAAGCTACCGTATTTATGAGTAGATTACACTCACTGTAAAAACGTTATAATCAAAGTTACACTTCCCGTACGGTGGCGTGTCGCTCTAGTGTCGATAATATTATGAGATTTAATTTCCACCGAAAGCGATACTCTTATCTGTGGGCAAGTCATGCTCATGCTTAGCCATATTTGAGTAATGTGTAGGAAGACAAACAGCTGACTGGCGTTCGGCGCGCCCACCGACGAATTTCATTGGTTGCGACAAGCAAAGAGTTGCGTGAAAGATACTTCTATCTCCATTTTCAAACCAATATTGAAACTTTAAGCGATATCTAGTTAAACATCGACTGAACATTGTTTATGCAATGGAATATCATGCTTGATTTAGACGTTGTTTAGGTAGACATTGTCTAAGGCTTAAAACTAGTCATCGTTTCTGCAATCGGCCCTATGTGTCTGGTAGTGTTTACAGCTTGGTGACAAATGCTTGTCGCTCCGTTAGCACTCCTCGTATTGTACGAGTGAGTGCGTTTTGGCAGGGAAGTGGAACTGGGCGGCTTATTGAAGGCTGGTGTGGTTTGTGGAGAGGAATGCCTAGAGGGAGCATAGGGAGGGGTTGAGTTTGTGTAGTGGGATTATTGATATTTTTAGGAATGAAAATGTTAGAAAATTTATTTATATCTGACTTAAGTGATTGTATTAATTTTGGTAACGGTTCTAATAAGGGATTCTTTACTTCGATCTCATCATTTAGGTTTCTATCTTTGTTAAACTGTTGATCTAAATGAATGTAAATATTCTCTAACTCCATAAATTTTCCTTTTTTGATTTTTCTGATCATTCTTAAATCTCTCTGTGGTTGTGAAACTGTGTCCAGTTTCTTGCATGTGAGCTTTCATTGCGGAATGTTGATTCTGTTTTGCTGCATGTTCTAGGTATTGTACCCGGAAAAGTGTTTGTCTTTGAGGCGCTTGATATTAAATTAATGAGCATGGATTCTATCTAGGGAATGGCTTTATCATTGGAGTTGGTACAGAGAGGAGTATAGTTATCTTAAAGTTTTTTTTTTTAAATCTGAAATTATTGATTATTGAAAGCAAGTTGATATCACCTTCGTACAGCAGCATGGAAGTGTTGTGGCTGGTTAGCAACTCAGAGTCCTGAGATGGCGCCGGACACGGCCTGGGCGGGGACCACGCCTATTGGATGAGAAGTTCTGGACTTTCTTGGAGTTCTGGAATGTCTTGAAGTTCTGGAATTTCCCGAAGTTCTGGATGCACACATTCAGAGTTCGATTCGAGATGTGATTGATATGTGAGTTTACTGCACGGCACTCCACACATTCATGGCACTGCTTAAAGAGATACAACCTTTCAATGATTGTTACTACACTCTTAACATTGAATTGAAAACGTCCTGCAATAATCACTCGGAGAACAGGATGATTTTGAAAAGCTTACAGTAAATCAGAATGTTCTGTAGGATTACAGTCACCACAGTTCTTAACGCATAGTTTCTGAAGATTTAGAACACATTGACACATTGGCAATGGACTGAATAAATGAAATAACACTCTGAAACTGTTCCGTCAGTAGGCAAAGCGAGTAAAAAAAAAAAAAGTCATAAATTATGGATTCACTCAAAATGCTGGAAAGTTCTATGCTTTCTGGAAACCTGACATGCGTATTCTGAGTTATCACAGTCTTTAATGAGGATAAGAATCTAACACAAGTCCCGATGCAGCACTTTGAAAGTATTGAATATTTTCACAATTAAACGTAATGTTTGAACGTCCCTAAGTTTCAAAATTCTTCACAGAACGTAAATTCGAGGGGCACTTGGGAAAAAAAGTCATATCGTTCACACGAAAGTTTATGTTGGTAGGACACAAGTTCAACCTACACGTTCGGAAAATTTATATGTTCACGAAAATACAAGTTTGAATAAGTTCCAACGTGGTACCCAACACTCATGAAAATTCTAAGTTCTTTCAATCATCGTCGGATAACCAAGTAGCAGCGTGGCACTTAAGAAACTGACAAAGTCCCTACGTGGCACTTTAAGAAAATAAAGTCCAATCTGACACTCGAAGAATAACAAGGTTTCTATGTCACTTTAAGAAAATAAAAGTCCAATGGGACACTCGAAGAATATGACAAAGTCCCAACACGACACCTTGAGAAAATAACGAAGTTCCAACACTTGATTGCTTTTTTTTTTTTTTTTTTTTTTTTAGAACATACATACACGCAACAAGTATATGCATAATAAAGTGGAAGGGTTTCAGACAGTTTGCTTTTTTTAAAATATATTGTACAGCTTTTACAAATTTTCGGGGATTGTCCATTATCCGACGCCTGGGATACCAGATATGAAGACAGACAGCGAACGGTGAAAATATTTAACCATTGGACATTCTTCTTGTAAAACACTTAGAGATCTGGAAGATATACGGGAGGTTAAACCATTGTTTCCAGAGGAGTGAAACTGAAATGAGAATTTAAGCCGGAATGCATGGTGGAGAAGTGGAGGTTTAAGGTCTGGTTGGCTGCGGCCTGTAGGTGACGGAGGACTAAGGAGCGATTGTAGGGGTGAATGTTGAGTAGGGAGAGAGTGACAAAACGAATGAGATCTACGGTGGGTCGTGAGAACAGAGCGATTGGGCGATGTGGGCGGGTCTATGGTTCTAATAGGGGCTACCAGGTCTGGGCGATTATGGGGAGGGGAAGGGCGGCTTCTACAACGGCGGGAGTATACGGGGTGAGTGCCTCCACAGGTATGACACTGGGGTGGTTGGTGGGTGTTGGGACATCGGAACGTAGCGTGTTGCTGGTTACAGTGTCGACATGATGGGCGTTGGGCAGTGCAGTGCGTGGTGAGATGATGATTGTAGGTGAGGCACCTCTCACACCTGATCGATTGGGGAGGCGGTGCACGTGAAGGTTCAACTTTATGGTGGTGACGGTGAATCGAGACTCCGCTGGCAGGTACTCGGTCGATGTCTGCTGGTGTGGGGAGAAGAATCCGGACCATGTAAGTTAAACCCGTGGCGTTCCTGATCCGGAATGCCTTTTTCGCCGGGAGGCCTTCTGCGTTGAGCTCGGAGATGATTGTATATTCAGAAATAGAGGGGTCGACGCCGCGAATGACGCAACTAAGGAGGCTGTAGCGTGGTGGGGGAGGTGAAGTTTTGAGAGATGGCTGTGGGAGGGGTTGAAGGGGGTTGTTGGATCCGAGACGTTGAGCGCCGATGGCCGTGGTGAGAAAGTTGGCAGCAGTGTCTCCGTTGACCTGGATGATGACTCCATTTGTAGTTTTACGGATATCCGCTACGTCTTCTCGGCGCATGTTGTAGCGTAATAGGGTGGAGAAAATGGCATGGGGTGAATGGAAGTCAGAGGAAGGACTAGTAAGTAAGAAGGAATGAGTTCCTGCTGGGGCGGGTTGGAGGAAACGGGAGCGAGTAATAGGGCGTCGAGTACCGGAAACAGCAGATAAAGTAAGCTGGGGAAAATTGGAAGTGGGGGTGGCAGTAGTGATTGGAGGAGGAATAGCCTGAACGGAGGTGTCCATGGGTAGCGATGGATCAGTTCGTGCCACTGCTGATGCGTGTTGTTGGTCTCGTTCCTCGGGTGCTGGAGAACTTGGTGGCAGACTCGAAAATTTAAACTGAAAGTTGGAGGCATTCCATTGTGGAGCTGGCGTCGTTGGGATGAATCTGGCCTGGTAATCTGGCGCTGCAAAACTCGACATGACCGCCGAGTGGTAGGCGACTGCGACTGATGGGCCGAGATCCGTGATGGTGGTAGTGTTGGTACTAGTAGTAGCCGTTGTAGTAGTCAAACAGTGAGGAGAAAATGGAAACATGGTGTTCACGTATGTTCCAGTAGACTGGCAGGACAATGTAACCACCCTGGGTGGTGTGGTAGTTCCTGGCGATGGGCTCGTCCTGAGGTGAAACCTCCCCGATTTTCGTTGTCCACCTGTTCAGTTCACTTTTTCAATAGGGAATGCCCTACGTGCCTGACTTGCGGTGATTGAAAACCGTTGGACAGGGAAGGAGCCCTGAATTCGTAGGTCGGGTGGTCCTTTTATACCCGTTCGCATGGAAGTGTCTAGAACCCGGGTATTATCTGCCCTTATTTCTCCTAAAGTATTCGGTGGATTTCCGTGAAATCTTGACAGATTGCGTCCATAGTAATGGTTTTTATGATGGCAGTGTCGAAATAGGGATAGTTTAGCGCAAAATAGACTTTTGCGGGTAAGCTAGGACATTACCATATATGGTACGTATAGCGTGCTCAAGGAGGTCACGTCACTCGCTGCGCACGTCATTGAGTTCGGCGGGTTGCATACCTTCCATCTCGCGCGAAGTTCAATAAACATACTTCGGACTTCTCTCGTAGCGGCGTTCCCGGTACACTTGTCTTTAAAAGGTCCACATTAGCTTCATGGTAGGTAAAATCTTGTTCGTTTAAGTTAGAAGCATAAGATGAAGATGTAGTCTTGTTTGATTACAATTCTGACAGCAGTAGCGGTTCCTTTCTTGTCTATATTGTGCGAGTTCCGAAACAGCACTTCCCAACCACAACAGCAATAACTGTAATACCAGACACAATATAGACAAAGGAACCACCACTGCTGTCAGAATTTTAATCAAACAAGACTACGTCTTCATCTTATGCTTCTAACTCTAGATTTTACCTACCATGAAGCTTATGTGGACCTTCTAATGACAAGTGTTGAATTATAATACACCTAGCTATTAACCAACTAAATACAATACATCATAGAAACATATCATTACTTACAAACATAGTATCAACCGACTTAAATCTTTGATTAACAGCACGATAACTACATGAAGAAAGCACACGCAAGAGATGTAGTAATAATAATAATGTTATTTGCTTTACGTCCCACTAACTACTCTTTTGCGGTTTTCGGAGACGCCGAGGTGCCGGAATTTAGTCCCGCAGTTCTTTTACGTGCCAGTAAATCTACCGACACGAGGCTGTCGTATTTGAGCACCTCAAATACCACCGGACTGAGCCAGGATCGAACCCGCCAAGTTGGGGTCAGAAGGCCAACGCCTTAAGCGTCTGAGCCACTCAGTCCGGCGCAAGACATAATTAAACTCGCCAAATTTTAGACTCGAATCATATTGTATCATTCACGAACACTACCATCAACTGATATATTTCATAGCCACAAGACTTTACCAAGAAATGAGGAGATAAATGCAAGACATAAACATTAATCAGCGCTTTACATACGTTTTTAGTACATTTTAATGTGTTTTATGTGTTTGTACAACTGATTAGCTCTTAAGTTTAAGTTTTTTAGAATCACAACTTAAACCTCAAGGTCATTCATACTTACCGCAATTTAAACGATAAATCATTATGCCCCATTAGACATATCCGAATATGCCAATCAAAGATGGGAACTTCCTTCAAATATTGTAATGTGATTTATGCAAAACATCAACATTAGCCAGCTGATGATGGCCAAATGGGTCAAAACCAGTATTATAAGAACTACAAGTATGATGAATTGTATTGATCAGGTGAAATCCTTTCTTTTCCATATATGTGTAATCTATCAATACGGACATGATGCTCGTAAGTAATGATAATTGCTGGATTAGTAAAAGTAAATGTTGCAAACTTGGACTTATTGGTTTTGTCTGGGATGAGATTAGTAGCCATTTTCAGTTTCATCTTATTGATCATTTCTGTTTTACGTTATGCGCCAAAATATTTACAGTAGTGATGGGCAACGCTCGAGACTCTCGAGACCTATCCTCCTGTAGTGCAAGCGGTGCGACGTACCAGTAACTACAACTGTAAACTTGAAAGTATATCATTGGCAGTTATTGCGTGAAATAACGTTCTCAAATGAAAACGTGTGAGCCAATACATTTGATCAAAAGCCTGGAAATGTACGGTACTGCATGTTCAGCTATGAACCCCTTAATACCATTAACGAAAGTGAAAACCAAATATCAGTATCTTATACTGCTCACGGCTCATTTGAGGTGGACATCTTAGCTGAATAACCCTGCATAATTTGTGAATAATTGTAGATAGGTTGTACACATACTCTGGATGCTAGATGCGTGCGTTATTCGAACTTGAAACGAGGAAAGATGTGCTTTGCCACACACGCAACCCCCATTACTTATGCGTGGAACGTGTAATCTAAAATGCCCGACTTTGCTCCCAATTCCTTCAGCAAGGGAGATGGGCAACGCTCCAGAGGAGTGCGACAGGCCTCGGCGGCCGGCACAATTCCCATCCTCGCCGCAAGAAGGGGGCTTCATTCATTCCATTCTTGACCCGGTCAAACGACTGGAAACAGGCTGTGGATATTCAGATGGGCAACGCTCTCGAGACGTATTCTCGTGAGTTGCGAGCTGTGCGACGCGACGTCCCAGTAACTACGAGTGCAAGCTTGATAGTTATCATCAATAGTTTTCATATGGAAACGTGTGTGACGATAAATTTTGTCAAAAGCCTAGCAAAGCACTGCATGTTGAACTATGCGCTCCTTAATACCATTAATGAAAGTGAAGACAGAATGCCAGTATCTTAAACTGTTCACGAGTTATTTCAGGTGGAATTCTTAGCTGAATAACCCGTATAATTAGTTAATAACTATTATTAGGATGTAAACCTACCTGCATGCCTCACATTCGTCGGCAGGGTAGCTTCTTGTGATCCAGACCTGGCCGGAGGTGTTTTGCTTTTTTTGCTAGGAGCTTTACGTCGCACCGACACAGATAGGTCTTATGGCGACGATGGGATAGGAAAGGCCTAGGAATTGGAAGGAAGTGGCCGTGGCCTTAATTAAGGTACAGCCCCAGCATTTGCCTGGTGTGAAAATGGGAAACCACGGAAAACCATTTTCAGGGCTGCCGATAGTGGGATTCGAACCTACTATCTCCCGGATGCAAGCTCACAGCCGCGCGCCTCTACGCGCACGGCGGAGGTGTTCTGTGACGATGGCTCTTCATTGATATTAATGCGTTTGTACGTGCCGGATCATCCCAGAAGCATTTCTGCCGACGTATTTTACTTATTTTAAACAAGAAACACAGCAGGCTGTGTTATGTCACATCTCTTCAAAATACCGACATCCACGACTTGCGTTCCATTTCGGACATCGTCTTCTAGTTTTGCGTAAAACTAGTACAATTTCACATTGCACCGTCATATATCGAAGTACCTAATTATGACGGGAATATTCTATAACATTGCAAGGAATTATTTGAATTATTTCCTTCGTCTCCAAAATATCGGTAAGCACAAGCAGTGGTCATGTTATTGAATGTGGGGGTCTGATAACGATGTGCACTTACCTGTCGAAAGAATTTGAGCAAACTGAAGCATTTTAGATTACACATTCCACTCATGCGTAATGGTGGTTGCATATGCAGCAAGGCGCGTCTTGCCTCGTCTCGAGTTCGAATAATGCACGCCTCTAGTATCCAGGTACGTGTACCTACAGTAGCCGTCAGGTTCTGTACTTAAACCACTCATTCGTGTACCTACCAGTGCTTACAGTGCCAGAATGCGTATCCTTTTTAATTATGTTATACTGCGTCAAAATAGACATCGGTAGAAATGAACGCCCTAGTCGCTTGTTGACACGTATTTACGAAATGGAAAAGGCCCGTGGTTGGCTATTTGCATACTCGGCACAAACAACATTCAGCTCCGACTACCTGTAGACCTACGACACGCTGCTCACCGCACAATGCGGGGACAACGCTCTCGAGATCTCTCGAAATTTCTCGCGAGAAATAGTGCCTGCGCTAGTCTCGAGAAATCTCGAGACCTAGTCTCAGACTGCCCATCACTAATATATAGTACTCATTTTCGCGCATGTGCACGCTTGAGCGTCTGCGTGTTGTTACATCGCCATGATGACTTGTTAGTTGTGTAAAGAACGTTGTTCTCTGTGGTTGGAAGTGACAGTGCGTCTCGCGACGGAGGAAAAAGTGTTTATAGTGGAGTATTATTTTCGCTCATACGGAAACGGTTATAAAGCCACCACCTAGCAACACAGTTACGCTATCGTTAAAAAGTTTCGTCATAAGGGTAGTGTATTATCAACGCAAGGGAAGGTCTGATAGACCAGTAACTGTGTCCACAAATGAAAGTCTCTACGTGTATTCAATCAGGTGTTGCAGTCTCCAAAGCGAAGTCTTCGACGAACAGCCCTGAAATTAAACATCAGCCCTACGTCACTTCGGCGATTGTTTAAAGACATGGGTGGATTTCCGTACCGAATACAGGTTGGCAACGATTGACGGAGCACGATAGGCATATCAGAGTGGAATATTGTCCACGATTTTTGGCCATGGTGTACGAGGATCCAAATTTCTTGTTCAAAGTGTGGTTCTCCGACGAAAGTCGCATTCACTTGGACGGTTTTATCAATCGCCAAACAACTCGCTTTCTTGGTTTTGAGAGGCCAGAAACCGCTACATAATGTGCGTGTGACAATTTGGTGTGCAGTGTCAGGAAACGGTGTGCTAGGTCTGTATTTCATAGAGAATGACGGTGCACCTCTTACTGTTAACCAGGAACGCTATAAGAACATGGTGATCGGGCTATTTATTCAGGATCTAAGAAGGTTTTGTCGTGCCAAGAACATGCAGATGAATAGACAGTGGTTCCAATAAGACGGGGCGACCTTCCACACCGCTCGACAGACTATGGCTATGCTGCAAGAAACCTTTCCAGGACGAGTAATTTCCCGCGGGGCTGAGTTCCCCGATCTCACACCACCTGATGCTTACGTGTGGGGAATGTTAAAAGGAGCAAATTTTCAATTGTCCAGATCTGCCCAAAACTGTGCCTGCATTACGTCAGAAGATCATCTCGTCCTTCGGGACTCTGCAGCAACCTATGTTCCAGAATATGTTGGAAAATCTGCGTGATCGTTATGAACACTGCCTACAGCGCAATGGAGCACATTTTGAACAATACACTATCATCTCGATAAGTAAGGTAATGACAATAAAACTAACAAAATTTCCAGTACTGTATATTTTAGTGCATACTGTATAACCATTGATTAAAGCTAGGCCCTTTATGAAATTGAGCTCCTTCCTGGAGGGTAGAATCTATCATCCCTGAAAAAAAAAATGGTTAGGGCAACAGGCCTACCGACTTCCGAGGCCCTTAAAAGAGAAATATTAAATATCTTGGTGGAGGAAAAAAGTTAAACATGATAAAGATAAATATAGCTTCATCTAGTTTTCACAAGTCGTGCTGAGTAGTTCAGACGGTTGAGGCGCTGGCCTTCTGACCTCAACTTGGCAGGTTCGATCCTGGTTCAGTCCGGTGGTAGTTGAAGGTGCTCAAATACGTCAGCCTCGTATCGGTAGATTTACTGGCACGTAAAAGAATTCCTGCGGGACTAAATTCCTGCACCTCGGCGTCTCCGAACACCGTAGAAGTAGTGAGTGGGGCGTAATGCCAATAACATTAATTACATTTGCATTTTAACAAGCTGAGCATACCAAGCAAGAAAAGTGTCTTGGTGACATTTTAGTCGTTCAATATAAGAATGTCTTTGGGTGCTAATATTTTAAACACCATCACTTATTTTTAGCACCAGTAATGTGTTTTTACGTGTGTGCAATTATGTTATTTATTTCATCAATATTATTATAATTATTATAATTGAGCATAGTTAACTTAAAAGAATGAGACCACTCCAACAGACAAGAATTTGTTTTGTGTAGAGATATACATTTGTTAAATTCACGTTGTTTTCTTTCATTATGTACAGTATGGTGTATAGTTCCGATGTGCAATAGTACATCGCATACCACATACCACCACAAACAAATTGTTTATAAATGTTCCAAAGGACGCTAAAACTAGGGAGAAATGGATTTTGGCGAGCCGAAGAAATGCTGGTGATATATCGGAGAAGTGTAGTTTATTTCTTTGGAGATCATTTTAACGTAAGTTGAATTTGTTTGAATTTACAATCACATGTCAGCTGTTCTAGTGGTAAAACTTTACAATTTAATATATGATACTTTAATTAAATGCTTCAATTACATCTTGGAATATGAAAGTAATAAACAGTGCATTAATTAATTCTGATTATGAAAGCGTTCTCCAAACCTAACTTAAGTTTTGGGTGATCCGTGTCAAGGTAATAAATCAAAGGGGTTATGAACCATATTGACAGCTCTAATTATACCAGTTTATCTTGGCATGCGACAGTTATTTATGTCGTTAGTGAAGAGCTTACATTTGTAAACAAATTTAGGCTATAGCTAAATACTCGATAATATAACAAAAAGTAGGCGTGTACATCAAGGTCAGCCAACTGCGTGTACGTGTGATGTCAGGTAACACGTCACACACACTGCTCGGGCAGCGAAAAGAAGTACTTAGTACTGTAACTGAGAAGTGAAGGCTAGATGGGCGAGGGAAATCACAACGTCATTCTTAGGAGGATGCCCAAGGGCTGCAGGTATGTGTAGTACATATTTCTCTCCACATAATTTATTGTAACGTAACTTTGTTATGAATTAACATAAAAGTCATAAAGCAACTTTATTTCTACATATACAAACTAAACTAGCTTTTTCCGGTGAATCTTCGGAACTGATATTGAACACAAAATTGCTGTGTTTTACAGTATCACCCGCTGTAAAAAAAATAGGGCTAATAGTGAAAAACAGCACAGTTTTACAACAAAAATAGTACAGAGAGTAATCTGTAAACTCAAAACATACGTTTTATCTCATGATATCGATACTCGGTTGCCACTCGTGGGTTTCCTTGATTTTTGTAGTCTTGTTTCGTTTACTAGTTTTGCAATAGTTGGAGTTAATGTTTGAGGAAATACTAAGTTTAAGAGCACACTTCAAATCGTGGCCTGACAACTGGCTTCAATGTTTTGGTGTTGTTGATTTATAGAAAAGATTCGTTCACAGGCATACGTGGAACCGAAAATACTCAACATTCTCGCTGCAAACCTATGCAATCGGGGAAACCTTTTTTTTTCTTAAATATTATGAGCCCAACTACTCCAGAATTGCGCCCTAACATAGAAGGTGCACCATCTGTTGCTATTGAAACTAGTTCGTTCCATGGCAAAGAAGCATTTTCAACAACACTTACAATGCAGTTGAAAATGTCGATGCCTTTCATGGTATTCTTCATAGGCACTAAATCCAGTATTTCCTCCAGAATTGTAAAGTTTTTGTCAACCCCTCGTATGAAAACGGCTAGCTGGGCCATGTCAGAAATATCTGTGCCCTCGTCAACTGCTAAGGAGTATGCCCGGAAGCTTTTTGTCAGTTCTAATAATTGTAGGTGGACATTATCAGATAGGTCTTAATTTTTGTCGACACTGTGCGCGGACAAGCTGGTACCGTAGCTTCGAACTCTTGAATGATATTTAGACAAAACTCCTCACCTGCTAGAATTAAACATTGCTTTACGAATTCACCACCACTGAACGGTTTAAGTTTCTTTGAAATTAAATATGAAATTTTATAACTCAGTCGAACTGCTGACTCACTGATCGAATGCTCGACATGGTTATTTAATTTACCTTTTAGTTCTGTAATTACACGTACCCTTTCCTCGCCTTGCTACTGATCATAATCTGCAGCGTGATACAAACTGTAGTGGCGTTGTAAATTATATATTTTTACATACTGTAGCTCTTTTCTACAAACTAAACATTTAGCTGTAGCAATCCTATCATTTTCAACAAATAAATATAGATCTTCCCATAAAGATAAAAAGATCGGAGGTGTAGATAGCTTCTCGCACCGTGATGTGCCCGGTTCGTCCATACTTATGTACTGTGCCACTAACACTATACGGCTTGAGGATATTGATTGGTATGTCAAAATCATAAAAAAAACCTTTTCGGAATTTGATCCTAGATTTAACAATTTGGAGTGTCTGGAAACTTATTTTCAACTTTTAACCACGCCATTTTCAGTTGTTGCAAATAACGTTGATGTAGACCCACAGTTAGAGTTATTAGATTTACAGTGTGATAGAGAACTAAGAGATAAATTTTTAAATAAGAAGGATTTGTGTGGCTTTTTGTGAAAAGTATCTATAAAAGCCGTAGCCATCAGCATGTATGACACTTCACGTGTTTACTACAAAGCGAGGCTGTCTCTTCGTCTCCAGTCTGACAGCGGCTCCCCACCTTCTGCGTTCTTACGTCACATGGTCTCTCCGTCGTCACACGGTCTCTCTTACATCACACGCCAGCCAGTTGGCCGACCCTGATTTATAAGTTTTCTGCCTCACTGTCTGCGCAGGATTCATTTGAAGTCCAAAATATACCACTCCGATTATTACCCAATGTACAGACCTCGAATTTAACTATACCAGACATTAGCATAAAGTATAAATACGTGAAGTGTATCCTGTTTCTCACAGCACACTATGTGTTCTTTCGTCTGCTAATTCAGTCAACCTGTACGATGACGTCAGACCAATGAGATCGCGTACTTGCGTCACGTGTCATTTTCGTACTTTAATTTAGATTTTTATCATGTTTGGAGTTATTATTTGTACATTCTGATCACATTTTTGAATTCTGATTGAAATTTTGAATCAGATTAGCGTATTTTAAATTAAAACCTCGGATCATGCATGTTCCCTATTATGTAACATTGTGACGGGACAGATTAGGCAAAAGTTACTGACGCAGAACCTGTAACCATTACAACAGATGGGTGGACATCAGGGAACAATGAAAGCTTTATATCTGTCACGGCTTATTTCATTGACATGGAAATGAGGGAATGGGGAATTTTCAACAAAATAGTTGGTATGGTTAGTGAAAATGCGGAGAAAATTGTGGCCACCGTACGTCTAACTGGTTGGAGGTGCATGCCCTGCTTTGCTCACAACATAAATTTAATCGTGGACTCCACAACTGAGCCCATCAAGGACTTGATTGTAAAGGTAAAAAGCGTGGTAGACATTTTTATGAGAAGTCAGAGGCAACCACAAAATTAAGGGCTATAGAGGAGCAATTAGGTGAACCTGTTCTTAAATTAAAAGTGGACGTCACCACTAGGTGGAATTCTACCTATGATATGCTGGAACGTATGATTAGTGTTAGGAGCAGGGGCGGTGCGTGGTATTGTTGCAGTGTTGCACAACTCCCAATAATTTTACACTTCAATGAACGCTGCTGGCTTCAAATCAAATTCAGGGGGTTTGCTTTCTTATGGCAACTCCCTAGCGGACAGCGCGGCGCAATGTACCTCAGCAGGGACGAGCATAAGTCTGTATAGCATCAGGTAGCATACTCGCCAGTATCGATATCAGGGAGTTGCACGAGACTAGCAAGTCCCCTATCGAGAAACAGTTCCAAATGTCCCCTTTAGATTGCGGCACTCTGCGGACATTACTTCATTCCTACTTTCTCTCCTCTCGCAAATGTAATTTCATTTCAATTTTTTAAATTTACAATTTTTCCTTTACGTTGCACCGACACAGACAGGTCTTACAACGACGATGGGGGGGAAAAAAGAGCTGGGTGTTAGAAGGAACGACCGTGGCTTTAATTAAGGCACAGCTACAGCCTTTGCCTGGTGTGAAAATGGGAAACCGCGAAAAACCATCTTCAGAGCTTCCGACAGTGGTGTTCGAACCCACTATCCCCCGAATGCAAGCTCATAGCAATGCGACGCTAACCGCGCGACCAACTTACTAGGTAATTTCTTTTCCACGCCATACCAGACCGCCCACAATATTATCGACATTTTGCTTCAGTGAAAATCAGGAGGTCAAATTTTCAATTCAAGTGAGGCAAAAGTAACTGTGCCAGGCTGAGTGGCTCAGACGGTTGAGGCGCTGGCCTTCTGGCTCCAACGTGGCAGGTTCGACCCTGGCTCAGTATGGTGGTATTTGAAGGTGGTACGCTAGCCTCGTGTCAGTAAATTTACTGGCATGTAAAAGAAATCCTGCGGGAGTAAATTCCGGCACCTCCGCGTCTCCGAAAACCGTACAAATGTCGTTAGTGGGATGTAAAGCCAAAAACACTTTTATTGAGAGTAACTGTAGTTATAGTTATAATTAGGCTCTTATTTCCTGGGTTGAAATTGCAGGATATATTTCAGTTTTATTAGAAATGTAGTTCATTACTTAACGATAACAGATTCTCTTTGTTATTTCTGTAAGCTATAAAAATGTGACGCTGAAAAATTTGGTGCAACACCCAGCTTCAGATACCACCAGCCGCCACTGGTTAGGAGCGTACTCACGACAACAAAAGCTTTGAATTATCCTACTCTTGGTAATATTACAAGTGAGGATGATGCCATAATGCAGAAAGTTTGCGAGTTCCTTCGTGTTTTCAAGGACTGCGCGAAAGAAATGAGCAGTGAAAGACAAGTCACTGCCTCAAAGATAATAAATTGTTGTTTATGGAGCACTGAGGAGGTGGTGCCTAAAATATCAGGATGAAATCGAAACCATTTCTAAAGTAAAATATATGGCCAAAAGTCTTGTGGAAGCCGTAGACAAGCTATTTAAGAACATCGAAGAGAACAAGATTATTTTTACAATATTTGTTTTACGTTGCGCCGACACAGATAGGAGTGGGAAGGAAGCTGACATGGCCTTAATTAAGGTTCAGCCCCAGCATTTCCCTGGTGTGAACATGGGAAACCACGGAGAACCATCTTCAGGGCTAACGATTTTGCATTAGAGAGCAAGCCTAACTTCACAGTCTCTATCTTGGAGGGACCTAACCCCACTTTTATGGCCAGATGCCCTTCCCGACGCGGATTTTGCATAAGAGAGCAAGCCTAACCTCACAGTCGCTATCTTGGAGGTACTTCACCTCACTTTTACGGTCAGATGCCCTTCTAGATGATAATAGTCTCAATCTTGGAAGGGCCTAACCTTACTTTTATAGCCGGATGCCCTTCCCAACGCTATCTTGAGTAATAGGGCAACGCGGATTCTCGCGACGCCATCTCGAATAGTAGGGCAATGGGGATTGGCGTAAGAGAGCAAGCCTAACCTCACTTTTACGGCCAGGTACCCTACCCGATGATTTGCGGATTTTTCCGACCCCATCCTCAGTAGTAGGTCAATGGGGATTCACGTAAGAGAGCACGCCTAACCTCATGGAGGGACCTAACCACACAGAATCCAGTTTTACAGTCAGATGACCTTCGCGGCGCCATTTTCGAGCGGCCTAACTAGACCGTTGCCATCTTGGGTCCAGTTTCACGGCCAGATGCCATTCCCGTCACCATTTTGATCCTCCCGCGAGAGGGGGCACGTATGACCTAACCTAGTTTTATGGCCAGATGCCCTTCCCGACACCATATTAGAAGACTCCACAAGGCCCAGTTTTATGGTCAGATGCCCTTCCCGTCAGCATTTTTGGGGCATAACTACACCGTCGCCATCTTCGGCCCAGTTTTACGGTCAGATGCCATTCCGTCGCCATTTGATCCCAGCAGAGGGGACACATATTGCTAAACCTAGTTTTATGGCCAGATGCCCTTCCCGACACCATCTTGGAGGGACCTAGGTACACAGTCGCCATATTGGGCCCAGTTTTACGGTCAGATCCCATTTCCGTCGCCATTTTGATCCTCCCACCAGAGGGGGCACACATAGCCTCACCTAGTTTTATGGCCAGATCCCCTTCCCGACGTCATCCTGGAGGAACCGAACTACACAGGGCCCCGTGGCATGGTCAGATGCCTTTCCCGTCATGATTTTGGAGGTGATTAACTACACCGTCGCCATCTTGGGCCCAGTTCTACGGTCACATTTCCTTCCCGTCACTATTTTGGAGGGGCTTAACTGCACCGTCGCCATCTTGATTCAGTTTAACAGTCAGATGCCCTTGTCACCATTTTGGTGGGGCCTAACTACACAGGGCCCTGCTTTACTTACAGATGCCCTTCCTGTCGCCATTTCGGAGGGGCCCGACTAAACAGTCGCCATCTTGGGTCCAGTTGTACGGATAGATGCCCTTCCCGTCCCTATTTTTGGAGGGACCTAACTACACAGTCGGCATCTTGGGCCCAGTTTTACAGACAGATGCCCTTTCCTCATTACAGACGCCATTTTGGAAGGGCCTAACTACCCCGTTGCCACCTTGGGCCCAGTTTTACGCCAGATGTCCTTCCCTCCTCATCTGGCCTAGTCCCCCTTGGAGTAGTCACAGAGCTGTTACGTATTAAGCGCGGGCGATTTAAAAATTCCGGTTTAACATGCAACGATTATGTCTACGTGGTTATGCATGTTTAGACTTGTTCGTTATCAAGGTTACTCATTAGTAAACTCATTCCTTTATAGATGGTATAAGTGTGTTTTTTTAGTCTCTGAGATACAGTGATAGAGAGTAGAGCGCTTTATTCCATCACGACAAGAACATTAATAATTGTACAAGGATTTAAAGTGAACGGCAACAAATTTGTGTTCATGGAGGTGGCTGTGTTGGATTGCACAGTGATATGGGCGCCAAAATTCGTTAGTTTAGTATTTAGCCCACATTTCCCTTACTGTTTGCAAACATATGAAGACAAAAAGCAAAAAAATTAGGTCTGCAGTGGGAAGAAAAAGGAATATCTTATCGCTTTCTATCTATGATTGTTACCGTGGCTTGGTGGAGCAGCAGAGGTGGAAGAAGGTGCCGGGATGAATGGGTCTAACTACAAAGTCAAAGTTAATTTAAAATTTTAACACAAGTTATATTTTCAGAAGAAACAACAAAATTATAACAACGTTTCACATGGTGAAATAACAATTTGGAAACAAGACTTAGAAAGATCCAAGATTTCAGAATTTTAGCACTCTTGGGCTACAAGCCCTAGTATTATAATTTTGAGCACCTAGCTCAACTTTTACAGGCGAGCACAAATTGTTCAAAGGGCAGAAAGCCCCTAATCCCTGGAGCACTTGCTCCCAACTTCAAATATCAGGCCTCCCAGAGGCACAGTTGCCACACTAGAAAAGAGCTGACACGCTCTCAGTTTTCAAGCCTATTTAAGGCAATACCAGAAACTTACAATTATTTGCCATCAAGGCACAACTTACAAAAAAGAAACAGGGGCATCTTATTCCCAATCTACTGGGCCTTAGCAGAAACGAACAGGTTAAGTAAATGGCCCGAAACACCAAATTGAATGGAGGCGTGTACTTGCACTCCTAAATATGCATTCTTAAAACCTAAAAGGCACAAGGCCGATGAAACAGGGGCTATTCCCAAACTATGGGGGTGACTCGAATAAAAATAATTTAATACATTACAGAAAGGAAGAAAACCAGTTACAAAACGTAGTCACCTCAAACCAATATGAAGGGGAGCTCAAGAAGGTAAATCACTCTATCCCCGAATTACAGTTACAGATTTTATGAAATGTTCACATTAGCCGGCAGAATTTACATTTTAGAGAAGTTGGTTACGTATTAAAGTTTCGGACGTATCACTCGGGTTAAACTGCGAAGCTAGCAAGAAATAAAGATGTTAAACGGCCATGCTGAAAGAGGCACCTCCCGCCTCCTGCTTCACATACGCACACTTGGTTAGATATTGATCAAATGGCCAAGAGACGTGAAAATCCGCAGTTTATAAACCCTCGAGGAAGGTTCGAGACCCTTCATGAATAATCAAGCCACACCCTCTCAATTTTATTGGACCATACAAAATGTACACTCAGAGTCGAAGTAGAAATCCAGGATTGGTCGGAAATTAATTACAAAAATTAGCGATTGGCTGGATTCAAAACTGGCGGAAAGAAAAGATAAATATCGCCAACCCACAAATGAATGAACGAAATTTAGTAAAGAAACAACTTATGAATACAAAATTTCTTCAAAAAAGGTCTTTCACTTCGCACCAGGGTGGATGATTATAGTTTTTGTAGTGACATCTGTTGTAGAAAGTCCAAACTTCTTGATAAATGGTAACCAAAACATGTTGAAATCCACACAGTTCTGGAGACTTTACAATCACAAAATTAAGGTAGTGACATCTGAGTAAAATTTAAGGAGGTCTAGTTCCAAGTTCACTGTTCCTCCAGTAGAGGAGGTTTTATTGGCGCAAGATTTAAATGTGCGGCGTAGAGGTGTACCTACCGGTAAAGACCCCCCCCCCCCGCAAATGCCCTTCCAAGGGGTGACGCAGAAGAATTTTTAAAATAATTATTAATTAACTATGAAGAGAGAAAAAAATTCTAAGTTTTTTTGAAGTAGTGTCTGTTGCTGCAGAATGAGAAATACATATGAATATTTTTGACGCCAAGTCTTGCCGCCGCTGCCACATCCAGTTGAGGTCGCCCGGACCCCTCAAGTACATTCAGATACACCTCTACCGCTACTATGAGAGGGGTAGTGGTGAAGGACGCCGCAGAACAGAAGTATATGTATAGTCCCCAGATGAGTTGGCGGTTGGTGCGCCGCACTTCAGCCTTTGCCGGGAGAAGGACTCCGGCGCGCCGTACACAGGTAGACATCACGAGAGTGGAGTGGGCCCGTACCACACCTCAGTGGCGGTACGGCGACGAACGACTGCGGGGCACTGAAACAGTAAGATCTCGGCGACAGAAAAGTGTTGTTGGAGACTTGAGAATAGAGGGTACGATCTTTATTGGTGATTTTGAGGAACGGGCGGCGTGGCAGGTTTTCTTGCCACCGTGTGGATATGCAGGAGGCGGGGGCTAGGTAATGGCCACTCAGGAATGGACAGCAGGAAAACCGGAGGGAAATATCGTACATTTAGTATACAAATAGATAAAATACAACCAAAGTGCAGAAGGCCTTAGATTTAAAGGAAATATAACCTGCAAAATTTCTAGCAAAAGTTAAGTGTCAATGAGCAAACAACAAAAACGAATTATACAGGTTTTACTTGGGAGATGTGGACCCTAAAGATCCTCTCGGTTGCAGGATTGCTCACCAATAATGTAACAGGAGTCAGAAAATCTAAAATGATGCACGGCCCATGAAATCTGGGGGCAAGCTTGCCCGCGGGAACAAGGTTTTTAACCATGACTTGATTTCTAACTTTAGAATGTTGGGCCTCCGTCCACGATCATATCTTTCCCTAATCTTTTCATGAGAAGCTTTAAGATTGGCTTAGCCTTCTTCCATAGATCTCTAATGTTATCTGGATCTATTGTCTGGTAGAATATCTCTGGTAGAGCGGCGCGTTAGGCACAAATTTAAACATCAATGAAGCAGGAGTGAACTTATGAGATTCATGAACAGCAAAGTTCAAGGCGAAGGCCAACCAAATGCAGGGATGTATCCCACCTGGAATGATCATCATGATGAAATGCAATGAGCGCCGATCTCAGATTACGATTGACCCGCTCAGCGAGAGATGGTTGAGGATAATACGCCGAAGTAGTTACATGAGAGATGGACAGATGAAAACAGAATTTACGGAAGAGATTGGAGGTAAATGCCTTAGCATTATCAGAAACTAAATATTGGCACGGACCAAAAGAAGCAAATATGGTATTTAAACAAGCAATAGTGGAGTGAGCGGTTGCCAGCTTAGTAGGAAATAACCAGGAAAATCTTCTGAAACCATCTACACACACAAGAATTAATTTGTTGGCATTTCCCTTTGATTGGGGGAAGGGTCCTATGTAGTCGATATAGAGGCGTTCCATGGGGCGCGACGCTTGATGAGAAGATAGTAGCCCTAGCTTAGTGGACAAGGTGGGCTTAGTAAGCCAACAAGATTTACAAGCTTTTACCAATTCACGAATTTCACCGTCCATACCTTTCCAGAAGAACATCTCTCGGAACTTTTCTCGAGTTTTGAAGATGCCTAAATGCCCGCTTAATGGGGTCTCATGGTAGTACTTGAAGATCATAGGTACAAGAACAGCTGGAACCACAACTTTCATCTTCTGATCATGCCTCGACGGGCAACATAAAACTCCATTCCTCAACACATAAGGGACGACATGTTCCCCAGAAGAAAGGGTTTCCATAATAGGAGCCAGCACTGGATCTTCACGTTGATATTTTTCAATGTCCCTAAACAGCATGGGGGCATCAGTTAGAATGGCGTTTACACCAGGAGGTATGTTCTCGGGAAGAGAAGAACTTTCTTCCAATTCAGAGGACTCCCCATCATTAGCAAACATGCGGCTTCATCCATCCGCAACAACATTTTCCGATCCTCGAATGTGCCTGACATCAAACTGGAGAGCAGAAATCCTGATGGCCCATCGGGCTATACGACCAGTACGACGCGGTTATCCATTTCCAAGTCGAACTTGACATGTTCCAGATAGAGGCGGAACTTCTCTAGTGCAAATAAGACTGCCAAACCCTCAAGTTCATAGATGGAATACTTCTTGAGCCAATAGTGTCCTAGATGAATAGGCACTAGACCGGTATGAGACATGAAATCCGCTCCTAATATAATGGGGCAAGACAATTGCTTAGCCACAGACAGTTTAACTTTCCAAGTAAATTTAGAAATCCAAGTTTTGGCAAAGATGAAATCTAAAATTTCTAATGGAGACGAGTTAGCCGAAACGCATTGAACCGAAGACGAACAATAATCAGAAAATTTACAGACAGACTTTAATTTAGAGTACCATTCAGCCGAAATAATGGAACACACACTCCCAGAGTCTAATAGAGCAGTAATCGGTTCATTATTCAACTCAATTTTCAGAAAAGGTACACGTGCGGGGGTCTCCGCCGCAATCTTAAGACATTCTTTAGGGCATTCTACTGCCGGTTTAGAAGAACTTCTACCCTGTTCCAAGCTTTTGGAGGCTTTATCCGGGGCTGAGCCTTGGAAGGATGAATTTGCCGACTCAGCCGATGCCACTAGTCACTTTTGATTATTTGCGTTGGTGGAAGTTGCACCAGTTGAACAGGAGGGGGTGCTATTAGCATTAGGGCAATTTTTGGCGATATGGGAAAACGAGCCGCATTTAAAACAGCCTTAGGATGGCCCTGCTCCGTTCTTTGTCCCACTGGATTTAATCAAAGGACACTTGTACCGGAGATGATATGCCGACCCACAAGCATAACATTTGCCGGTTATGGCAGTTCGGCGGGATGGAGGCCGAAAATTACTCGAAGACGGAGGGGGCTCCTTAGCGACATGTAAGGTGTCGATATACCGCACTACTTCGGCTGAGACAGCCATAGCCTCTAGTTCAGCGAAAGTTTGAGGACGCGACGCAAAAAACAGATATTACCTCTAGGGTGGTGAAATCCTTTCCACAATTGCCTGCACAATTTGATCTTCAGGGAAATGAAGAGCAAATACCCTAGTGTAGAACTAGGCGAGATTTTCATCCAGTCGCTGTATTCTGTAATAATACTTTTGTATTAATGAAGACATTGCTCGAGCGGGAATGAAATTAGCTAGCAGATGGGCGTGGAAGTCTTCGATAGATGATTGTTCAGCAATTGCTCTGACTATTTTGTCCGATAGGACACCTATAGAGTAAGGGTAAATAATTTGAAGAATTTGACAAGGGGAAAGAGAAAACACTAGAGCCTGATCCTGGAATTCAACTAAAAACCTTAAGTGCAATGACACCATAAGTGGAATTAATGGAAACCTTAGAAATACCCCTAAGCAACCTCGCCAAAGGATGAGGCAAACTACTGAACCCAGGGGACATAGTAGGCAACGGCCTAGGGGGCGAAGAAGCTTCAGGCACCGCATTATTTAAGAAGAAAGGTGAAATAGAGGTACGACGATCAGACTCATTCCCGGATGGGGCGGATGTTTGTTGAGTTGCCGCAGATTTTCTACCTTCTTCACCCTTGGAAGAATCCTCCTCATTAGCAATGTTTACCACAGTGGGCTGGTCGGTTTTGGGAGCAGCTGATCCAGTTAACAATTGACTAACCTTACTGGACATTCTTGATAGATGATCAACTAAATTACTCGCCACCATAGCATGATCTTCCTTTAATTTTAGAGACAATAGATCGCTCACCCTGCTATAAAAATTTAATAATCTTGCCTGCACTCTCTTAAGTTGATTGGGCGATGGATCACTTACTTAAAAAAAATTAACTACAGATACTAGCTCAGTAGTGTTGTCTGTGATCGTGGAGAGAGCTTCATCAATATCTTTCTCTCCCAAAGTTGGAATACTAATTGGCAATTCAAGGGATTCCTTAAGCTTGGTGGTATCGGCCGCAACCGTGCCTCCTGATTGAACATTTCTAATAGCCAATTCATAAATCAATTCCCCCTTGCGCAAGTAGCCGGGATCGAGGACTTCGCGAGGGCCGGACATGATGACAGAAACTTTACAAATTTAGAAAATAGGAAAAGAAAATTCCAACGACTGAGAAAATTATTAGAGTACAAATCGAATCTAATGTTTAGCCGTCAAAAGGGCCTTGATTGAGACCCATTCAACCACGCTCTGCTACCACATGTTACCGTGGCTTGGTGGACCAGCAGAGGTGAAAGAAGTGCCGGGATGAATGGGTCTAACTACAAAGTCAAAGTTAATTTAAAATTTTAACAAAGGTTATATTTTCAGAAGAAACAACAAAATTATAACAACTTTTCACTTGGTGAAATAACAATTTGGACACAAGACTTAGAAAGATCCAAGATTTCAGAATTTTAACACTCTTGGGCTACAAGCCCTAGTATTATAATTTTGAGCACCTAGCTCAACTTTTACAGGCGAGCACAAATTGTTCAAATATCAGGCCTCCCAGAGGCACAGTTACCACACTAGAAAAGAGCTGACACGCTCTCAGTTTTTCAAGCCTATTTAAGGCAATACCAGAAACTTACAATTATATGCCTTCAAGGCACAACTTACAAAAAAGAAACAGGTGTATCTTGTTCCCAGTCTACTGGGCCTTAGCAGAAAAGAACAGGTTAAGTAAATGGTCCAAAACACCAAATTGAATGGAGGCGTGTACTTGCACTCCTAAATATGCACTCGTAAAACCTAAAAGGCACTAGGCCGATGAACCAGGGACTATTTCCAAACTATGGGGGTGACTCGAATAAGAATAATTTAATACATTGCAGAAAGGAAGAAAACCAGTTACAAAACGTAGTCACCTCAAACCAATATGAAGGGGACTCGAGAAGGTGAATCATTCTCTATCCCCGAATTACAGTTACAGATTTTATGAAATGTTCACATTAGCCGGCAGAATTTACATTTTAGAGAAGTTGGTTACATATTAAAGTTTCGGACCTATCCCTCGGGTTAAACTGCGGAGCTAGCAAGAAATAAAGGTGTTAAAAGGCCATTACCTTGTTGAAGAACTGCTGAAAGAGGCACCTCCCGCCTCCTGCTTCACATACACACACTTAGTTAGATGTTGATTAAATGGCCAAGAGACGTGAAAATCCGCAGTTTATAAACCCTCGACGAAGGTTCGAGACCCTTCATGAATAATCAAGCCACACCCTCTCAATTTTATTGGACCATACAAAATGTACACTCAGAGTCGAAGTAGAAATCCAGGATTGGTCGGAAATTAATTACAAAAATTAGCGATTGGCTGCATTCAAAACTGGCGGAAAGAAAAGATAAATATCGCCAACCCACAAATGAATGAACGAAATTTAGTAAAGAAAAACTTATGAATACAAAATTTCTTCAAAAAAGGTCTTTCACTTCGCACCAGGGTGCATGATTATAGTTTTTGTAGTGACATCTGTTTTAGAAAGTCCAAACATCTTGATAAATGGTAACCAAAACATGTTGAAATCCACACAGTTCTGGAGACTTCACAATCACAAAATTAAGGTAGTGACATCTTCTGAGTAAAAGTTTAAGGAGGTCTAGTTCCAAGTTCACTGTTCCTCCAGTAGAGGAGGTTTTATTGGGGCAAGATTTAAATGTGCGGCGTAGAGGTGTACCTACCGGTGCAATGATCATGAACGCACATTTGTCAAAAGCAGATCTTGTTTCTTTAAAGGGTTGTGAAAAGAAAGAATGGTTGCGTACCTAGCATGAACATGTGAAATTATCGACATGCATGAATTAGGATGTCCATTATGTAATACGCTTCACAAGGAGCATAGTGGAGAAACAAATAAACAGTCTTTACGCCATGTGTGCATGCTCTTTGAATAGATGGGTTGCAGTGCATGCCGGGAGGTGAACAACATATGTAAATTGCAGTGTAGAAATGACGTCAGTGTGAAACAAACATTTGTAGAGTGAATACATCATGCCATTTCTATCTGGTACTAAGTATAAGGCAGTTGAAAAGGCAATCGTTAAGTTTCATGCTGCAAAAAACTAAACACATTTACTGAAGAAGAGTTGAATGCATTACTTGAAGACGGATCAGAGTTTGAAATAATTTTCAATAAATTTAAAGTGGAATAAATGCACATAGCCTACAATCTCGTCGGTTTACCAGCGATGCCACATGGTCAAAAGGTACGCTACCTTCCACAAGATGAGAAGAGACGAGATTCAAGGTAGTTCACTAATAGTAAGAAACTTGAAGGAACGAGGACAACAGCACAAGCTTGATGGGCTAACATGCCCGTAGGAAACAGCAGATTTAGCTCACCTGTCAACCCTTTCGATTTACCCGGAAACTTTCCGTTTTTTAACTCGTCCTCCGATTTATTTTTAATTCTTCCTGTTTTTGACCAATATAACATCCAATACAGTCAATACTCTTCCCCTAAGATGAAGGATAAATTCTTATGTGCTTGTGAAATTTACCCAACCTCATTCTCAAGCGTTTTTATTTGATGCCTTATTTCGCGAGTGTATCGTTCGTCGCCTTCGTGTATCGTGTTTTCTGCTCGCTACAGCAGCATGTGTGCTGTACGGCTGGGGATTCGAGACGGCAATCATCCTACAAGCAAGAGAGCTAGCGACCCAGTTAATCGGGACGAAAGAATGAGTTTCTTATCGTGTGGTTCGCGCACCATTAACATCGTTTCTGTCCGTAATTTCGTTGGAGTTGTGTGCCACGTGTTTTTTTCTAGCGGTTCTGTCCTTTTTTCCCGTGTCAAAATCCTATGTTAATAATGTATGAGATATACCGATCTGTTTTGTATATGGAAGTTTCGCGTATTTCAGTGCCGTTTTGTTTATTCATAATTCTAATGACCTGAATGTATTTCAGGGAGTTGTGTCGGTGACAGTTTCTGGTATTTTCTCTTCACGTTATGGCCAAACAACATAACAAAGTGTTCAGAGATACCAATAAAATTACATTTACGTCATTTTGAAGTCTAATAAAGAAAACTATTATGCAAATCACCTCGGGAGATAAATTTTATTTCGAGTTATCGAAATTTCGAGATATAGAGAATACCGTTTTTGAGCATGTATGGCACATAATTGAATCATATGTATCTACGGGCTTTTACTGAATACATAATGTTTAACGGTACAGTACTTAAAAATATACAAAGAAACTATTTTACGGCATCACTTTAATTATAACACTTATTATAGTAACTTCTTAGAAGACAGGATACATTACATACAGTAGTGAAACAAGAAACATAGCTCCATTAACTCGTTTGGAAAAAATATCCGTTAGTCTCTTCTGTTTGTTACGGTTAACCTTTCCTCCCTTCACGTTGAAACTTCTCGTCAATACCACGCAGCCGAGTTTCGTAAATGGAGCTTGTCATCCGCGACTTCTGGGTTTGCTTTCGTACTTGACTGGTAATTAATTGACACCCGAGAAACGACGAGGCTTTGCCGATTTGCTGATCACTGGAAGTTGGAGTTTTTCGGTTCCCGTCTTATTAGTTTCCAGCTTCACTGTTACCCTTTCTTTACTTGTTAACTGTTGCTCACAAACCACAAATGCCGTATTGTACAGTTAATGTTACACAAAATTCGAATTACAGAGTACTTTTTGCTTCGAGAAATCGAGAAATTCGTATAACCGAATTTCGAGAATAGAAAAATAAATACGCTTGAAAAATGGGACAAACGGGCAGAAAATCTAAGTTAGTTCGAGAAACTGAAAATTCGGGATATTATTATTATTCGTATGTATGTGTCATAAATGAGAGTGATTAGGTACATTTTCTTATAACCATTTTAATGTCTTTTTAGTTTAAGATTTTAAATTTAACGGTCAATTCATATTGTAAATGTAGATATGTATGCCTTTTATCCTGTCCTATATTCACTTAGACCGTATCGAAATATATGTGATGAAATCCAAGGAAAAGTCTTCCTATTATTGATTTCTAAAAATTGGCGGCTATGATTCAGCCTGGGTCAATGTCTCGGGCCCAAGCCAACACGCTGCGAGACCACACACTACGTCCGTACTCCATGGCTGTTCAACTCGGAATCAGCGGCTTCCCCACGCTTTCTAGCGAGCGTTCCTCGGACCGCATACAGGCCGCGCGCTGATTGGCTGAGGCAGTAGAGTGGGAGAGCCACCAGCAATTACAGTGCTAGGTCCTAGGGAACAGCAACAACAGACACAGAACGAAGACAATATGCATATGAGTTTCATTACAGGGGTATGAACCTTAATGCACATGTAGGGAATGCGAATGTGGAAAGATTGACCACATTAAATAATCAACGGAGAAGTTCATTGGCAGGAAGCCTACAGATACAAATTCCAAAAGTTTGTCCTTCAATCCAAAATATTTAGGCAGGCAATTTGGCAGTGGTGGGAAAATTACGAATTAACCTCCTGTTAAAGATGCTCAAATGGAACAAGACACTAACATTATTCTGGAAGAAGTGGCTATGGACAGTGCTTTAGTTATCAATCCAGAGAAAGATGATATCCATGAAAGTGTTGTATCCACTAAGACGCACACAAAATGCTGTCAACTGTGTACACTTTTTATTTACAAGTTATTTACACATATTCTACACACACGCACTGATAAACTGCCATCTTGAAACAAAACAATTCTACGAAGAAGTGGAAGGAGACTGCCACAATAGTATGTCAACGTACTACCAATCACATCATGAATTCACATAGTCGATTAACGACTTGCACTCACAACTTTTGTTAAAATCAACTCTACCCTCAAGACTACCTCTTTATATGCGTTGCCGTCGAATTGTCTCTCATTTTAACAAGGCTAAATCCGTAAGGGTCGCGAATATTTAGAACGCGTCCAAATCATTTTCATGTGTGGAATGACAGAGAATTCTACGATACGTCCATATTAATAATTGATACCACATAGGTGAAACTAACCTTGTTTACTATAACCTCATATAGGGTTAAATTAATACTTTAGTCATTCTTTACAAGCACAAGATTACTCCTCTGATCAAACCTTATTCACGAAAACCAAATTTCAAGACTTGCACTTCCCAAGATTACCAACCTGCGGATATTAACTCAACGCAAACAAATGCATTACCAAACGGTGTAGTTATTGGGTACGGAGTTAAAACTAAGCCCAACAGCATACAAGAAGAAGAAGAAGAAGAAATTCTACGATAGATTTCGGTTAAGTAAAGAGTCAGCAATGTTGGTACTAGAAATGATTGGTGATGCTATTAAACATAAACCGACTGGTAAGTGTATACCTATATAATAGATACAAATATAATAGGCCTATTAATTTATATATATATATATATATATGTGTGTGTGTGTGTGATATTACATTTGCAATTCATGCTTTTGTCGCATTCATGTCGTCGCATAACCAACACATTACTTTATATTTCAGGAACAAAGCCCTCTCACCCGAAACAATCCTCCTCTTAGCATTGAGGTTACATGCAAGTAGCAGTATGTTAATAGGGATGTACTGAAACACTACCGATAGATGTCTCACGTGTAGTACCCGGTATGCGCTTGTCGATCGTCATTTGTTTGTATGTGTTTTTAATGGAAGTTACCTAGTTAAATGATGAAGTTAAAGATTTAATATATCGTTACGACAACAAAGACAACAAGAAAATTGTGAGGCATGACTATTGCTGTTCCCCAATGTCCCAAAATCAACGTCGACCGTATTCATACCATCAATTTCCTAAGCAGGATCCTTTCCGTAAAAAGTGGTTACATGCTATTCGTTTCGTAGGAAGGACCTACGAAATAAAAATGTGACTCCTAATATCAAAGTCTACTCGAAACATTTTACAGTTGAAGATTATGTAATTACTGAAACTGGTAAGTAAGCTAATTAGTACTAATTAAGAAATAATTTTATAATAAGGTAGTGACATTCTGAAAAGTTAATATGACCTATTTCAATAATTTAAGGGGAAAGATGAAGACTTAAGGAGAACGCTGTACCTTCGATATTTTTATGGTGTGGCACCGGTACCTTGGAAATAACTCCGAGAGCAAGAAGATATAGAATTAGGAAAACAGCCATAACACTGTGTGCGATACAGTACCCTGAATCACACAGTGACTTATAATTTGACACTGGAGCACCATCAATTTCAGACTTCCTGATCAGGAAATAATTCATTACTTTCAAATTTGAAATCTTTATATTTGTCTTATGGTCCGAAACAAGATCCTGAAACTCGTGCGCTGCAAGGAAATGAAGTACACTCGTACTGGATGCAGCCCGAGGCACTGCTGTCCCACCAATATCGTGCCTTATGTACGCGTATAACCAGGAAAGAAAAGAAAAATACCGTATTAGGAATATTTTATAAATGCTATTTGTACTTTAAGAATTCACTCTTAACTAAAACTCTATAAGAAGGAATTGCTGCCTTTATTCCTTACCTTTCAATCAATTCTTGCATTTTTCCGGATATTTTTTCGCTCCTTTTCTTCAATTCTGCTTCCAAATCCGCAATCGTCATTGCACCTATACCATTTCCCGTCTTGTAAAACACATTAGCAAAATATGGTAACTCCATTTTAATGCATGTAAAGCAAACGTTTCGTTTCGATGATCACAAATGAGGAATACTCCATATAAGTCTCATGTAAAACAATCGAGCAGCGGAAAGCGCATACCGGGCATTACCATTACGCTGCCTAACGGACAAGTTTTGCGTGATACATCCCTATTACGGTCGGCGATTTCTATGGCTTCTCGAAATCGACAGCATGCAGAGCTGTCAAAGTTGTTTCACACCACATTGCTCTGCTAAGGGATAGATTTATCAAGTTCCCCGCCCATCAGGAAGAAGGGATTAAACTGAGGGAACAGTTTTATAAAATAGCCAGATTTCCTCGTGTCATCGGAACTCTAGACTGCACTCATGTCAGAATTGTATCACCAGGTATGCATTATGATCAGTTAATATTATTATTCTCTTTTCTCTGTACGAATACATTTTGTGTCACTCCTAGCTTTGAGGTTGTGTTGTGCTCAGGTGAACAGTTGCAGAATGGATATACTGATGTACACATTCAACTTCCATGCTAGAACCTAACATTGGAGTTTAAAATTTCAGTTGAAATGCTGATCTCATGTACTGAAGCCTGTGGTAAATGTGTGTAATACAGTGCATGAATAACCTTACCTTTCTATCCTAGGATGAGTAGTCATGCATGGATCCATTCTGTATTTGTAGGCCTATTGTGTGTAACTGACCTTTTCCTGTTGTGGTGAGCTTATGTTGTGCTCAGCTAAACAGCTGCAGGATGGATACCTCACTAATGTACACATTCAACTTCCACGCTTAGAACCTAACATTAGAGTCTAAAATTTCAGTTGAAATGCTGATCGCATGCACTGAAGCCTGTGGTAAATGTGTGTAATACAGTGCATGAATAACCTTACCTTTCTATCCTAGGACGAGTACTCATGCATGTATCCATTCTGTATTTGTAGGCCTATGGTATGTACGTATGACTGACCTTTTCCTGTTGTGATGAGCTTATGTTGTGCTCAGCTCGACAACTCCAGGAAAGCTACACCAATGTGTACATTCAGTTTAAAAAGTTAAATTTTAAACTCCAAAGCTGGGTTTTCATTTTGAAGGTTGCACTCATGTATGGAAGACTGTCTTAAGGGAACCTGGATGTGAAAAATTCATCAAAAAATAATATTTTGGTTGTTCACCTCTGTGTACTGTGCCCTGACAGCACTCCCTGTGACCATTTTGCACATCTCAATTCTGCATTTCAGTGTTGGGTTACGCCACGGCAAAGCAAAACAGTCGGTGATCCATGAAGCCTCCACTCTAGGGACGTGCAAGTCCGACGAGTTGGGTCACAGATTTATATATTGGACTGGTATCAGTATAGTTTGAACGTAGAAAAGTAATCATCATTTCCTACCCAAAATTACGTAAATATTCGCAGTAGAATGTCAAGAGATTTTAAGATATTGGCATATTCATCAAGATTCATTGATCATTATTTCATTTCATCCTAAATTAAATAACTATCCTAGTATTCCTACACTACATCAAATGAGAACTCTGTGAAATGTTTCATTTATGGAAGGATTTTCCGTTTAATGACTACAAAATGAACTTCGAATAACAGCTACACAATAAGCAATTAATAGCAACACAAACGGATATAGGAGGAAAAATGAATGTTACGTTAATTCGAAATAAACACCTAACTTCTTGCTCTTGCTACAAAAGGAATTACAACATCGACAATCAAGATAAATCAAAAACAAAAGAGACAAAGTGTCTCACTGCTGAAGGCTTACAGTGAAAGATCTATTATCCATCACACATTTTTGAAAATAAATAACTGGGAATTGTTGAATCATCCACGTCAAAACGCTGTTCCTACTCAAATATGTCATAGTATTCCGTCATTCTCATTTAAATAATCGCATTATTTATCGGTAAACTATTTACTTAACAAATTGAAAAGACCATTATTCTAAATTCTTAAATCATGGCACATGCAAGAGAAATGTTTGAAAGACACAGGATCGTAGCATAATATATCATCCATCAATAACATGCACTTAAAAGACAGACTCGATCCTCTCGGATACTCATCGAAGACTGCACCTAGATAAAGGACATCAATAGACACTGCAGCATCTACAATAACCTTCTCTAACTACGTTGATTCTGCGCCACCGGATTCCACTGCGAAGTTTGGCCTGAAATAACTACATCAGCACTAGGCATCAACTCAAATGATCTACAAAAAATATCCAACTAGCAAAGAAATGATTTACTTACCGTAGGAGATCGTATTCCCTTTACGACATGACATAATATTATGTTACTGTTCATTTTGTGAAGATCCTAAACATCCCCTTAATACCGTGCGCTCTGGTCTATGTTGTATTTAAATAGGATAAATGTGACGACCATCTATCAGTATTCACGTGTACGAAAATCCTATAACATTATCCTAAATACGGCCTTGTGCCTAATAAATCATTCATCGTAACGACATTAAAATTCACGCATGACTAACACAATTCCTAACGCCAAGACCTTCATCAGGACCTTCACATTGCATCATCTCAAAATACGCAATCCTAATGACACGTCTATAACCATCCATATTTCATTATCCGTATACATATTTTTAAAGATCCTACCATATCAAACACCTTATCACGTCACACAAAAACGTCATGCACGGCGAATTCACAATACCTAGGAAAACAACCTATTCAGGCACCTCACGTCAAAGACTACTAAATATGTTGCCGCATTAACACCATATCACCACAATAATATCGCAGTTTCATTATCAAACACCGTATTCTGCACAAGCACATAATATCTTAAGACCATAGACTCGCACGTCGCAAATACTGAGCTCCTCCGAGGTATTTTGAGCCACGAGTTAGGTTAACGTTCATCACAAAAACACTATTACGGCACTAGTACCATCGATGCCAAAAATCATTCCGTAAAACCTTGCTGGAAGACATTAAAAGAAAACTTACACGACCCAACGCATATTATCGCAACATAGATTGAATCACCGCACTAGATGCAACGATCATAATCAACACAACGCAATGATTAATAAATAACGGTCGCCTTCAAGTTGAAAATTATACATGTCATAAATCGACATTTAAAATGAATACTACTCTACATCTAAAATAAGCAACTACATGGCGGAATATATAGACGATATTTAAGTACTCATCCTGGGTTGTTGCTCCACGACGGTGTCACCTTCCATGTTCAGCTCTCAATTATTAATATTATCCATTAGTGTCCATCACATTCCTGGCCAGATCCTTCGAGGTCCCTCTATTTTAGTTGTTCATGTTAATACGTGTTGTCATCTCATGTCTATACTCAATAAACGTCGGTTCCATGTTACCTGAAACTCAGAAATGTCTATTAGGACAGGGTCATACACCTTGATACAATTTCACAGTTCAATCAGCACACTTGCCTTTACGTTTTCGATAACAAGATATCTTGTTTTACAATATAATATGTGTTTATAATATGCCAATATCACGTTAATATATCTCTTCAACACAATCTTTCTCCCCACGAATTTTACAATTCCGATCCTTCTAAGACACACAGATTGAGAGTTAACTTCCTCAGAGACAAAAAACAAATTCTACATCAACATAATAATCGCAGACGGTTTGCTTTTCAGAATTCTTCTGAGCTTCCAGCTCCCATGTGTTCTTGACAATTGAAAACATTTGACACATAATGCGTAACGATCTCGTATAAATCAGCTGTACTGGCAAAGGAACATTTTTAATAATTGCTGCCTCGTATTTAGGTTAGTAATCGACAGTTTCATTCTCCATCTCGATCGTCGAATCGTGCGAGACTAGATGCACAAGGTATGGGCCTCTCATATAAACTTTGCTTATTCCAAATCATTCACACATTTCATTGCCCTCAGTAATATTCTGCCATTGACATTTTCTGCCGTTCATACGCATTTCAGTAACTCTACTTGAGGAATGTGTATTATTCATTTAATCCTGCCCTACGTTTCACGATGTTTTATTGTCTACCAATATTTCCGAGGCACCACGGGCTTTAGAGCTTGTTATCAATCCGCCGATATCTTCAATTCAGCGATGCTGTTCACATAATTAGACAAGTCAACTGAATTCAAATTCTCCTGGAGGTGTGATGACCGGACATAAGATTTCATTGACATTATTTCTCAACATAAACTTCCAATGTGTTCACCAACCTCATCCTGACATACATTGGAAGGTTATAGTACAGACTGAGTTCTCCTGAATTCATAGATATATATTATCGGCACACTTTATCTTGGAGCATTTGTGTACGGGGGTGAGGAGTAAGGAGGGAGCTGTCCCGGTCCCAGTAGTGCTGCCAACTGAATGAAAATGAAATCTGAATTGAATCGAGAATATGATCGATCGATATGAAGTTTCTAAACCGTTATTATCTCAAGCGAACAACTGTGTCACATACACATTACGGTATATAACATTGTATAACATTTCTCAATGCGAATCTTGTTCCTAGCATGAATTCTCTAGTTTGGCTTTGCTGTGTAAACAACAACAGTACTAGTACGTAAAGTGTACGCCAGATGTCGCACAACGATGCTTAAGCGATTCATAGTTTGTGTTTCAAACGTTGCCAGTGCGAATCTCGAAAGATTGCCAAGGTCGACCGATTCAGCACTAGGATGTAAATGCACCAAGATAAAGTGTGCCGATAATAATATATATGGGGTAGGTAGTACAACAAAAGTGTATTTTTGTAAAAAAAAAATATGGTGGAACCCATACCAATCCCTCTCATCTGTCATTTATCGTTATAAGTTTTTTTTAGTCTTGTACCAAAAAAGTTGTAGTCACTGGAAAGCAATATAGCCACAAACACTTCACCTCCTATGAGGTTCTCAAAGCTCAAAACCAATTTAACCGAAATAGGATGAAAGTGAATATGGAGCTGGAAAGTTTTAAAACAGTTAAGGGTGAGTTGAACATCATGAAGTGTCTGCTTTGAGCTTCACCGAAAGTGATATTTTTCCATTTTTAGGTTAATTTTCCTTTGGAACTGTAAGATCTTGTGCAAGAAAACTCAGCACTCTTCTTTAAAACCGTAATGGCTACAATAAAGGCTTTTAGAAGTTATAAATTTCCCAAAAATATTAGTTACATGGTACTCACCCTTTCCAACTTCTTGAAGGAAAAAAAATATTTTGAGAACCTATTTCAGTAAGGCACAATAAATATTTGGATTCAATTGTAAGTCTTTATTTCAGGTACCCTATAATAGTGTTATTAACTTGCATAAGAAGAATTATGGCTGATAAATTAATGTCTTATTTCAAAATTTTATCTAAAGTTGATGCAGAAATTTGAATTTCCAATTCTTACTTTTCTGATCCTGATTGATGAACTATGGGAGATATATTATTCATAGTACATGTGGATATTGTCCTAAGTAGTATTAAAATGTGAGCAATGCTGGGTAGTTGTGGGACAAATACCAGTAATTTCATGGATATGGGTCTTCAGAAATAAACCAATAAACATACAGATTCACATCCAGGTCACCTTAAAGGGTGAATCATTCTATGTAGAAGGTTAGGTTAGATAGGAAAGCAGCTAGCTTAGCTTTCTCTCTGTTGATGGCAGTTTGTGCATTTTTATTACTACTGTATGCAACTTACATTCTTGTACTCTGACATATTAACTACCACTTGTCATTGTCTCATTTTAGGAGGAGAGAATGCAGAGATTTTCCAAAACAGGAAAGGATTTTTTCCATGAATGTTCAGACTCTGTGTGATCCTAACTTAAAGATCACTGACATTGTTGCTCGATGGCCTGGTTCAACACATGATTCAACGATATTCAACAATTCTGTTCTAAGAGCTCAATTTGAGAGTGGTGTTATTGATGATGGTAGTCTAATCGTTGCAGACAGTGGCTAGCCAAACAGGCCATATTTGATAATGCCACTAGCTACATACGATTCACCTGAAGAACAATAGTTTAACGAATCACAAATTCGAACCAGAAACTGTGTAGAAAGGAGTTATGGTGTATGGAAAAGAAGATTCCCAATAGTCTCCACAGGCATACGACTTCACCGTAACAAAGTTCAGAGTATAGTGGTAGCAACAGCTGTACTACACAATATATGCTGCCTTAATAATGACATGAACTTACCAGTGTTGGAGCCACATGTTGAAAATGCAGTTCATGTTGTGAATAATGTACCTAATGCTAGGGAAACTCAGAATTTCAATAACTCTGTAAGAAATGCAATTATTTATGACCATTTCAAAAATTTAAGACAAATTCAAGGTTAAAAACATGTTTTAATTGTCAAGAATGTAATGTACATAAATAAATAAATAAATAAATAAATAAATAAATAAATAAATAAATAAATAAAAATATCACAGATTTTTTAAATATTTCTATCTCTAATTTCTACTTTTCCTTCACTAAATTGTGTTCATCTTCATGTTGTTTCATTTTCAGTGCATGACCCTTCAGTATGAAATCATATTGTTCATTCATTTGCTTGATTTTTAATTCGTGTTCTTTTTGAAGAAGAGCGGTGTATAACTGGACAAGTT
Source organism: Anabrus simplex (assembly GCF_040414725.1). NCBI lineage: Eukaryota > Metazoa > Arthropoda > Insecta > Orthoptera > Tettigoniidae > Anabrus > Anabrus simplex. The sequence continues at coordinate 1,052,858,543 of NC_090265.1, forward strand.
TCAACTTTGCTTTTGCCATTTGATACCACTTTTCACTGGTCATTAATCGTCCAGTCGAGTCTTTGACTAGACCTGCAAGTATAATATCACACATTAAGAAAATACTGTTAATTTTACCAGTAGGCAATGTACATTACTACAAAACATGAGAAAATCGTAGCCGGCATATTGTGTGGAAGCACTAACTGGAACACATTTTTCTGTGTTCTGCATTTAATCATTAGGAGTTTAAATAAAAATACAGTTTTCTTAGTTGGAGTCTTCTGATTTGTCTTCTTGACATACAGTGATGTTGCCATACCTAGCCTTCAGAATTTACTTTAGTGTTTTACAAACATTCATTCCCACATACCTAAATATGAATTCTAAGCCAGCAAACATTATCATGTGTCTTATCAGCTTATTATACATTCCCATATGCATACCATTTTTGAAGAAATAGGTACGAATAGAAATTTAGTTTGTCATACTCATGAGGTGTGTGAATTATTACATGGAAACCAAACAAACCTAATGGTAGAAATAAGTACCTAATCCATTCTCAAAATGCATGAAACTTAAGAATACAGCACATGTATGAATAATTATTCACCTAGTATGCTGCAACTATGAAATAGTATATTATTTAACATTCATACATGTTCTTGTTTATTCAATTGGTCATGACTAAAAACTGATATTTACCTATCAGAGAAATAAGCATGCTAACAGTATGTACAGGCTTACCACAAACATAGGTTGAGGAAATAAATCATTCCCATCATCATCACCATCATCCACTACAAATCTTAGTTCTTCTGATATTGGTTGCCTGAACATAACTGGCACATATTTACTCCAGTCATTGCTGGGAGTTCCTAAAATAATGAATAATTATGAAAATGCATCCAACAAATTTTAAAGATTTCACAGATTGTTGTATGTGCAACTATAAAAGTTTAAAAAAAACATATTTCTAATAAACAATTAAAAGGCATCATCTGCATCACAATGATATGGGTTGCCTCAACACTGATGGCACAGTTAAAATAAAAGCCCTTTACAGATGTAATTCTGAAAACTGGTCAGAGTGCCAGTACTACAAATTTCAAGCAATTAAAATCATTTTAAAATTTGAATAATGCATTCTTGTACAATATTATAACCCTCATTATCTATATATACCTTTGATATGTTCATGACAAATAAAACAATCCCTCTATGCATATGATTCAGTTTACAGAACAATTACTGACCTGATAAGCTGCTGTCTTACCCATTGTTACTACACTCTGCAATAGCATTACCACTGGAACCTGAAATATTAATATATGAATTAGAGCAGCACAGTGAAAAACATTTAGCTTTTTAAATATTCAGACACATTATATTTATTTAGGCCTACCACCATAACTCAATGAATCACAAATATGAACCAGAAACTATATACTAAAAATAGGTAAAGAACTGACAGGGAATCTACCTACCACCTGGGTGACAGCCCTAACTGCAGATCAGTGATGAATGAATGAAATTACATCCTAGGTTGGAGTATATAATAATTGATATTACAACAAACAAATCAGCAATGATCCAATAGGAAATGACACACCATGTAAGATGAAATATAGATACAGTAATTTTTGTGAAGGAACCATTAGTACAAGATAGAAAAATGAGATACAATTATATAAATGTATGGGAAACTAGAATAAAAAACTACCGAAAGATCAAGGATTAAATGAAATGAATGAAGCTTGTTATTACACAGAAAATAGAACACCGATCTTCACTCTACAAAATAAATTCGTCGCCATAAGATCTATCTATCTATCTATGTCAGTGCGATGTAAAGCAAATTGTAGAAACAAAAAATCAGTTACTGCCCTGACACACAGCTATCTTTCTCATTGTAGCTGCAACCAGCAATAGCAATATCACTCGAATCTGAAATTAATAGAGAAATATGGACAATATTTTAATAGTATCGAGCCACTTAATCCAATGAATTATAGCCTACTTCTATTTAACATGCAATAGCCTAGCCTATATAACATTATACAAAATGAAAGAAAATGGAATATGGAATATATGCCTACTTACTCTGCACTACATTAATGTCGTCACAGTCATAAACTGAAACGAACCCATCAATTTGAACACCAATTAACTCTTCCAGTTCTTCGTCGACTGGTGTTATTGGCGATGGCTTACTTGGACCACCACCTGTACCTCAAAGAGCACATTTTTCGTCAGCATACTTCTTTTTGGTGATTTTTTTTTCATATTTTCATACTTCTTTGTTAGCACATTAGCATCTCTATGCACTGCACCACTCCTGGCATTAAATGTATCCGCAATTTTGTTCCACGCTTGAGCTTTCCTATTCCACAATAATTTATCTGATTGTTTACATTCTATTATATGCTTATAATTTTTTACAATCTCCAATAAAATGCAAACTTATTGCGAACTGAAGTTTGCAGTACGCTTATTGGAATCACATTTTCCGTTCATTTTCTCAATTATCGTGGCTGATAAACAACGTATAACCTACAAGTCAATCAATCATAGGCAACGGATGTAAACAAAGATGAGATTTGAATCATTGCGCATGCGCAAGCATTACCAACTTCGGAGATGTTCAGCTTAGTAAAGCTGCACATGGTCCCCCTACTGTGAAACTCGTAGTGTTTAAGCCAAAGCGCAAGCCTTGGTTAAGCGGAATGCGTGGCTTAGTAAAGCTTCGGCTTAAACTCAAACAGTGAAACCAGGTCTAAGGCTTCCTTCTCGGCAGTGCAGGAGCGTTGTTCGGTGGGAGATATCTTTCTGCTAGTATACTCGATGATGTCCCTTCTGCCTTCACTCCTCTCCTGGAATAACACTGCTCCTAAGTCGGAGTCGCTGGCGTCCGTCTGCAGGCACATCTTCCGTTGAGAGTCGGGATGAGCTAAAGCGGGGTCGTTGCATATCGCAGCCTTAATGAATGCTGCATCTTCCTTGCTGGTCCATCGGAACGGGTGGTTGTCATGGAGTAGGTGGGTGAATGGCATTGCCTTCTCTTCAAAATGTGGCACCAAGCTGCTATACCATCCACACAAGCCAAGCAACTGACGTACTTGTCGCTTGGGCCGCGGCCGTTCACCTTCCTCCATAGCTCGATTCTTCTCCGGTTGCCTTTCTAAACCTTCAGATGTTAGGATATGGCTAAGATATCTTACGCGGGATTGGATGAAGTGACCCTTCTCCAGTTGGCAGGTCAGTCCAATGAATTTTCAGTCGTTCCAGCACTTTCTTCAGGTGTACAAAGGGTTCTTGAAAAATTCTTGCTGTGGATTACGATGCCGTCGAGATACATATCCTCACAATACTTTATCCATCAGTCGCATGAAGTTTGCAGGAGCATTCTTCAGCCCAAAATGCATTACTGTAAACTGGTACAATCCTCTCTGTGTCATGAAGGCGGTCAGTGGTCTAGAACTTTCCTCGACCTCCACTTGCCAGTATCCAAAGTTGAGATACAGCCTGGTGAAAATCCTAGACCCAGTTACTTGTTTCAGCGAGTCTTTCAGGTCAGGCATGGGGTAGGCATCAGTAACGGTCTTGTCGTCAACTTACGGAAGTCCACACACAGTCAATATTCCCCATTCTTCTTTTTTGGTAGGGTTCGATGAGACCTTGCCCTTCCATCTCTTGAATCTTCTGAATGACGAAGTTGTGCTTATCCGGGTTGATTGGATATGGGTGTTGCTTGATGGGTGAGGAAGTTCTGCATTCAGTAGTGTGCGTTACAGTGATAGTCTGTCCTATTTTATTGGTGATGACTTCCGGAAAATCCTTTAGTTTTGTCTCACCTCCTCTTCACATGGTTGAAAGTGCATTAATTGGATATCTCCCAGGTCTCCGTCGACTTCCGCATCCTTGCGAATCCGGATATTTCCATCGTGCCAGGTGATCCTCATACGTCCGTCTTTTCCTAAACAATTTCATAAGCTGCATAGTCTAGGATCACCTTGTATTCTACCAAAAGTAATGGCCTAATATGATGTCAGGTATTAGGTTCTGAATCACTGCGAAGTTAATTACAGTAGGTAGGTCCATGCATTTAGCAGTTAGGTTAGTCTGTCCTTGGATGGAATAGGCTACCCCGTCCGCTGCTCCCACCACCCGTCCGAGATGGCGAGACTTCATAGGCGGTAGTAATCTAGCAACAGTCCCATTTACAAATGAGTGGCTCGCTTGGTTGTCGAGTATGGCTGAAAAGCTTTTGTTGCTTATCCTCCAGATGATAGCTGGGCGAGGTTGTTCCGCTCTGCTCACAATATGGCCAATCCCTCTCCTGCTTGTCCAAGGCTGCTTGTCTGTCAGGTCTTGACGCACCTTCCTATTCCCGGTCCCACCCCCCGTTAATCCATAATAGGCCGAACCTAGTCTCTCCGACACCAGAGTGGGGCATTTGTTCTTCAGGTGCCACGTTCTCCCACACTGGTAGCATTCCCCAACAAGCTGGTCTCTTCCGTGGTTGAGGTCTTGTGTCCTTCTTCCAACTGGACAATGATTCTACGGAGATAATCAAAGGATCTCGGTTGCAATATCTTCACTAGAGGTTTAATCTTATCGTAGAGTAGCTCTACGATGTATGGCAATATCTCGGTCTCGTTTCCTTCCGGGTGCAGCCGCTTTAAGAGCTGATACTGATACTTCTGGAGGACGAACGTGCTAGCTCTCGTGGCGGTGGCTTGTGCATCAGTCAGTAGCTTCCTTTCCTTTCCACAGAGCTCTTCATCTCTTCGGAATTAGCGAGGAATTCCCTCTTGAAATTAGTCCAGTTTAAGTTTAAGCCCTTCAAGTAATTTTACCAAGTAGCAGCTTGCCCCTTTATCCGCAGTGATGAGTTGAATGAAGATGTCCCCAAGTAGATTAGTCCGTCCTAGTAGACTGACCTATCCCTCGATGAAGGTAGTCGGGTTTTCTTCCAGTCGCCCGTGGAATTCCGGAATGCTCTCTATAATCACCTTCAGATCTAGGTGTCCTGTATTGCCCGTTAGATTTGAGGGATTTGGAGGCGTGGCGATAGATCCTGTTAGAGATAATCTATCTTCTACCGCGTGATGGATGCTTTCTCTCATATTCTGCACACCTCCCTTGATGGTCGAAAATCTCCCCTCAACCTGTTGTTTTATGCTGGAAACTTGGGTTTCCACCTCTTCCTTGAGGATCGAGATGCCCCTTCCAGCTGGTTTACCCTACTATCGATCTGCTCCACCTGTCTCAGTTTCGACCTGATGTCCGATAGCTGCTGTGTTGATTGATTGGTGACGTCACTATTTTGGGAATTCATCTACATAATTTTACAGTCTACGATTGAAATGTTAGATTCTAGGCCCTGTTCTACTTTGTAAACTTGGGTGTGCATTTGAAATATTTATCCAGTTAAAAATGTATTAGCTTGAGAAATTTCGTCTGAAATTTTGTTATTTACTTTCGAAATTTGTTCTGAAAGTTTGTCATTCTGTTCCGGGAGTGTCCGAGGACATGTTAGGCTCGCCAGGTGCAGGTATTTTTATTTGACACCTGTAGGCGACCTGCGTGTCGGGATGAGAATGAAATGATGATGAAGACGACACATACACCCAGCCCCCGTGCCAGCGAAATTGACCAATGATGGTTAAAATTCCCGACCCTGCTGGGAATCGAACCCAGGACCCCTGTAACCAAAGGCCAACTCGCTAACCATTTAGCCATGGAGCCGCACTTTTTAATATTAATTCGTTTTAATATTAATTTAGTAATTTATTTAAATTTATTTGTAATTATATTAATTATATTATATTATATTAATTTATGTAGTTTTAACTGTTTTACGTATCTCAGTATTTTATTTAAGATTTTGATTAGTGTGAGGTTAAGTGTACGAGAGGGCCTCGAGCCCTAACTTCGTCACTGTAAAAAGGGCACTAATAAATAAGTAAATATAGAATGTAAGGGTATGGGTATAGATATTTTGTTAGTTGGTGAAGAAAAATATACGTCACAACATATGCTAGGGAGTGTTTACCTCGTCCTATTAGTTTCCCTAGCGGTTAGGGCAGCGCAGCTGTGAGCTTGCATCCGGGAGCCAGTGGATTCGAACCCTTCTGTCGGCAGCCCTGAAAATGGTTTCCCGTGGTTTCCCATTTTCACACCAGGCAAATGCTGGGGTTGTACCTTAATTAAGGCCACGGCCGCTTCCTTCCCACTCCTACGCCTTTCCTATCCCACCGTCACCGTAAGGCCTATCAGTGTCGTTGCGACGTAAAGCAAGCCTGGGGTGCAGAATATAGTAGTATAAAGTTACAGTTTTATGACGCTAATATGCATATATATATATTTTTATTAACGTGCCAGAAACCAACGACATGGAGCTGTTGCTATTTCAACACCGTTTTGAGGGCCACCGACCAAAGTCGGGATTTGAACCTGCGAACTTGGACTCAGAAGGACAGCGACTCAACCAACTGAATCACATGTAAAGGAGGCGTTTGTGATTATTGTTATAAATAGATTCAGTTAGTATATTTACACAGGTTTAATAAAGAGCATTATTAAGGCGTACGTTTTCCAACTGTCCTAAATGCACGAGACCGGACGGAAGAACTAACTGGAACTAACTGGAAGCTAAAGAGCCTTGCAGGGGTGTCACTTCCTTCTCTGTGCACTTTTCCATACCAAACTCCATGGCATAACAGCCCCGAAGGGCCATCGCCTACCAAGCGACCGCTGTTTAGCCCGAAGTCCTGCAAATTACGAGGTGTCCTGCGGTCAGCACGACGAATCCTCTCCGCCGTCATTCTAGGCTTTCTAGACCGGGGCCGCCATCTCACCGTCAGATAGCTCCTCAATTATAATCTCGTGGGCTGAGTGTACCCCGAACCAGTCCTCAGATCCAGGTAAAAAACCCTGACCTGGCCGGGAATTGAACTCGGGGCCTCCGGTAAGAGGCAGGCAAGCTACCCCTACACCGCGGGGTTGGCTTGTTACTTTTAGGTCTCCTTATTTTAGAATTAGACTTAAGGCATCCTGCATTCGATGCCCGCCAGTAACAGAGTTAAGAAAGGCATGGGATCGGGAAGATACAGCCTTGTTTGTGGGTGCAATAGAGTTGGCCATGAGTCTCCCGTGATCGAAATATCTACGACTTGGCAGGTAGTCACCTTCACCAAAGTGGTTCCTTTTATAAGAAAAGAATTAAATGAAGATTCTACTTCCTCACAAACGAAGAACGATATTATCAATTTTACGAATAGTTTCAATAATGCAGCCGGTTTAGAGTATAGAAGCTATGATTTCGATTGTTGGATATAATTACATAGTAACAATCAAAACCATCAATATCTACAGAAGATCCGTCACCGCACTCGGTAGGACCGGCTTTATTTTCATATCCACTGGGCGAGTTTGCCGTGCGGTTAAGGACGCACAATTGTGTGCTTACATCCGCTTCGAACCCCACTGTCGGCTGCCCTCAAGATGGTTTTCCGTGGTTTCCCATTTTCACACCTGATGGCGGAGCTGTTGAGGATCCAACCAGCCTTATGGCTAAAGACTGAACATACAGCATACAATTAAGGCTACGGCCACTTCCTTCCCACTTCTAATCCTTTACTTTCCCATCGTTGCCATAAGACCTACGGTGCGACGTAAAGCAAATTCTAAATACAAAATAAAACATCTTTTCACAACCCCTTCCAAGGAAAAGTTGTATCCACGCTACTGGCCTAGACTTGCCCACTGAAATTATTTCGTGGTTGACGCCACTGCACCCTCTCACCATTTAAGGTACAAGGTAAGCCCGCAGAATGGTGATACTCAAAATACACCATCATAAATGATGCGGTTATGACTCAAAAGTACTAAAGAAAGGTAAGGCACGCGACCTAGTGTTTTAAGTAGAATCTGAATCAATAGAACGTGACTTCCCATTTTAAAAATGTTTCATGCATCGACTGCGACTCAAGCCTCGGCCGTCTTGATGAGAAGATTGAACCATTGGAACTGAGTTATCACGTTTGCTAATTACAAGAGAGTTACATGCACTTTTGATGGTGCCATTTGAGGTTCCAATCAGTCCCCGGGCTTTTGACAAAATATATAGGCCTACCTATAGAACTAAGGTACGCATCTGCGATCTGTCTTGCTACTGTTAGAATTTTTTAAAAAGACTTACCGAGGATGCACATTATTTAGCCCTTAGTGACAAAACGGTCCGTCTTCAAATAAAGTTACTTATATGGCACAACATAAGGAACTAACGTGCAGCTCACAATCCTGTCACAGTCTTCCGAACGCTGCAACATAAAATAGCACATCTTTCAACCACGGTACAACCCCAGTTTCCTGGAACCGATCTGCAAAAGCTGACACGATGTTGTAAGCTTTGAACTGTTTCTGGCCGTGGACACCGTTATCTCGGTGGTCACGTTCCGGCCCCCTATTGAGTAATCCCTGGCTAATTGCCCTTTACCTCATCTTTTGGCATTTGTCAACACACAGTTTCATTCCCAATACTGAGGCCTCTACAGTGAAATATCCCCGCGCATCACAATCCTAAGTGTTTTCCTTTCATTCAAGCAGTACAAATATGGAGAATTATGAATGCCGTATTGAGCCCTGCTAGTAGATTCTTTGTCGCTACGTTAATTTAATATTTCGGCGTAAGTTTTTAAGTTGTTCGTACCGTACGTAAAACAACGGCTGATTCTCGCTCTAGTTCAGGAAACATTTTTTGTGAGGGGGGGGACGGCCCCACTGCCCCCCCCCCCTTGGCTACGCCAGTGCTATGTCTATTAAATGATTAAGTAAGCCATTAGAGGATCTACCTGCACTCACGTCAACGAAAGAAATAAACGTTTCTTGAACCTGTGCTGTCTGGTGATGAACATATCTGAGGGTGGTGGACAGTTATGATTTGTTGCTAATATCTGAAGTTTTATCTAAAATAATTGCTACATATTGGGCCATGGAAATCTCATTCCTTATGGTTTCCATCAACACACTACTGATAGCAGCAATCAAGTCGTTCTGAATTCAGTTCGATGTGCCCTTAAAGTTGAAGACGACTCTAGATGTTCTCTAAGAGTAATATCATAGCCGCTCAACAAATTTAAAAGTTCTACATCATTAACTTTGTTGAATGAACCGTGACTTTCGTTGTGTCCTCCGAACGGCAATTCTTGCATGGATAAGAGGCATGTTGCGTCGATTAGGTGCTTTAATATTTCTCTGTTCTTCTTGACCATTTCACTGAGACGCATCACATCAGCTTTCAATTGTTGATCCAGTTGGGTATCAATGCGAACACTTCCAAAGCATGTAAGCTAAACAAACGTACATAATGACTTTGCGATCTTTCGTGTTTAACAATGGCATTGCTAGGATTATTTAAATTATCATAACCCTCCTTATTCCAAACAGTTTGTTTACTACAAAATAATAGGAGATAGAGGGGTAATTGCACTCATCTAAGGCAAAACACCTGTATAAGGTACTACGTTGTATCCAAAATATCTACAATACTCCAGTATGATAGGAAATATAGTCAGGAATACGGAGTGTGGAATACAAGTACATAAGTAGTAATGTTCCCGAGTATTCTACCAAAATGTAGAAATTGGTTTTGCGTACCATTGCCCACCCATGTGGAGCAATGGCACGCATGTACTTCTTTCACGACAGAAGAGACAAACATCGTTGGTGGTATTTCTCTGTGCCAACCCAGACATCACTTCTTCCGTGTAATCATCATTATCATCATGTTGACAAAGTTCATCGTCACATATATCATCTGACGAACTGTTGTTGTCTTGAAAAAGTACCTTCTTTGTCTTCTTCATTTTCTTGAATTAGCAACTCGACTGTTCTTGACCATTGTGTACTTGTTTCTCTCTCTTCTTTTCTAACTCCTCTAATATTGATTTTTTGGGTGTTGCTTTCAAAATTTCTGAGTGCTGCTTAGGCTTAGACCTTTGTCTTTTCGCACAAAGTGTTAATGCTCTGATAGGGACAGGAGAGTAATTGATACAAAAAAAATTCCGCATCCCTTGCATAAATTAAAGGGAAAGTGATGTGTGACTCGAAAAGATGAGTTGGATTGTTCACTGATGATTGCGTGTATGCAGCGAAATGCTTGAGCCACGTCAGTAACACGTCCTCAATCATTTATCCTGACTTGGAGAACACGTAAACACTTCCTGGATGGCCTCCACGTGTTATTGCAGTGGCCATCCTCACGCCAGGACACTGGCGTAGCCAGGGGAGAGGGCTCAGGGGGGCCGCCCCCCCCCAAATATTTCCCGAAACTAGAGCGAGGTTCAGCCGTTGTTTTACGTACGGTAGGAACAAATAAAGAACTTACGCCGAAATGTTAAATTAACGTAGCGACAACGGATCTACTAGCAAGGCTCAGTAGGGCCGTACATAATTCTCCATACATGTACTGCTTGAAGGAGCTTGAATGGAAGGAAAACACTTAGCATTGTGATGAGCGGGGACATTCCCTGTAGAAGTCTCACTATTAGGAATATAACCGCTTGTTGACAAATGTCAAAAGATGAGGAGAAGGGCAATTAGCAAGGGATTACTCTGTAGGGGGCCGGAATGTGACTACCGAGGTAACGGGAGGGACCACGGTCAGAAACAGTTGCAAGCTTACAACATCATGTCAGCTTTTGTATAAAATCGGTTCCTGGAAACAACAATGTCACGTGGTCGCGATTGTCGGGTTGTACCATGCTATAGATATGTGCTGTATTTAACTTGCAGTGTTCGGAAGACTGTGACGGAATGGCGAGCTGCACGTTAGTTAATTTTGTGCCATCTTAGTGACATCATTGAAGATGGACCGTTTTGTTATAAAGAAGCCAAAGCTATGCCCATCCTCGGTAAGTTATCAAAATGTATTGTATTCTAACAGCAGCACTAGCATGTACGAGTAGTAGCATGACATGATCGCGGATGTGTGCACAAGTTGTGTTTTGTCAGATGCCTGGGGACTGATTGGAACTTCAAATAGCACCATCAAAAGTGCGGGTAACTATTTCCTAATTGGCGGGCGTGATAGCTCAGTTCCAATGGTTCTATGTTCTCATCAAGACGGCCGAGGTTTGAATCGCAGTCGATGCATGCACAATTTTTGAAATGGCAAGTCACGTTCTGTTGATCTGGAGTCTACTTAAAACCGTAGATCTCGTCGCTAATGATTATAAGATTTAAAATCCCACGAGCCCTAAGCTTGCTTACTTTTTTTAAGTAACTTACTTCTGAATCATTACATCATTTATGTTAGTGTATTTTGAGTATCCAACCATTCTTCGGGCTTTCCTTGTATCTTAAATGGTGAGTGGATTCAGTGGCGTACTCAGTGGGTGCGGTATAAATCCAGGCCAGTAGCGTGGATACGACTTTACCTCAAAGAGGGGGATTTGAAAAGAAAGCCGGTCCTGCCGAGTACGGTGACGGATCTTCAATAAATATTGGTGGCTTTGATTGTTACGATGTAATTATATCCAACAATCGAAATCATAGCTTCTGTACTGTAAACATAAAAGCGGCTGCATTATTGATACTGATCGTAAAATTAACAATATCGTTCTTTTGAGAGGAAGTAGAATCTCATTTAATTAATTTGTCTTTTAAAAAAGGAACCCCTTTGGTCTACGCCCCGTGAAGGTGAAGTGTGTCCTAGACATTTCGATTACGGGAGACACAGGGCCAACTCTATTGCACCCACAAACAAGGCTGTATCTTCCCCATCCCATTCGTTTTCTAACTCTGTCAGTGCCGGGAATCGAATGCATGATGCCTTAAGTCACCTACAAGGATCGTTAGCTTCCAGCTAATTTTTCCGTCCGGTCTCGTGCATTTAGGACAGTTGGAAAATGTGTGTCTTAATAAATGTTCCTCATACAAAATTTGTAAAAGTGATAACTGTACCTATTTATAACATTAATTACAAACGCCTCCTTTTCATGTGGCTCAGTTGCTGGAGTCGCTGTCCTTCTGAGTCCGAGTTCGCAGGTTCAAATCCAGGCTTGGGTCGGTGGCGCTTAAAAGGGGGTTGTAATTGCAACAGCTCCGTGCCATTGGCTTCTGGCACGTTAAAAATTCTCCTGCGGGATAAACTTCCGACGCTCCGGTGTCTGTTAAGAACTAGCATTTGGGACGAACTTCACAAAAATAAAAGTACTACCCCCAAAAATACGCCGCTGTCACAGATTACCGTATATTAGCACTGGCTCCAGGTTTTTTTTAAATTTCGTGTGGCTATTTCTAGCCGGGTGCAGCCCTTGTAAGGCAGACCCTCCGATGAGGGTGGGCGGCATCTGCCATGTGTAGGCAACTTCGTGTTAGTGTGGTGGAGGGTAGTGTTAGGTGTGGTGTGTGAGTTGCAGCGATGTTGGGGACAGCACAAGCTCCCAGTCCCCGAGCCATTGGAATTAACCAATGAAGATTAAAATCCCCGACCCGGCCGGGAATCGAACTCGGGACCCTCTGAACCGAAGGCCAGTACGCTGACCATTCAGCCAACGATTCGGACGCTCCAGGGTTAAAAACCATAGAACGAGACTAGTCTTGAGGGTTACACACCCACGGGGAATCGGTCTAGCAGGCAGTCGCGCCTACGTGTTGAATTTCCTTTACTTTCTGTCGTCACTCATTTCGATTCGAACACAGCATGTTTCCATAAAATAATGTGACTAATAAAGTCATTCTAGTGCCGACATAGGCTAGTTTCTATACTTGATAAATATATAACTTGTTGACCTCATTCAGTGGCGTATGCTGGGATGAAGACGTGGGCACCACTAAACTTAGGTTACAATTTTCGATAGTTTGTTTAGTGAACGTCAAGCCTTAGGCGTTTTTTGCCACCAGAGAAGCCAGCTGTGTTATCAACCCTGTTTCACAACCCACTGCCCTGGCTTCTGCCACTGCTAATATTCAAAATCTGATCAGTGAAAATGGTAGCCTAGCAGGGGCGTATTCTCCTTGAATGCAAGGCATTCACTGCATGCGTTATGATAACACAAAGAACTGTCTGATGTACGATTTTAGGTTGTTTTAAGTCAAATATTAACGATTTCATCTCTCAGAAGTTCAAAAGGTCTGCGCAACTGTACTAGTTCCGTTGCTTGACTACGTGTGGTGCTGGTGTAGTCTCGCCGTCTACTCCTCTCTAGGAAGAAAGAGACAGCATGGCGGAGTTAATGATGCAAGGCATTCAATCTTAAAATTGCATTCGGTGGCAGACGTAGTTCTGAAACCCTCCGAACGATGTCGCTGCAATTGAAACTTGGTCAGAATTTGTCACCCCATACCCGTGCTACCCTCTGCCATCTGTTAGCAACTTGGAGAAAGTCGACATGTTTACAGCGAACGGGACCCACAGATTATCCCCCAGCGAGAACCCAACGTGACGAAACTGACCAATGCCACTGAGGTGACTTTACTCCAGTGCTTCAGTTGTGGCTAACTTGTGAGTTAATTCATTGTGTGTTTTGCTGATTAGTGAGATCATTCTGTGTGTGCTGTTCCTGTGCTATTCGCCGTTTTCGGTCTTTTATTATATTTTGCGCTTATTGTGGTATTAACGATGGATGAGTCTAAAACGGATATAATTGTAAATCAGTTTACTGGCCGTTCGTTTGATGAAAAGATTCAAATAGTTCAAGCCGGGAGACCTCTACCTTCCCTCGTATATTTCTTCTTTACCGGGCGAGTTGGCCGTGCGTGTAGAGGCGCGCGGCTGTGAGCTTGCATCCGGGAGATAGTAGGTTCGAATCCCACTATCGGCAGCCCTGAAGATGGTTTTCCGTGGTTTCCCATTTTCACACCAGGCCTTAATTAAGGCCACGGCCGCTTCCTTCCAACTCCTAGGCCTTTCCTATCCCATCGTCGCCATAAGACCTATCTGTGTCGGTGCGACGTAAAGCCCGTAGCAAAAAAATTCTTCTCCTTCTTCTTCTTAATCTGCTTACCCTCCAGGGTTGGCTTTTCCCTCGGCTTTTCGGACTCAGCGAGGGATCCCACCTGTACCGCCTCAAGGGCAGTGCCCTGGAGCTTCAGACTCTGCGTCGGGGACAAAACTGGGGAGGATGACCAGTACCTCGCCCAGGCGGCCTCACCTGCTATGCTGAACAGGGGCCTTGCGGGGGATGGGAATATTGGAAGGGATACACAAGGAAGAGGGAAGGAAGCGGCAGTGGCCTGAAGTTAGGTACCATCCCGGCATTTGCCTGGAGAAGTGGGAAACCACGGAAAACCACTTCCAGAATGGCTGAGGTGGGAATCGAACCCACCTCTACTCAGTTGACCTCCCGAGGCTGAGTGAACCCCGTTCCAGCCCTCGTACCACTTTTCAAATTTCGTGGCAGAGCCGGGAATCGAACCCGGACCTCCGGGGGTGGCAGCTAATCACACTAACCACTACACCACAGAGGCGCACTCTCGTAAATTTAAAAATAGAAAACAAGAATTGTGTACGCACGTTCAATCCAGGAACTTACAGTAAAACTGTTTGGCTCGAGTTCACTTACATGTAATTAGGGTGAGTAGAATTGAAATTTACTTAATACATTGTGTTAACTGCATGGTTACTAGTTGCATGCCTCAGTGGAGATTCCAGGATACGCCACTGTAGCCTAGAGTTCAGCAAATTAAAGCCCGGGTTTATTGCTAAATGGATAGAATGCTTGCCTTTGGTTCGAAGGCCCCGGTTCAGTTCTTGGGCTCAACCTTCTCGTACGCTTAATTTATCTGGCTTGGGGAATGGGTGTTTATGACATCTTCGCCACTCGTTTCATCCTCATTAGGTCACCACCAAGCCTTTCCAGAGGCTATGCATTATTATTATCACTATTATTATTATTATTATTATTATTATTATTATTATTATTATTATTATTATTATCAAATTAAAATGTAGAATTTTACAGCATTACCAGCAGTCGTACCCGTCGTTCACCGGTTTATTAGCTTCCTCAGTAGATTGGTGGTGGTGTCCGACCTATGATCACGGGTTCGATTCCAAACAACATGAAAGATGGCATTTCATTTTAACAGATCTACCTATGAAAATAATATTACCTGTATATTACTTCTCTGTCAGCAGCCCTGCAGTGTCTTCCTACAAGGATGCAGAAGTAGACGGGAGTGAAATACCAGCACTCTGTTTTCTATATTATTAAGTCAGAAGTATGAGGCCAGCAAGTCTATTCGATGAGGAACGAATGCTTGTTTGGAATCGATTTCGTGATCATGAGTAGGACACCACCACTTGTCTACTGAGAAAGCTAAAGAACCAGTAAACGACGGGTACGACCGCTCGTAATGCTGTTAATTTCCACATTTTAATTTAATAATAATATCATGGTGTGGGTTACTGTAGTCACGTCCTAGTTTGTGAACCATGGGCAACGACTGAGTGGCCTAGTAAGTGGTCCTGAGAGTCGAGATACCAATTGCTACGGAATGGGAGTGGGCATCCTGGATATATGCTGAGTCATGGCCTTCCTTGTGCTCAGGCGGCTAGGGCTATACAATCCATCGGAGGTTCCTAACCCGTCAGAGGAGAGATCCTCACTTGGATTATGTGTAAGTAGGGTAGTATCCTGCTTCATGAATTTACCGAGCTCAGAACATTTTAAGCAAGCCTCGGACCTATGGGAGTAACGGAGTTCCACTCCCATTTGACAGGCGAGGGACTCCTTGGAAACAACTTGGCGAAGGAAATGAAATTCGATGGAGAGTTATCAATATTAATGGGGCTTATGGAAGAAAGGGGGCTGCCTGGCCGAGGCGGTAAAGGCGTGCTCGGTTCGCCCGGAAGGACTGGGTCTGAATCCCTGCCACGAAGTCGTAAAATTTAAGAAACGAGATTTCCACATCCGGAGGTACATATGGCCCTGAGGTTCACTCAGCCTACACCAAAAATGAGAACCAGGTTAATTCCTGGGGGCAAGGCAGCCGGGCGTAGAGCTAACCACTCTACCCCATCACGTGCCGAGGTTAACAATGGTGGAAGCCATTACCTTCCACTCCTCCAAGGGCCTTCATGGCCTGTACGGACGTGACTTT
Organism: Anabrus simplex; assembly: GCF_040414725.1. Lineage (NCBI taxonomy): Eukaryota > Metazoa > Arthropoda > Insecta > Orthoptera > Tettigoniidae > Anabrus > Anabrus simplex. The sequence continues at coordinate 1,052,874,635 of NC_090265.1, forward strand.
GCTGTGCATTGCTTTGCTTTTGTGGAAGAGTCAGCAAAGAGAATTCATCTGGATGTGCTAGGAGTAAGTGATATTCATGTAAGGGGAGATAAGGAGGAAAGGATAGGAGATTGTGAAGTATATTTGATGGGTGTTAAAAAGGGAAGGCCAGAGTATGGGGTAGGGCTCTTCATTAGGAATACTATTGCATGCAACAGAGTTTCTGTTAGGCACGTAAACGAGCGAATGATGTGGGTAGATTTGGCAGTTGGAGAAATTAGGACGAGAATTGTCTCAGTGAATTCACCATGTTAGGGTGCAGATGAGGATGAAATTGACAAGTTTTATGAAGCATTGAGTGACATCGTAGTCACGGTCAACAGCAAGGATAAGATAGTGCTAATGGGCGATTTCAATGCGGGAGCTGGAAATAGAACTGAAGGATATGAAAGGGTAATTCGTAAATGTGGGGAGGATGTGGAAGCTAATGGCTATGGAAAGCGCTTGCTGGACTTTTGTGCTAGTATGGGTTTAGCGGTTACGAATACATTCTTCAAGCATAAGGCTATTCACCGCTACACATGGGAGGCTAGGGGTACCAGATCCATAGTACACTATATCTTAACAGACTTCGAATTCAGGAAATCTGTTAGGAATGTACGGATTTTTCGGGGATTTTTCGATTAAACAGACGACTATCTGATCTGTAGTGAACTAAGTATCTCTAGGCCTAGGATAGAGTAAGTGAAATCTGTCTGCAAACGAATAAGGGTAGAAAATCTCCAGGACGAGGAAATTAGAACGAAGTACATGGGTATAATTAGTAGGAATTTCCGAACAGTGGACAGTAAGCAGGTTCGGGATATAGAAAGAGAACTGAATGTCTGATTGGTGATACAAAGCTGGAACAGGTAGATAGTTTCAAGTATTTAGGTTGTGTTTTCTCCCAGGATGGTAATATAGTAAGTGAGATTGAATCAAGGTGTAGTAAAGCTAATGCAGTGGGCTCGCAGTTGAGATCAACAGTATTCTGTAAGAAGGAAGTCAGCTCCCAGACGAAACTATCTTTACATTGGTCTGCTTTCAGACGAACGTTGCTTTACGGGAGGAAGGTTGTGTGACTCAGGATTTCTTATTCATAAGTTAGAAGTTACTGACATGAAAGTAGCGAGAATAGTTGCTGGTACAAATAGGCGGGAACAATGGCAGGAGAGTATCGGAATGAGGAGATAAAGGCTAAGTTAGTAATGAACTCGGTGGATGAAGCTGTACGCATAAACCGGCTTCGGTGGTGGGGTCATGCGAGGCGAATGGAGGAGGATAGGTTACCAGGTGAAGAATGGACTCTATTATGGCGGGTAAGAGAAGTAGAGGAAGGCCAAGACGACGATGGATAGACTCAGTTTCTAACGACTTAAGGGTAAGAGGTATAGAACTAAATGAGGCTACGACACTAGTTGTAAATAGAGGATTATAGGACATCTAGTAAATTCACAGAGGCTTGCAGACTGAACGCTGAAAGGCTAACGGTCTATAATGATTATATATTATTATTATGCATGGCCTTTGGAAAAGATTGGTGGTGACCTATTCAGGATAAAATGAAAGATTGCGAAGACGTCATAAACACCCAATCGCCAAGGCTGGAGAATTAAGAGTACGAAGAGGAAGGTGAAGGGTAGACCATTTTAAACGATCGACAATTTATCTGCATACTTCAGTTGCGAGACTGTTTTATCCAGTACTTGTTTCATTGTACAAGGTTCAGCCCTTTTACAAAAGCAACTCCACACGGTCTGTCACGTTATGTGCTGTAACTTCAAATAAATTAAAATTGTTCTGAGAAATAGTTTTCTCAACAATAAACAATCAGTAAGAAGGCTTTGTACATAAGACAGCAAACACGTAGACTTGACACTGTAGTACATGAGTCAATCGTGTCCGTTCGGAGGCTTTCGGAGAACTCTCTCTCGTGGCGAACTGACGGAGCGAAGTTTTGCCAAATACTTTAATACACCAATACCGGACAGCTCTATCTCAACAGCATTGAGTGGAGTGCGAACAGCGACGGTGGTGACATCTAGCGTGTTGGTGTGAACTGCATACTTGTCTATGCTACAGTCAAGACCAACGGAAGAGGAATACACTACACTCATTGGAAATATTTTTGTTAAAATAATTGAATAATAATAATAATAATAATAATAATAATAATAATAATAATAATAATAATAATAATAATAATAATGAAATTTTAATATATGAAATGCCTCCTTCATAAACCTCCAAGTGAGCATTATGTTAGCCGTGCCTTTCGCTGTCTTAAAAATTATAAAGCAGAATTTGTTTGAGGATCCACTCAGCCTCTGGGGGAAATATTTAACAACTACTCCCTCCTCTTCTTTTCAGCCTTTTCTCGATTACCTAGTGCAGAATTTTGTATGGACTTAGCCTAGTTCTCCGGCCGGATGCCTTTCCTAACAGCAATCATATGTGGAGGGATATATACCGTACTCACTATCGCGTATTTTTGTGGTTGTTTTCTGTATGATGTGTTGTATATACCTGAAGATGCGTATGAATACGAACACAAATCCGTAGCCCTCGATCTACAGGAATTAATAGACGCGATTAAAATCTCCGACTCAGCCGGGAATTGTACCAGCGCCTTCTGAACCGAAGGCCAGTACGCTGACCATTCCGTGGTGATGATTATTTTAAGAGGAAGTACAACTGGCCAGCCATCCTCTATTAACACTAATCAGAAGGGAAATGGAAGAGGTCCAACACCGAATTCCTGCGGGACTATATTCCGGCACCTCGGCGTCTCCATAAAAGTACTTAGTGGGACGTAAAAAATATATTATTATTTACTTACAGTAAAAAAAGGTGACTGGATTCGAAACTCATGTCCTTCAATTTTCAATTTCAAGACTACCACGATAACCATTACGCTACAGGCCCACAAGTTTCCGATTGTGAAATTTATGGTACTGTTTAACAATGTGGACCCTCAAGTTTGAGTATAATAGAGTTCCATATTTGTTAATATTATTGGTTTTAGGTCCCACTAACATTTCAGTAGAGTATTTGATTTTCTTAATATAAGGAGCATAGAATGTAACCTCAACACAGATGCGAGGTCATTACTTTTTTAACACTTGCGGTCCTTATCAGTTCCCATGCCCATTATCTTGCTGGGTAATTTGTTCAGCGCATAACATTTTTCTTGGAATATAACTGTAATGTAAGATTACTTCTTCTTCTTCTTCTTCTTCTTCTTGAAAGGTGTGGTTGGACTCATGTGTTATCGTCCAGTCACGAATGTAAGATTACTTAGTGACAAACACTGATACATTATAAACAACACGGCAGTGCGCCAAGAATCATAGAGATAGCAATATGTTATTGAAGAGTTGGTCACACCAAGCTGTGTAGGTAGCAGCACTATCGACTTTCTCGCTGAAAACAGCAAGCTGTCCCGTATTGTCATATTAAAGTATTTGGTTTTGCCCACCTATCCCGTCAGTCCCCTCAGCCCGCACCTATTGCATATTCGGCCGCGAGCGGCACGAGGTGAGTCGAGGTGAGAGGGAAGCAGCGCTTGGCCTGCGATGTCGGTCTCCGATGCCTTGCACTCAGAAATACGAGCGGCGATTTTCTCCCATTACTTTGAAGTTTTGTAAATGGAACAATGTGTCAGATGCTTACATTATAATGTGCTTTAGATTTCCATTGTTCTCATGTGAGGTTAGGGCTTCACCGATAGCCTTGGTACTGACTTCATTCATCAGACTACTCAAAAGATTGTAGTCGGCCGCGATTACACACGTATGTAGCCAACAAGTGAATCATAAGCCACATAGCTTCAAACTAAATGGATAGAGCTCTTGTTTTACAAGTTGCTTTACGTCGCACCGACTCAGATAGCTCGTATGGCGACGATGGGACATGAAAGGGCTAATAGTCCGAAGGAAGCGGCCGTGGCCTTAATTAACGTACAGCCCCAGCATTCTCCTGGTGTGGAAATGGGAAACCACGGAAAACCCTCCTCAGCGCTGCCGACAATGGGGTTCGAACCAGCTATCTCCCGAACACTGGGTACTGGCCGCACTTAAGCGATTGCAGTTATCGAGGTCGGTAATGGACAGAGTAACGACGTGTGTGTTTATATTCCGTAGAACTTGAAATGAACTACTACTAACGTAATGACGACTTTCAAAACATTCAATTCCCATTTGTGTTAATTTCATGTAGGCCTACTTTTCGTAGAGGATTCTACCCTTAAATTACCTCCCCTCCATGATACGCCACTGGATGGATTTATTATTTGAAAATCCAAATGTAAAAGCTGGAAGTGACATCGTGAACAACAATATCAGGATACAAGTGAGTCAAAGTACAGGACATGTGCTCATATTTGAGTCATTAGGATAGGAGAAAGTTAAGGTATAATTTGTTTCTAGGTATTTAAGCTTAATATTTTTGTAGACGAGGTGTGTATTTTTCAGTATTAAGCTTTTTAGTGGTTATATTTTTCATTAATTTACAGGAGCAGGAAAGAAACTCAGAGAAATATACATTATCGGATAACAATCCCAGCACGAGCAACGGGCAGACTAGTCGTCCAGAGCGACCTCCCATACACAGACTGGACAGTTCTTTCGGAGAACATCAGGATTATCCTAGAGAAGACATCGTTATGTTCACAGGAAAGCCAGTATCGAGTATTACAAATTCTGAGAAGGAAATGCTGCTTAGGAGAACATGGGAGCCTTCAGCATCTCACAAGTGTTACGTGCAGGTAATTGGTTCAAAGAAAAGAACGTTCCAAGTAAATATTGCGTTCTGTTTTCTCCATCGGAAATTGGAAACGGATCTCATGAAATACCTTCAAACCTAGTCAACAAACCCTTCAACAAGTGGAAAGATGCTCTTGAAGTGTTTGAAAAACACTCAAGAATAAAATACCATGCACCAATTTTTGACGGGAAGCAACCTAATATAAAAGATCAAATTTCAGAAACAACAAAACAGGAAAATGAAAGAAACAGGAAAATCATATCCGTGATGGCAGAGACCGTCCTATTTTGTGGCAGACAAGAAATAAGCCTGCGTGGTCACAGGGATTCTGGGCGACTTACTGCTGAAGAACCCGTGAACAACGATGGAAATTTTCGAGCGTTGCTTCGTTATCGCGCAAAAGGTGGGAACTTACTCCTCACTGACCACATCAACACAGGGGGAGCAAATGCGATGTATACTAGTCCAACAGTACAAAATGAACTTATCGGTTTGATTGGAGAGAAAATTAAAAGCGATATCGTTGAAAGAGTGAACAAAGCGAAGTTCTTCACAGTACTTGCAGATGAAACTACCGATGTTAGCCAGGTGGAGCAGCTTTCTGCGTGCATCAGATATTTTGACATTGATGTTCAAGATATTAGAGAAGATTTTTTGACATTTGTTCCTGTATATGATGTGACGGGGGTTGGATTAGCATCTGTCATCAAACAAGAACTTAAGAGACATGGCTTAGAGTTGGAAAACTTGCGTGGTCAAGGGTATGATGGCGCAGCAGCGATGAGTGGTACATTCAATGGAGTACAGGCTGTTATTCGTGAAGAATACCCCAAAGCTTCTTATACTCACTGTTTTTCCCATGTTCTGAACTTGTGCCTCAGTTACGCTGCACAGACTGATTTCATTCGTAACTGTTTTTGCACAGTGTCAGAAACTACAGCTTTCTTCCGGGTTTCACCGAAACGGACACACATCCTAAGGAAAGAGCTTGAATCTGATGGTAAAGCTAACTCTGCCATACGCAACTACTGTGACACTAGATGGGTGGAACGACATGACGCTGTCTCTGTATTCTCCGAGTCATTCCTATGCATTGTTCGAGCCTTGGAGAAAATAATAGCAACAGATCACGACCAGTCTTCAAAAACCAAAGCAACAGGTCTTCACTCTAGTTTATGCTGCTTTTCATTCATTACAACTCTTCTTACAATGAGTAAATTCCTTTCAGTAACTCATAGGTTGTCCAAGTTTCTTCAAACAGAGTCTTTAGATCTCTCTTTAGCCATATCTAAAGTTGAAGAAGTTGAGGAACTCTTCATGGAAATACGAAAACAGGCTGAGGAAGAGTATTCTACTTTGTATCGAAAATCCGAGGAGATCTCATCACTTGTTGGTGTTTCTCCATCAATTCCAAGAAGAGTAGGAACACAGAAATTTCGAAGCAATGTGGAAGCCAGCTCACCTGAAGACTACTACAGACGTGCAGTATTTATTACATATTTGGATGAGATATCCACAACCCTTAAAAGGAAGTTTTCAAACAACAAAGAAACTTTACTCGGTTTGGAATGTCTATTGCCAAAATATGCCGTTAAGAAGGATTTTATTGACATTGTGAAGGCGATTGAATTTTACGAAAGCGATCTTGAAAATGCAAACAAAGACATTCTGGAGACGGAGTGGCGTTTGTGGAAGCTCAAATGCAGAATCTCACCAGAAAATCAATCAAGGACTGTGATTGAAGTTCTAAAAGAAATCGACAAGACCTCCTTCCCAAACATTGCTATTCTTCTTACAATCCTGGCTGTTATTCCAGTAACTACAGCATCTGTGGAGAGAAGCTTCTCCACACTGAAAAGGCTAAAGACATATTTGAGGAATAAAACCGGTGAGGAAAGGCTGACGGCTCTTGCACTCATGGCAGTGTATAGAGATTTCAATGTGGATATTGGCGAGGTTGTGAAACATTATGGACATAGTGCTCGAAGACTACCTCTTTCTTAGAGGCGAACTGCTTGTTCAGAAACATTGTACTGATATGCAGGGTGTAAGGGTATGAATATAAATATTTTTGTAGCAGTCAAGAACTATGTTAGAAACCAATATACAATCGTATTTTTGTAACCTGCGAAACATTTTCGGGAGCAAAGGGATACAGTTTTGGGAGTAGGCAATAGTTTGAATGCGATAGTAAAGAGATTCAGTGCCACCTCACTACCTTCGTTCCCCTTCTCTTGTGTAACACGTAATTTCAAGACAAAAATATGGATAGACGCAGTGTCCAAGTGAGAAGTCATCAGACGGGGGCGGGGTGGATAATCATAAACTTGAAATTATATACCTGATAAATGAGTACTCGGAACTGCAATATCGACACTGTTAGCCATTGATCATGCCTAAGTAATTAATAGAGGACAAAACATAAAAACTGTACATACGTATATTGAGGTAACAAAACTAACTTTATATTGTACTACTATATGCTGTAACTTATCCCAGGCTTGCGAGGGAAAGTAATAGGACGAGGTAAACCCTATCTAGCATACGTTGTGACATATATATTTCTTTACCAACTAACAAAATATCTATACCCATACCCCTACATTCTATATATATAGTGTGTGTGTGTTTCTTCGCTGCATTATTTGTATAAAATATTACTTCTTTGTAGCTTATCACATGACGATTATTACAATTAAATAATCGTATTTACTCTAGACCAGAATATCACATATTTACTCAGACAATTTATTCATGCATTCATTTCACTTGTATTCGGAGTATATGAAATGCTGCAGTTATGTTGCGATGGGAATAATAGATTAAAACAACGGCGTAACCAGATTTTGGGAGGGGGGACTGTCCAAAGAGTCCAGACACCTCAGGAATTTTAACAAATGTACTTTTACTAAGCATGCACATTGTTAATAGTTTCGGCAATGCGCACGAATCAACCACTCTTACTAGGAACCAAGGACACTCATTTCCTTATAAGGTACTCCATACTATCTAAACTCTCCGGAAATTTGGACACCCACCAAAATAAAATTCTGGATGAAGACCTATCGTAATGCCCCCCCCCCAAACAGAAATCCTGGCTACGCTACTGCGCCAGGATATATACTATAAACACGGGTGGTATATAATTACCCGTAGGATTCATGGCGAAACATACAGTATTAAGCTGGTCGCTGTCTTTACTTGCTTTTGACCTTCGCGAGCAATTATTGGAGGTGGATTCTGGACGGTCGAAATGCTGGTTTCGTCAACGTTATAAATATGTGACGTAGGAAACTTACGTTTTTCACTGACAGTCAAGGGATTAAGATGAAGTCTGCCAACTTCTGCCTTATTAAATGATAAATTTCTGCTTACGCTAGTAGCTTCGTGTTTCCGCAGACTGAGTTCTGGGTTTCTTGTCAAGAAACCCAGCCAGTCCTTGCCGGCCAGCTAATTTAGTAGTGTTGTTAAAATTGTTAGAAAGATTGTTCCTGTCCAAATTCATAGGCAACACGACGCACTTCAATCATCGCCATGCCATAAAATAGCTTAGCCAACTGAAGAAGGCGAGAACAGAATTGTGCGCGCTGAAGGGGTAATGAGACGCAGCGCGTACGATTACCCCTCTAGACACCTTCACACCTTCTATCCTGCCATTTAATAACCGATGAAGGGAAAATGGAAATCACGTGTTTATTACAAGATATCGCATTTCACGTTAAGAAAACTGATGACTTTCGAGAAAAAAGCGGACAGTTTAGTACGTACATTAATATAAATTCATCTCTTCTGATGTAAGGTGATGTAACAAAACGAATGCACAGCACGAGAAACACATGCAACTCAAGCTGACATTCTGCTCACATCAACGTTATGGTGACTCCTCATTATATTGAAGCAGATTACATAATGCTTACTACCATGGGAGGGGATTTAGAGGGGTGCGTCCCATTACCCGACGCGTCCCATTGCCCCTCTCGCCCCTAAGCATGGCGAGCAAAATAATTAAAATGACAACTTCCAGCTAGCCAATTAGTTTTCTCGCATTGATTCACATTAAAGTGACAAAGTGACGTAAATATTCTCTACCCTTTTCCTTATGAAGAAATGTTAATTTTGGAATCGCGCACGTCTTTCCACTGTTATAATGTCACTCTTTTCAATAATGATCGAGAACCAAAAGGCTTCTTGTAAGTGCCTTCAATTATACAACGATTTTCTGCCATAATGCAGCACTATTGTCCTAATTTTTTCACTCACTTGAAAGAAACGCTACAAGCACAGTCACTTGACCACAAAAGACGCTTCTAATATCCCCTGCCAAAGAATGTTCTACGGCAAGCTGCTACGTACACAAATCACGGTGTATGCACCAGCTTATTATTATTATTATTATTATTATTATTATTATTATTATTATTATTATTATTATTATTATTATTATTATTATTATTATTATTATTATTATTATTATTATTATTATTAACAAATGCGTCGCAATTGGGAAATATCCGGTGGCAATGGTCACTTACAGTAGTGTGATAATAAAGTAAAGTTAACAAATAACTACCCAACAACAACAACAACAAAAGTACAACAAGCAATTCCATGGAAATAAAATATTACAAGAAATACTAGAAGTTTAACATTTTAAATCCACCATCACCGTTAGAGAGCGGATTTACACTGACTGACAGAGCAAATGCAACACCAAGAAGGAGTGGTTCGAAAGGGATGAAAGTTGGGAAAAAAACAGAGACGGCACGGACGAATAATTGATGTTTATTTCAAACCGATATGCAGGTTACACAATGCGCACGGCATCGACTCAGTAGGATGTAGGACCACCGCGAGCGGCGATGCACGCAGAAACACGTCGAGGTACAGAGTCAATAAGAGTGCGGATGGTGTCCTGAGGGATGGTTCTCCATTCTCTGTCAACCATTTGCCACAGTTGGTCGTCCGTACGAGGCTGGGGCAGAGTTTGCAAACGGCGTCCAATGAGATCCCACACGTGTTCGATTGGTGAGAGATCCGGAGAGTACGCTGGCCACGGAAGCATCTGTATACCTCGTAGAGCCTGTTGGGAGATGCGAGCAGTGTGTGGGCGGGCATTATCCTGCTGAAACAGAGCATTGGGCAGCCCCTGAAGGTACGGGAGTGCCACCGGCCGCAGCACATGCTGCACGTAGCGGTGGGCATTTAACGTGCCTTGAATACGCACTAGAGGTGACGTGGAATCATACGCAATAGCGCCCCAAACCATGATGCCGCGTTGTCTAGCGGTAGGGCGCTCCACAGTTACTGCCGGATTTGACCTTTCTCCACGCCGACGCCACACTCGTCTGCGGTGACTATCACTGACAGAACAGAAGCGTGACTCATCGGAGAACACGACGTTCCGCCATTCCCTCATCCAAGTCGCTCTAGCCCGGCACCATGCCAGGCGTGCACGTCTATGCTGTGGAGTCAATGGTAGTCTTCTGAGCGGACGCCGGGGCCGGGAGTGCAGGCCTCCTTCAACCAATCGACGGGAAATTGTTCTGGTCGATATTGGAACAGCCAGGGTGTCTTGCACATGCTGAAGAATGGCGGTTGACGTGACGTGCGGGGCTGCCACCGCTTGGCGGCGGATGCGCCGATCCTCGCGTGCTGACGTCACTCGGGCTGCGCCTGGACCCCTCGCACGTGCCACATGTCCCTGCGCCAACCATCTTCGCCACAGGCGCTGCACCGTGGACACATCCCTATGGATATCGGCTGCGATTTGACGAAGCGACCAACCTGCCCTTCTCAGCCCGATCACCATACCCCTCGTAAAGTCGTCTGTCTGCTGGAAATGCCTCCGTTGACGGCGGCCTGGCATTCTTAGCTATACACGTGTCCTGTGGCACACGACAACACGTTCTACAATGACTGTCGGCTGAGAAATCACGGTACGAAGTGGGCCATTCGCCAACGCCGTGTCCCATTTATCGTTCGCTACGTGCGCAGCACAGCGGCGCATTTCACATCATGAGCATACCTCAGTGACGTCAGTCTACCCTGCAATTGGCATAAAGTTCTGACCACTCCTTCTTGGTGTTGCATTTGCTCTGTCAGTCAGTGTATATATGCTAAAAAGTGAACAATATGTATTTTTTAGTGCTGAAAACTTTAAAATATTTGATAAAAATTTTAAAATATTCTGCTTTATGTATCACATAACTCGCGTTTAAAAGATAAATAAATGCAAAGTTTTGTATAAAAATATGGTGCTACCAAACGTGCTCCTTAAGGCAAATAGGTGTCTGTATATGGAAAAGTACAGTAGGATATATTTACTTTTGATGTGTCTGAATAGATATTACTGTATTTACAAAAACGATAATGTTTTGTTTAACTATAGTAAAAACAACCTATCATCTTTGACAAAATTGTACCAGTTCGTACTCACCAATCATACGCTGGAATAGTACTTGCTAGAAGTAGTCTCAAAATTGCAGTGAATGAAAAAGATCGTCTCCAAATTGTCCATCACAAATGCATGCCGATTATCTCTGGAGAACGCCTTATATTGCGAAAACGATCGCTCCACATCACAGGACGCCAGACGTCCATAGTTAAAAAGAGGAATGTCACCAACTCTAACGCCTTCGATTTCACCAACATGTGCACCCTCAAATACTTGAGCAACTTCGCACATTTTTTAAACCCTCTGTTTTTACAGAACAAATTTTGATATTTGGCCTTTAACAGTTCCTGTACCGGTACCTACGAAGGTATCATTTATTTTCAACAGCACCCATTTCCTTCACTGTTTCAGGCAACAGGTTAGAGGATTTTTCAAGTAGCCTATGCCTATGGTTTTACACAAGAAGCTTAAGCTGTCTGATATAAACGCCAAATCAAATTACTTTTCAAAGAGCTGTCTTTCAGTAACTCTTGAAGAATTTATCAAGTGCATTCACGCCAGATGCGAAATTTTCAAAATTGTCGTCGGAGTACGCCACCGCGTGACAATAAGCAGAGGAGGAAGAGCAAGGCCTTGTTGAACTTGTAGTATTTCTTGTAATATTTTCTTTCCATGGAATTGCTTGTTGTACTTTTGTTGTTGTTGTTGGGTAGTTATTTGTTACCTATTTGCCTTAAGGAGCCCTTTGGTAGCACCATATTTTAATACAAAACTATATATTTATTTACCTCTTGAACGCAAGTTATGTGATACTTAAAGCAGAATATTTTAAAATTTTTATCAAATATTTTTAAGTTTTCATCACTAAAAAATACATATTGTTCACTTTTTAGTAGACTGATTCTTCAGGGTGCTTTTACAAATACTTTTCTTTTTTGCCATTAAACACTAATTTATTCATTTTAGGATACTGTGCCATTGCAGTTTCACACAACCTGTGTTAAGCATGAACTACGCAAGTTACGTGTATCATTTTCGGAAAGCGTACAGAGAGACCTTCTGCTGATTTTCTTTTTTTCATGTAAGCTGCACGATCCGCAAGTAGAAGCAATTCATTGGCCAAAGTAAGTGCATGGCTTCATTAAACAACCTAGCTACACTGACATGGTTTGCAGCAGGCATTTCTTTACACGTTAGCAAATAGGAATGTTCACAAGCAGTTTTGTCATTTTTCAACACACCAGCTACAACATTTCCTCATTCGAATCAGTGGTTTTGTGAATGTTCAACCACAGTTTTTCGCTATCACATACTGCCCGAATTCTTTGTAAAATTTCTTCGTAACATTTTGGAAGATAGTTTTTCCTTAATATGGATTCTTCTGGAAGCTCAAAATTAATGTATTTTGTTAGGAAATTTCTCAGTCCCGGATAATTTATTTTGACAAGAGGAATGTTGGCGCATACAAATGCCCTGCATAAATCTAGATAATACTGGAAGTAGTTGGATGGGCCTGCATTTGAAGTAGGTGGTTCATCTATTAGTACGTAATCATCGCGAACGCACACGCGAAGCGCCCGCAATGTGCTTATTTCCAGTCAAATGCTGGGTTACTTGAGAATGTTGATTTGCACTTACTGTATTACCACAAGGTTGACAAAACAATACTTTTCCGTTGGTAAAAATGTTTTTAAATGCCTCTACGTATTGTTGAAGACGCGATCTTGTACTCGACCTCACTTTCGGCATTGTTTTGCAGGTTGCGCATGCATTTACGGTGAATCACTGTTTCAATGAAAAGAATAGCAGTAGACACTGAAAGAAATGCTTATTCTCTCTTAGAAATTCAGAAAAAATCACACAACCACGGAAATTGTATATGGAATAGACAACTAACGTTACTCTTAGGAGTGACACAATCCCTCTGAAAATACCTTCCCAGTACCCAGTGCACAGTTTAATTTATGGTATTCCCCGTCACCTTATCTCTCTGCGATTGCCTTTCGCTGGCATTCTATAAACAAAACCAGAGTTGGCTGACTAATACAAGCGAGTTAGATTGCTAGCTAAGGTATATTTATATAAAAAATAAGGTTCCTAGAAGGAAACTATAATTTAATTTCTTCGATTGCAAATGTTAAAAATATTTAAGCTCTTTAGGATTTTTCAATCGTAAAATTAGGTATATTTAGTCAGTGACCAGCAAGTCTTCGAACTTCCGTAAGGAAGTCCGTAAATAGCCAGAAATATCAATCAATCAATCAATCAATCAATCAATCAATCAATCAATCAATCAATCAATCAATCAATCAATCAATCAATCAATCAATCAATCAATCAATCAATCAATCAATCAATCAATCAATCAATCAACACTGATCTGCATTTAGGGCAGTCGCCCAGGTGGCAGATTCCCTATCTGTTGCTTTCCTAGCCTTTTCCGAAATGATTTCAAAGAAACTGGAAATTTATTGAACATCTCCCTTGGTAAGTTATTCCAATCCCTAACTCCCCTTCCTATAAATGAATATTTGCCCCAGTTTGTCCTCTTGAATTCCAACTTTATCTTCATATTGTAATCTTTCCTACTTGTATAAATGCCATTCAAACTTATTCGTCTACTAATGTCATTCCAAGCCATCTCTCCGCTGACAGCTCGGAACATACCACTTAGTCGATCAGCTCTTCTTCTTTCTCTCAATTCTTCCCAACCCAAACATTGCAACATTTTTGTAACGCTACTCTTTTGTCGGAAGTCACTCAGAACAAATCGAGCTGCTTTTCTTTGGATTTTTTCCAGTTCTTGAATCAGGTAATCCTGGTGAGGGTCCCATACACTGGAACCATACTCTAGTTGGGGTCTTACCAGAGACTTATATGCCCTCTCCTTTACATCCTTACTACAACCCCTAAATACCCTCATAACCATGTGCAGAGATCGGTACCCTTTATTTACAATGTGATTACTCCAATGAAGATCTTTCCTTATATTAACACCTAGATACTTACAATGATCCCCAAAAGGAACTTTCACCCCATCAACGCAGTAATTAAAACTGAGAGGACTTTTCCTATTTGTGAAACTCACAACCTGATTTTTAACCCCGTTTATCAACATACCATTGCCTGCTGTCCATCCCACAACATTTTCGAGGTCACGTTGCAGTTGCTCACAATCTTGTAACTTATTTATCACTCTATAGAGAATAACATCATCCGCAAAAAGCCTTACCTCCGATTCCACTCCTTTACTCATATCATTTATATATATAAGAAAACATAAAGGTCCGATAACACTGCCCTGAGGAACTCCCCTCTCAACTATTACAGGGTCAGACAAAACTTCACCTACTCTAACTCTCTGAGATCTATTTTCTAGAAATATAGCAACCCATTCAGTCACTCTTTTGTCTAGTCCAATTGCACTCATTTTTGCCAGTAGTCTCCCATGATCCACCATATCAAATGCTTTAGACAGGACAATCGCGATACAGTCCATTTGACCTCCAGAATCCAAGATATCTGCTATATCTTGCTGGAATCCTACAAGTTGAGCTTCAGTGGAATAATCTTTCCTAAAACCGAATTGCCTTCTATCGAACCAGTTATTAATTTCACAAACATGTCTAATATAATCAGAAAGAATGCCTTCCCAAAGCTTACATACAATGCATGTCAAACTTACTGGCCTGTAATTTTCAGCTTTATGTCTATCACCCTTTCCTCTATACACAGGGGCTACTATAGCAACTCTCCATTCATCTGGTATAGCTCCTCCGACCAAACAATAATCAAATAAGTACTTCAGATATGGTACTATATCCCAACCCATTGTCTTTAGTATATCCCCAATAATCTGATCAATTCCGGCCGCTTTTCTAGTTTTCAACTTTTGTATCTTATTGTAAATGTCATTGTTATCATATGTAAATTTTATTACTTCTTTGGCCTTAGTCTCCTCCTCTATCTCGACATTATCCTTGAAACCAACAATCTTTACATACTGCTGACTGAATACTTCTGCCTTTTGACGATCTTCACATACACACTCCCCTTGTTCATTAATTATTCCTGGAATGTCCTCCTTGGAACCTGTGTCTGCCTTAAAATACCTATACATACCCTTCCATTTTTCACTAAAATTTGTATGACTGCCAATTATGCCTGCCATCATGTTATCCTTAGCTGCCTTCTTTGCTAGATTCAATTTTCTAGTAAGTTCCTTCAATTTCTCCTTACTTCCACAGCCATTTCTAATTCTATTTGTTTCCAGTCTGCACCTCCTTCTTAGTCTCTTTATTTCTCTATTATAATAAGGTGGGTCTTTACCATTCCTTACCACCCTTAAAGGTACAAACCTGTTTTCGCATTCCTCAACAATTTCTTTAAACCCATCCCAGAGTCTGTTTACATTTTCATTTACCGTTTTCCACCGATCATAGTTACTTTTTAGAAACTACCTCATGCCTGCTTTATCAGCCATATGGTACTGCCTAACAGTCCTACTTTTAAGACCTTCCTTTCTATCACATTTATTTTTAACTACCACAAAAACAGCTTCATGATCACTAATACCATCTATTACTTCAGTTTCGCTATAGAGCTCATCTGGTTTTATCAGCACGGCATCCAGGATATTTTTCCCTCTGGTTGGTTCCATCACTTTCTGAATCAGCTGTCCTTCCCATATTAACTTATTTGCCATTTGTTGGTCATGTTTCCTGTCGTTCGCATTTCCTTCCCAATTTACATCTGGCAAATTCAGACCTCCCGCTACAATCACATTTCTTTCCATGTCGTTTCCCACATAGCTGACTATCCTATCAAATAATTCCGAATCCGCATCAGTGCTACCCTTTCCCGATCTGTACACTCCAAATATATCAAGTTGCCTATTATCTTTAGAAATGAGCCTTACACCTAGAATTTCATGTGTCTCATCTTTAACTTTTTCGTAGCTTACAAATTCTTCTTTCACCAGAATGAACACTCCCCCTCCCACCCTTCCTATCCTATCTCTACGATACACACTCCAGTGCCGTGAGAAAATTTCTGCATCCATGATATCATTTCTCAGCCATGATTCAACTCCTATTACAATATCTGGTAAATATATATCTATTAAATTACTTAATTCTATTCCTTTCTTTACAATACTTCTACATTTCAACACTAACAATTTTATGTCATCCCTACTTGATTTCCAGTTCCCTGTTCCCTTATCACCGCTCCCTAGGCCATCCCGTTTCCCTGAATGTACCTCCCTATTACCCTTCCAAACATATTTCCTAACTTATATGTACCACTGCGGTTTAAATGAAGGCCATCTGAGCGCAGATCCCTATCTCCTACCCACCCATTAGGATCTAGAAATTTCACTCCCAGTTTCCCACATACCCACTCCATAGTCTCATTTAAATCCCCAATCACCCTCCAGTCAGTATCCCTCCTACACAGTATTCCACTAATAACAATCTCCGCTTTCTTAAACTTCACCCGTGCTGCATTTACCAGATCCCACACATCTCCAACTATGTTGGTACTTATATCAGCTTGCCTTACGTTGTTGGTACCAACGTGAAACACTACCACCTTCTCCTTCCCCTCGTCCCTCTCTTCTACTTTCCTCAACATCTGCCTCAACCTAATTCCTGGATAACATTCTACCCTGGTTCCTTTTCCTCCACACACTTTCCCCACGTGTCTAACGATGGAATCCCCCATGACCAGAGCCTCAACCCTCCCCACCTCATCTGATCCCCTCCCCTCCTGGTCAGCCCTATCTTCTCTCACTGCTGCAGAAGCTACTTCTTCCTCCCTTTTCTCCTTCCCATGACCCTGTTCCACCTGTCTTTTCCTATCCTCTACTCTACATTTCCCTTTCCTACATTTTCCCTTCCTCCTACTTCCACGTATCTCAGCAACAGTTCTTTGTCCCTCATCTTCCCTCTGTTGTTCTACCTGGAGTGACTCGTACCGATTTCGCACAGACACCTGTCCTGAATTCTGATCCTGAATAGAGCCCTTAGCCTGCAATCTCCTTCCCCTTAGAACATTAGATCACCTGTCTTCTACAACTCCTCCCTTTCCTTCCCCTCCCTCTTGTACACCTACTATAACCTGTACATTGTTTGAGGGAGTCCTATCTTCCTTCCTGTCTTCTGTGAGAATCCTAATTATCTCCCTCAAACTTTCCAACTTCTCCCTCATACCCCTCAATGCCTCACCACATCCACAATAAGTACACTCGCGCTCATTATCCATTCTTTACGGGGGGGGAAATTAAATTAAAAAATAAAATAACTTATTTGCAAAAAATAAATGAACGAAGGGATATATTGTCTGGGATAGTACACAACAATAAGGTAATTAATATACGACGACACTACAATACTACTTAGTTGTGCTCTATTTTTTTTTTATTCTACAACCCCTAACAGGATAAAAACTGCTGTTAATTACTGAATATCGAAAGTAATACACAAGAACTACACAATTCCAAACTGCAATTAAGCCTATCCTAATTACAACAACAGTATTTTAGTAAGAGTTTCTACGGATACCTCTACTACACCGGTACTACACAAATATTTTACAATAATAAAATAAGCACACTCAATTCTAATAGGATATTACTCGTATACTACTGTACAGTACACTACAGTAATTTTTAAACTACTTTCAGACGTATCCTGATTACGATACCGGTACCGTACCGTATGTCACTACTAAGCACAACAGAAATGAAATTTGCAAGAACTACTGTACTCAAAGATTACCAACGAAGCTAAATGCTTAGACAAATTATTATTAGTATTACGGTCTAATAGATACACACGAAAGATAACACACGAATGTAGCAGGCAAGATACGGCACTATCTAAATGTACTGTGTCTATACTACAATGTATCTACACTACACTACACTGCGTTTGGTTAAATGCTTAAGTATCAAAAGGTTTGCCGTACACGAAGAAAAACACGAATATAACTGGCAAGATACTATCTAATATATTATACCTTATCTTCACTACAATTCTACTGAAATGTGGTTATGTGATTATTACAGCTGGTGGATTACTATTATTATGACGTAAAATACACTGTTAAAAACAAGACCTTAATCATAAAATGAGAATATGAGCACCATTTTATAATGCAGTAGCATTTTAAATTTTATTGAGTAACAAATATTGCCAATTTATGTGCTTATTATGGATTTTCTTAAAATATGAATTTACATTTTAAAATGTGAAAGTACCGGTATTTGTTTTTATGTGAAATAAGATTAGGTATTAACGCTAGGAATAATAAATGTTGTAAATTGTGTTAAAAACATGCACGAAAATACATAATTACATAAAAATCAGCTCCGTAGTCATATACAATTTTATACACATAGACTTGCTATGAAGAGCGAACTCTGTGCTGTTACAATGTCACGTTTTTCACTAAAAAGATTCGTCAGTGATAGAAGTGTGGATCCCATCTAAGACAGATACCGTATTGCATCTCTAGCCATACGCTAAATAAATAAATAAATAAATAAATAAATAAATAAATAAATAAATAAATAAATAAATAAATAAATAAATAAATAAATAAATAAAATAAGTAAATGATAGCCCACAACGATATTAGTAGAAAAAAGACCCAAGCTGGCGCAGGGGATAATGTGCAAGATGGCGTCTATACACTGGCTCCTATGGGACTAACTCCTGGGACCTGGGTCAGGGGCTGCTGTGCAAGATGGCGGGTATACATAGTCCCTTATGGAGAAAGCTGGCCCATGGGAGACATAGGACTTAAGGAGACGGCCTAGGGGTGATTGCGCAAGATGGCGGCTATACACAGGCTCTTGTGGAGAAAGCTGGTCCAGGGCCTACTGCGCAAGATGGCGGCTGTACATAGGCTCTTATGGAGGAAGCTGGTCTAGGGGAGACATAAGATTTAAGGAGACGGCCTAGATGCGATTTCGCAATATGGCGGCTATACACGGGATCTTATGAGACTAACCCTAAGGAGCTGACACAGGGGCACATGCGCAAGATAGCTGCTATACATAGGCTCTTATGGAGAAAGCTGCCACAGGGGAGACAGGATTTAAGGAGTCAGCCTAGGGGCGATTGCGCAAGATGGCAGCCGCGTACAAATTCCTAGTGCTATGCCCCCGAGGCAAGATGGTTGCTATACATTGGTTATATGAGACTAACTTTAAGGAGATGGGCCAGGAGAAAATGGCGATACATTGTTCTTATAGGAATAACTCTACAGAGCTGCCTTAGGGGCTCAGAACTTCTAACTTATGACCTATTAGTTTTATCAGCCTAACTTTCGGGGACGGAGTTAAGGGCTACTATGCAAGATGGCTGGTATACTCTATTCGTATAGACCTTAACTAGAGTGTCACCTCAGGGGCTCAAAACTTGTAACTTATGTCCTATTAGTTTGATCTGCCTGACATACGAGAACTGAGGCAAGGGCCACTATGCAATATCGGTGCTATACTGTATTCGTTAAGACTTAACTATAGGGCTGCCTCAGAGGCTCACAACTTATAACTTATGATCTATTAGTTTGATCAGCCTGACATTCAAGAAATAAGGCAAGGGCCACCATGCAAGATGGCTGCTATACTGTATTCTCATGGACTTAACTCTCCCATTAGTTTTATCGCCTAACTTTTGGGAACTGATGCAGGTTTACTAGGCAAGATAGCTGCTGTACATTGGTTATATTAGTCTAAATTTAAGGAGCTGGGCTATCGCTCATCCTTCTAACCTGCTACTCTTCATAACTTTAGTTTAGTGGAGGAGCTCGTAGTGATACTTGAGCTTTATGGCACGAACTTGGGGAGAGTTGTGGTAGGGCTTTTCACGTCTTGGACTAATGTGGAGGTTTCATCCTCCTAACCGGATGCCCTTCCTAATATCAGTCTAGCACAGGGGCTCTTGCGTATACATTGGCTCTTATGGGACTAACTCTGGGGGGGAGAGCTGCTCTAGGGCCCTCGAGGAAGCATAGTCGCTTAAATCTAAAAACTTAATCAGAATGATGAGATGTAGATAAACATAGAATATTATACCACCTAACTTTGTTATCCTGCTAGAAGTGATAAAGTTCACTCAGTGTAGGACTGCAAAATGCTGAACGGAAAAAATTCGTGCTACACACATGATAGGGAATGGAACCCTTTGGTCACGTCTTATCAGAAGGGTAAAAGGGCAAAAGGGCGGTTCCTCCTCCTCACTGCACCCTCCTTCTCCTCCTCCTACGCTATAGGGCTATTGGGCTAATGGGCTAAAGGGGCAATAGTCTAAAGGGATATTTGGATAATGGGCTAATGGGCAAATGGGCTTACATTTTTTGTAGTATTTGGGGTGCCTCTCCTCTCTTTATTCGGGCTTGAGACCGGCTTTACAGCTAGAGGCGGAGTTAAAACCCCAAGGAAGGGAGAATGTTGGAAAACAGTCTGTACCAATATAGCTACTCGATCCACTATATGCTACAGAAGGAATACTTAGGTGACGGTGAGGGCTGGGAATGTAGGAAGGTGTTTAGGCTGTTGTACTGTCAAGAGAGAGCTTACAGGTAAGGTCTTTACTCAATAATACCTTCATGACGTCATTCTTGCTCTATTTCAAAAATATCTCCTTTATACTCTGTGTAACCAGCATCTTGATAGTCTCTTAGCAGTTGCAAACGTTTTACGAGTAGGTTGGGGTCACAGTATCAGTAACAGAGGCTTGTTGTGAACTTTGAGCCTGCATGCAGACAGTTGATGTGTATGGGCTTGTTCTATTGTAATACGTGCTTCTGCAGTAGCTTTCCAGGTACAAACCGAACATTTTTGATAGCATTGAAATCTTCTTCTACTTCATCTTGCATCTCTTCTTGAGATGTTTGCACGGCAACAGAACGTGTAGTAGGCTTAGAATATGAAGTAAAATCATAAAGCTCTAATGACAAAGAAACATTGAGATCTTATTTTTTTCTTCTTCTCCTTTTTCTTTATTATCACTATTATCACCTGAATCATCCTCCTCCTCCTCCTCATCATCATCATCATCATTCTGCTTCTCTTTGTCTCGAAATGTGTGCTTAGTAACAGAACTTGTAGCAGGCCTAGACAACAAGGGAGAATTAAAAATCTCTCGGAGAGGTGTACCTTTTTAAAAATAAATCAGTATTTGCTTGAATACGGTTGAGCTCTTTATATTTTATTCTCGATGAAGCTACATTACACGAGGCTTCGTGACGTTGAGCATTGTAAGCGCTCTTGAACTCTCTTCTACAATGCTTGCATTGAAAAATTGTCCTACAAGATATCTCATGACGTCTCTTGTGATAGCCTCGGGGAAATATTTTTCCACACTCTTTGCAAATATAGCTAGATATGGTTGTTCCATGACGGACTTTATCTTCAGCTCTCACCCTCACTTAAGTAATCCTCCTGTAGCACATAGTGGATCGAGTAGCTATTTTTGTACGGACTGTTTTCCAACATTCTCCCTTCCTTGGAGTGTTAACTCCGCCTCTAGCTGTACAGCCTGTCTCAAGCCCAGATAAATAGAGGAAATGCACCTTAAATACTACAAGAATGTAAGCCCTTTTGCCCTTTTGCCTTTAGCCCATTATCCCTTTTGACTATTGGCTCTTTAAGCCGTTAGCTCTTTAGCCCTAGGAGGAGGAGAAGGAGGGCGCAGTGAGGAGGAGGAGGAGGGGGAGGAGGAGGAGGAGTCATTTTGCCCTTTTACTCTTCGGGTTCCATTCCCTATCATGTGTGTAGCATATTTTTTTCAGTTCAACATTTTGCAATCCTACACAGAATGAACTTTATCACTTCTAACAGGATAACAAAGTTAGGTTATAACAACGTTCTATGTTTATCTACATCTCATCATTCTGATTATGCTTTTAGATTTAAGTGACTATCCTTCCTTGAGAGCCCTAGTGCAGCTCTCCCCCCAGGGTTAGTCCCATAAGAGACAATGTATACGCAAGAGCCCCTACGCTCGACTGATGTTAGGAAGGGCATTCAGTTAGGAGGATGAAACCCCCACATTAGCCCAATACATGAAAAGCCCTAGCACAACTCTCCCCAAGTTTGTGCCATAAAGCTCATGTATCACCACTGGCTCATGTGCAAGACTAAAATTATGAAGAGTAGCTGGTTAGTCTAATAAAACCAATGTACAGCAGCTATCGTAGCCCCTGCCTCAGTTCCCAAAACTTAGGCAATAAAACTAATGGGGGGCCATAAGTTACAAGTTGTAAACCCCTGAGTTAACTCTCTAGAGTTCAGTCCTTGGGAATACAGTATAGCAGCCATCTTGCATAGTAGCCCTCACTTCAATTCGCGAAAGTTAGGCTGGTAAAACTAATAGGTCATAAGTTACAAGTTGTTAGCCCCTGAAGCAGCTCTCTAGTTAGGTCTATACAAATAGAGTATATCAGCTATCTTGCATAGCAGCACTTGCCTCAGTTCTCGAATGTCAGGCTGATCAAACTAATAGGTCATAAATTACAATTTGGAAGCCCCTGAGGCAGCTCTGTAGAGTTCAGTCCATGAGAATACAGTATAACAGCCATCTTGCATGGTAGCCCTTGTCTCAGTTCATGAAAGTTAGACTGGTAAAACTAAATAGGTCGTAAGTTATAAGTTGTGAGCCCCTGAAGTGACTCTCTAGTTAAGGTCTATACGAATAGAGTATAACAGCCATCTTGCATAGAAGCCCTTACCTCAGTCCCCAAAAGTTAGGCAGATAAAACTAATAGGTCATAAGTGACAAGTTGTGAGCCCCTGAGGCAGCCCTCTAGTTAGGTCTATATGAAAAGAGCATAGCAGCTATCTTGCAGAGCACACCTTGCCTCAGTTCTCGAATGTTAGGCTAATAAGTCTAATAGGTCATAAGTTAGAAGTTGTGAGCCCCTGAAACAGCTCTGTAGAGTTATTCCTATAAGAACAATGTATCGCCATTAGCTCCTGGTCCATCGCCTTAAAGTTAGTCTCATATAACCAAGGAAGTTGTTAGCTCCTGGTCCATCGCCTTGAAGTCAGTCTCATATAACCAAGGAAGTTGTACGCGGCCACCATCTTGCGCTATCGCCCCTGGGCCATCTCCTTAAATTCTATGTCGCTCCTGTGCCAGCTTTTTCCATAAGAGCCTATGTATAGCCGCTATCTTGCGCATTTGCCCCTGTGCCAGCTCCTTAGTGTTAGTCCCATAAGAGCCTGTGTATAGCCACTATCTTGCACAATCGCCCCTAGGCCGTCTCCTTAAGTCCTATGTCTCCCCTAGACCAGCTTTCTCCATAAGAGCCTATGTATAGCTGCCATCTTGCGCAGTAGCCCCTGGACTAGCTTTCTCCATAAAAACCTGAGTATAGCCGCCATCTTACGCAATCGTCCCTAGGCTGTCTCCTTAAATCCTATGTCTCTCCTGTGCCAGCTTTCTCTATAAGGTCCCATGTATAGCCGCTATCTTGCGCATGTGCCCCTGTGCCAGCTCCCTAGTGTTAGTCCCATAAGAGCCCTGTATAGCCACCATCTTGCACAATCGCCCCTAGGCCGTCTCTTTAAGTCTTATGTCTCCCTAGACCAGCTTTCTCTATAAGAGCCTATTATAGCCGCCATCTTGCGCAGTAGCCCCTGGCCCTGTCCCAGGAGTTAGTCCCATAAGAGCCCTTGTATAGCCGCCATCTTACACATCAGCTCCTGCGCCAGCTCTGATCTTTTTTTCCTACTGATATTCTGTCAAAATCCAACCATCTTACACATTAGCCCCTGCGCCAGCTCCGGTCTTTTTTCCCGACTGATTTTCTGTCAAAATCCAGCAATATCGACCTAATTATTCTTCACTCTGTTGAAATAAATGCTATAACCACAATCAATTTGCCACGAAAAGGGCTTGCAATAGCGCCTACCAGGGAATATCTTACAGCAAGCTGCTACACACACAAATCACAGTGCATGCACCAGCCGGTATAATGTACTGGCTACGAAGGGGAAAACTATGCTCGTTGTGGTGCTCGTATGTGATGCCTACAACACCAAAGAGGAAGGAACACACTCACTCACTCACAACTTCATGACATGCGGGAGGGACTTTGTGAGTGACCACACCAACTGCTTATTCTGCAGACCACGCAGTTGAAAACACTCATGTAAAATCGCCATATAACACTGGCCAAAACTAAATGATAATTAAGATTTCAATGCCCATTGAAACTGATAATTATATTTTAATATTTTATTAAGTAACGTTACATTTCATACAAATAAATTAGGTTCAATTTATTTCTCTGCTGGGTAGGTACCGAATACCTAGACTACCCGCAATGCTCGCCACTGCTTGGTGCTGAGTTGCATTGTTTGCTCTTCAGGAATTTCCACATGTCTTTGTTGTCATTACTTATCTTGATAATGTAATTTATAAAAGCTTCATGGATGATTTTCTTGGTTAATGCGTATCACTTCATCTATTGAGTTCATTCCTAATTCAGCCTTTATCTCCTCATTCGGAGTACCCTCCTGCTAATTTTCCCACCTATTTATACCAGCAATCATTCTCGCTACTTTCATGACTGTTGCTGTGAATAAGATATCCTGAGTCCACACTGTTTTCTCCCCTGTACGCCAAAGTCGGTCTGAAAATAGCTTGCAAGCTTTCTGCACAGTCTACCATTAAGACCAAGTCATGAACATACACCAAGACTGATTATCGCATATATGTGAATACTTCAAACATATTTTCTCTGGCTGGGCTGAGTAGCTCAGGCGGTAGAGCACTGGCCCTCTAAACCCAGCTTGACAGGTTCAATCCTCGCTTAGTCTGGTGGTATTTGAAAGTCCTCAAGTATGTCAGCCTCTTGTCAGTAGATTTACTCGCACATAAAACCAATGTTATTATTTCTGGAATTTAGTAAAGAAGGATTTAATATTTTCTTATTTCACAGATTAAGGAATTGCGTTTCTTTTTCACCTTACGTTTCTAATGCTGTTTATAAACATATTATTTTGTTATTGTAATATATGGCCCATGCAAGTGTAAATCAGAGCAGTGAAAGGGCATTTATCAGCTACCAGACTTTACAATCCACTACATTTAAATACACACTTTGCTGTGCCATTTTACATCTGAAGCAATACTCTAGACCTATCATTTACTTTCTTTTGCAATATGAAATTGTAGTTTTGGCAATTTTTCATATGTTCATATATTTCCTAAATCTATAGGACAACTCATTTTTCATACTAAACAGCAGTTAATTAATCTTTCAATGCTTATTGTAATTGATTAAAATAAAATTTGAATGCACCTCAGTAAAAACTTATTTGGATGTAGTCTCACAAACGCTTGCAATGTTAAAATACAACAATGAAGGCATGGTGCTAGACAGTAATTTGGATTATAAAATATTGGAAAGTGTGTCACGTATTTTAATCGGTGTAATGCAGACCTGCCATAAAGATTTAACCCTTTCATTGTTCAAGTACATTCTGGTCACTTCAGCAGATGTTGAATTACATCACAACATTTGGAAATATTGTTAGCGAGTTATTGTGCACAAAATTATGGCAGAAACAACAGTGAGAATGAAAATCATGCACGAATGAATTTGTTGTTGCATTGATCAGCTATTTGCTGCCTTTAGTGATTTCATCTCAACCAGATTGAAACTATTGCTCGCAAATGCTACATTTACAGTATATACATACAGTATATAAACACACTGTATTATTTCTGCTTGTACAGTATTCCTTCAGATGTATTTCATTAAGTTCATTGCTCCTATTTTCAAACAATAAGAACCTATTTTATACATTTTTTGCACCTGTGTAGGCACCTAAAACTTATTTTTTGGAAGCTGAAGGTCCGATATCTACTTATAAATCATAGTTTGATGCACTCACACACATCATTATTTATGAACTGTTGAACTATCAGCAGGAGAAAGTACACAAATTCTAACACATTGTGCAAGGAACCTTTAGAAATATGAAACCACAAGATTTGTTACCAGTAGTAGGATGAAACTGAAATCTGGTAAAGGTATACCGGTACTCTTTTTTTTTTTTTACATAACAGAAATACTTTTTGAGATAGCTGCATAATCTTTTATTTCAGTGGTTCTTTTAGTTAAAATGTCTAACACAGCTGCAATTTCATAACACTCTACTCAAACCTTATCTTCTAGGTATGGTATTTATCCTCTTCTGTTGATACTGGTACAAGAGATGATATTCAAATATTTCTTCTTCTTCTTCTTCTTCTTCTTATTATTATTATTATTATTGTACCGGGAAGTACACCTCTATGCCGCACGTTTAAATCTTGCGCCTAAAAGAACTCCTCAATTGGAGGAACCGTGAACTTGAAACTAGACCTACTTAAACCTTTACTCAGAAGATGTCACTACAGAAATCTGGTGAAATTTTGTTATTGTGAAGTTTCCTGTACTGTGTCAATTTCTATTTGTTTTGTTTGCCCTTCATCAAGAAGTATGGACTTTCTTCAACAGATGTCACTGTTAAAAAACTATGATCTTGCACCCTGGTGTGAAGTGAAAGAACTTATTTTTTGAAGAAGTTTTGTATTCATAAGTTTTTTTAATAATTGATGTTCATTTATTTTTGGCTTGGCGATATTTATCTTTTCTTTCCGCCAGTTTTGAATCCAACCAATCAGTAATTACTGTAATTAATTTTCCACCTATCACAGGCTTCTTCTCCGATTCTGAGTGTCACTTTTGAACTCAACCAATAAAATTCTATGGGTGTGTCTTGATTATTCATGAATGATCTCGAACCTTCCCTGAGGGTTTATAAACTGCGGATTTTCACGGCTCTTGGCCAATTCATCGTCAGTTTACTAAGTGTGTGTGTGTGTCAAGCAGGAGGCCTCTTTCACCAGGCAGCAGTTCTTCGACCAGGTAATGGCCACATAACATCTTTATTTCTTGCTAGCTCCGCAGTTTAACCCGAGGGAAAGGTCCGAATCATTAACTATGTAACCTCGTTTTCTAAAAATGTAATTCTCTGCTGGCTTATGTAATTAATTCATAAAATCTTTAACTGTAAATCGGGGATAGAGAGTGATTGACCCTCTTGAGCTCCCCTTCATCTTGGTTTGAGGTGCCACACTTTTGTTTCTGCAATGTGGATGTAGCGGCATCGGGAAGAATGAACTCGCCCTAAATGCTACTTAGGTTCCAAAATGGGTAAAATATAAATATGTAAATAAATTCAATGTTAATTTTAATCTTATACCAGTTGTACAGTATTATTAGAAGTAATTTCACATACCGTACTGTATATGAGTTGACTATGTTTGTAAGATACTATAAGTAGAATTTTGTAAACAATATAAATTTATTAAGGATGATGTGTGTGTTTAATAGAACAAATTATTAGCGTAAATTGTGTAATATTGTATTCTAGGAAAATTTTCTTCGTCTCTTGTTAATTTAAAATTTAGAGCTTGACAATAATGTATTTTAGTGTACCATTTGCCACCGAGGTAGACACCTCATTTGCAAATAAAGAGATTTTGATTTGATTTGATTTAAATACAGAACACACCCTTGTGCACAATGCAACATTGTATCAGGGTATAGCTTGCTAAACTAGCGTCATTAGGCTGCGTGGAGTGAGCATGAGCATCACGTCTTTTTGTGTCTCGCTGGCGTAATCAGTGTAACCTATCTCTCATGCAAAGGTGTACTAAAACTGTATGTGGTGTAAATAAATCTATTATGCGTGCAACCTCAGTAGTTTGGGAATAGCCCCGGTTTCATCGGCCTGGTGCCCTTTAGGTTTTAAGTATTGATATCTAGGAGTGCAAGTACACGCCTCCATTCAATTTGTGTTTCGGGCCATTTATTTAACCTATTTCTTTCCGCAACGGCCCAGTAGGTTGGATACAAGATACCCCTGTTTCAAATCGGTAAATAGTGCCTTGTAAGGTCTGTGATTAGTAGATTTTCATGTAATATTGCCTTGAGTAGGCTTGGGAGAAGAAGGAAGTCTCGTTCGCTCTGTCGTGTGGTGCGGTTGTACAGCGCGTGCGCTTGTATCGAGTCGGTTCTAGAGTGTTCTACTTAGTGCTTGCCGTGTGGTAGCGTGCAACACGTAGGTCGACATGGATAGTGACAGTGGCGGAGGTGAAGAACCTGATCCTTTAGCTAATGATAATGTTGATCATGAAGAAACAGTGAAGACAAATCATCATTCTGCAACTATCTCTAAGAATTCCTCGGTTACTAATAATCATAAACCTTCTAATACTCCTAATTCGTCTACTATACCCACTAACCATAATCTTGCTGCATATAGCTACCCTACTAATCATCAGGGACCATATATTGTATTTGTGTCCGGTAAAAGTACGAGTAACATTGGCAACCTACACCCAATGGCCCTCGGAAGACTTCTACATGAAAATAATTTCCAAGTTCACTCCATTCAACCCAAAGGGAGAAACAGAATTCAGGTCGTTTTTCTATCTGCATTACATGCTAACTCATTTTTACAAAGTAAATTTCTTGCCTCACATAACTTACATGCATTTATTCCACACTCAAACCTATTTCGCATAGGTATAATTAGAGGAGTTGACAAAAATCTTACTGAACCTGACATATTAGCTCTAATCAAAAGTGATATTAAGGTCCATTCTGTACAACGGTTAAATCGTAAGACGGTCGAAGACGGGAAGGTCGTATACGTGCCAACTGGATCAGTCAAAGTAGTCTTTTGGGCGAAACATCTTCCCAAATATGTATCTATTTTTCAAGTTGTGTTAGAAGTGACTCCATTTATTTTTTCTCCAATTATTTGTGGGAAATGCCAAAGATATGGTCACACTCTCAGAAATTGTCAGTCGTCCACTTTTAGATGCAAAAATTGTGCCTTAAACCACGCGACAGCTGATTGCCTATCTAATATAATACAATGTTTGCACTGTAATAAGCAACACGCATCAGGAGCGACTGAATGTGAGGTACACAAACGCCAAATTGAAATCAAAAAACTAATGTGCCTCGAGAATGTATCTTATTCTGAGGCTGCTTCGCGTCTATACCCACAGACTATCGCCCCACAAGACACTCTTCAAAATTTTTCCCCCCTTGCATACTCCTGCGCCTACACCGGTTGTTGAAACTCCGCGTAAACGGAAGTTTACACAGGTTATTGTTAAAGATTTGCCACCCAAGCCGACTCCTGGATATGATCGTATGGGGCACATGCAACTTCTGCAGAACTATCAAATTCCTCGACACGCAGCGATACCAACTCAGCACCACCCCCCTGCACATCTACAGCAGAACCCAACTACATCACGACAACCCTTATCGCAGCAAACGGTAAACGAAGCAGCTTTGACATCTCAACATGATATGCAAAAAGACCAGGTCATACAATGCCTACGTACGCTCATGTTGCTATTACCCCCATTACTTAAGGACCAACCGAATATGTTATCCATGATTGGACAATTCTGCGACAGCCTACAGTCCCTATTCTCTAAAGACAATGAAGATAATTCAATGGAATGCTAGAAGTATTCGCAATAAATACCATGAACTGAGAATATTAATAAAAGAAACATCACCGGATATAGTACTCTTACAAGAAACATGGCTTGCGCCCGATAGGGTTTTTTCTATACCTTATTATCAAAATGAACGCATAGATGGCCCGGGGTATGATGGAGTAGCGTTTTTAATACATCAATCCTTCACATATCAGCTATTTCATCCACAATGTCAAATACCTAACGTATATGTACTAGGAATAATAATTAATAATATACATGTCATAAATATATATTGCCCACCTGACCAATATATATCATATAGACAATGGCAACAATTTTTTCAACAATTCCATGCCCAAAACCAGCTACTTATTTTAGGGGACATGAATATTCATCATACCCAATGGGGTTCCCATGTGGACACACCTCGGGGAACTAACTTCTTAAACGCAATACAGCGAAGTAATCTCGTAATTCTCAATGATGGGTCCCCGACCAGACTAACTCCCCCTGGAGCACCTCCAAGTGCAGTGGATATTTCATTATGCAGTTATACTATAGCATCCACAACTACTTGGCGTACATTGTGTGATACACATAGCAGTGATCATTATCCAATATTTATAACTCATGGTTCCGGATCTATAATGAAACCCCCATGGACTAATCAAGTAATGAGTACAACACGCTCTTTGCATAAGTTTGATCCCGAGACTTTCAAGGTATTTATATTAAAACAGGTTGAAAAATATACAGTCGATGAGTTTAATTACAATAAGCTCTATCACATTATATATCAATATCTCGACTGTTATCACCCATTTAACCGAACACCCAATGCACACTCCCACAATATTGGTGGCCTCAGATGGTGGGATGATGAATGTCACCACCTCATTCTTAAAAGGAAACGCCTTTTTAAAATCTATCGGAAAACACTAAACTTAGTGAATTATATTCGCCTGAAACGCCATACTGCTACAATACGTCGCATATTTCATCAAAAAAGGCGAACAGCTTGGAAAGCCTTTATCAATTCTTTCCATAAATATATATCCGTAACAAGATTGTGGAACGCGGTTCGAGCACTAGCGCGTGTCTCCACACAAATTACTAGACCTTTAATTCAGACAGATATTTTGGAACAATTCCTTTATTCATTAACTCCCCATACGGTGGTCCCAAAGTTCGTCCCTAATTGTAACGATTCTCCACTATCGTCTTCAGTTTTGCTACAGAACATCACCCTACGTGAACTCACAGCAACGCTACAAAAATGTAACACATCCACACCTGGTCCGGACTACATTACCTACACAATGATAAAAGCACTCCCCAACCCGGCATTACAAGCACTTGTTAATCACTACAATCACATACTACAAACCTCTACCCCTCCGGACGACTGGAATAAATTTTTCTTAATACCTATTCCGAAACCTCGGCTACCGTTGAATAATCATAAACATATTCGTGGAATTGTATTAGCCTCTTGCATACGCAAAGCATTTTTAAAAATACTCCTACAACGTTTTTTATGGTACCTAGAATACTATGAATTGGTTCCCAAATGCCAATATGCCTATTTTAAAGGTCGCAGTTCACAAGATGCCATTAATATACTAATAACTGACATATTACTTGCTAAAACAAGAAAATATCACACAATAGCCATCTTTCTGGACATACGGGGAGCGTTTGACTCAGTCCCATTGCATATGTTATGGGCCGCATTATCATCCAAAGGTATTCCTACTCCGTTCATCACACTACTCCGAAACCTCCATACATATCGACAGCTCATAATCAAACACCCTGATGCACCCCCGATTTCACGTCAAGCTACAGATGGACTTCCACAGGGCGATATTTTTAGTGGCATATTATTTGCCTTGTATCTCTCAAACCTTGAACAACTTGTACTCCAACATGCACGTATCTTACTCTATGCTGATGATATAGTCCTATATACATCAGGGAAGGATATTAATGGTGCCCGTAATACTATTACTAAAGTCATGCTTGAGGTACAGAACTGGTTAAATGACCATGGTTTATCCATATCTCCAACTAAGTGTTCAACACTCATTTTTACACAGAAACGGGTCTACAACACTGAACCATTAAAAGTGGCTTCCTATGAGATACCGATACATACATATCATAAATATCTCGGCATCATCCTAGATAATAAACTAAACTTTACTAGACATATCCAGTACCTCCGAAATATAGCAGATCATTATACAAAACTCCTCAAAGCTATAACACGACGATCATGGGGGGCAGACCCTACAACAGCCAAGACAGTATACTGTGCTACAATTCGCTCCAGATTAGATTATTGCGCTCATATCATTGATATTGCTAATCCCGCAACACTGACTAAGCTAAATACCATACAACACCATGCATTACGTATTTGTTTTGGTGCACTAAAATCTACACCAACGAATGCTCTCCAAGTGGAAACGGGAGAACCACCACTCCATATACGTCGGCAGTTCCTTACTTCTAAGTACCTAATACGACGTTTCATAACAGTTTCTCATCCTCTTGTACCGAAACTCCAACTACTACATGAACGATATAACTCATATAATATCAGAGACAAAAGAACCCCTGCTCTAATAACAGTCTTCCAATATGTATCGACATTAACAAACAATATCATAAGGTGCGCCAAACTTCCCCATTATACAGTACCGTATGAGGTAGTACAATACCACACAGATACGCTCCAAGCTACAACTACTACTTTTGCATTCCTACAGTATCAAACCTCTATGTTTTTACCACCCTCGAAAAAAATCCGCTTATCATACTCTAACATTGGACATAATTTCTATACCGATGGATCTCGGAATTCATGCGGGGTAGGAGCAGCATTTTATTATGAACGAATACAACACATTGAACTATATAAACTCCACCCGGATTTCTCTATATTTACTGCAGAACTTATAGCGATCAGACAAACACTCCTGTATATAAAAAACGAAGCAATCCCTAACGCTAATATCTTCACAGATTCTCTATCAGCATTACAATCGATCCAGTCTTCTAAATTCACGATGAACTGGTATGTTTATAATGTTAAACAACTATTATATGACCTACGTACTACTGGAACTAAGATTACAATTATATGGATTCCAGCTCATAAAAATATTCCCGGTAATGAAACAGCGGATAGAGCTGCCAAACAAGCATCACTGCTCAACACCCCTCCAATGACATTTATGACTCCAGTTACAGATCTAATTCCATTACTAAAGCAACATCAAAAAGCGACATGGCAACAGTTCTGGAATGACACTGCAAGAATAAAAGGGACCTTCTATTACAATATCCAACCCTCTCTGCCAATCAAACACTGGTATCAACGATCAACTTACACACGGCGTCATATAATAACTATTATTAGGCTACGTTTCAACCATTTGCTTACGCCCTTGTTAAAGTACCGTTTCAATATTGTCAGCCAACCGACATGTCAGTGTGGTTCAAATGAGGCGGATGCAAATCACCTCATTCTCCAGTGTCAGTTATATACTCAGGCTCGAGCACGCTTAATTGCAAGTCTAACCTGTTTACGAATACCACTTCCAACAAGTGTTGCTTGTCTTGTTTACAATCCGTCACCGGACATCATATACATATTAAACAGATATTTAGAGGACACGGGCATCATATTGTAAACATACCATAAGATTCACGTTTCATTAATAGTTGTGTCACTTACATAGACTTCATAACACTCCCGACTATGCCTACTTAGGTTTTGTTTAATTTTTGTTATTATACAACTCTAGCAGAAAATGAGCACAATGTTCGCGTTACTATTGTCTTTTGTCGCCTCTAGCACATATGTTCATACGTTGTTCATTTGTTAGAAAGATCCAGATTCAGTAGGTAAATTCTCTTTAGTAGGTCAGATGCTCTTTGGTAGGAACGTTTAGGGTAACACGGCGTTAGTCATATCACATGTCCTTGATAAGCTTTCACTACACTTTGCGCGATATATACATTCTACCCCTCTATTTGTGTTACTCCATCCATAATACTAGATCCTTTAGTTGTTGTGTGCTATCCTTTGTCCTTCCCAATTGTCGGCCCGTTCCGTATGTCAAAGTAGAAGACGCCAAGATGGGTCACTTCGGCGTGAAGATATAGTACCTTGTGTCCCCGTGCTTACTCCTATGTCTATTACACTTACACCCACAAGATGTAGATGTTCACCCATACCAGTGATCTTTGTACTGTGAGATAAAGTATTTCTTCGTCACCATAACTACATGTTTCTGAGTGTTCGACAGTGTTTCATTTACAAAGTATTGGAACTGGGTGTTAGTTACATACAGAGCCCAACCAAATATCAAGAAAGAAAAGAAAAGGCTTGGGAGAACTGAGAGCACGTTAGCTCTTTTCAAGTTTTGTAAAAATGCCTCTTGAAGGCCTGATATTGGAATCGAGGAAGCAAGTGCTCCATGTATTAGGAGATTTCTGCCCTTGTATAAATTTGTGCTCTTTGGTAAATTTGAGCCAGGAGCTCAAGAATTGTAAAAGATTTTTAAAGTCACTAAATTTTGGATTTTCTTGTCTTGTCTAAAATTTGTCATTGTAATCTCACTAAGTGAAAAGTTGTTAAATTTGTTGTTTTTCAAAAATATAACCTTCAGTTAAGTTTTTAAATTCTTTTCTTGACATTGTAGTTAGACCCATTCATCCCAGCACCTTCTTTCACCTCTGCGTTTCACGGGTAACCCCGTAACAATTATTATTCTTATTATTATTATTATTATTATCATTATTATTATTATTATTATTATTATTATTATTATTATTATTATTATTATTATTATTATTATTATTATTATTAGATTTAACAGTAGTAGAAGAAGGCATAGAGACAGAAGAGCAACCTAATAGGTTTAATGCAGTGGCATATACTGAGGCCTATCATGACTATCGGTGAAGCCCTAACCTCAAATGAGAACTATGAAAATCTAAAGCACATTATAATGTGAGCATCTGACACATTGTTCTACTTACAAAACTGGAACGCAATGAGATAAAACGTTGCTCGTATTTCTGAGTGCAAGGCATCGGAGAAAGATATTGCAGCCCTGGCACTGCATGCTTCTCCCCTCGCCTCGCCCCGCACGGTTTGTTGCTGAATAACAGATAGGTGCGGGGGCCAGGGGGATAGGCGTGCTAAGCTTCGGTCTGTTAGATCGCCGCTGCTAACTAAGGAGAGATAGCTCAAAGTCTCAAAGTTCTCCAGAAGTTTCTGAATTGACACATGCGTTCCTCATCATATACAGTATACTTTCTCACTTCATACTTCTGACATAATTATACAGATAACAGAGTGCTGGTATTTCACTCCTTTTTGCTTCTACATCCTTGTAGAAAGACACTGCAGGCTACTGTTATAGGAGTAATATAGTTTTCTTTTTATAGGCTGATCTGCTAAAATGAAATGCAATCTTTCAGGTATAGTGTTCTCTTTGATTGGATGGAATCGAACCTGTGATCATGGATTGGACAGCACCACTGATCTCCTGAGAAAGCTAATAAACCAGTGAATAATAATAATAATAATAATAATAATAATAATAATAATAATAATAATAATAATAATAATAATAATAATAATGGTGCATGGCATCTGTATAGGCTTGGTGGTGACGTAATGAGGATGAAATGAATGGTAAAAATGTGATAAATACCCAGTCCCCACACCAGGGGAATTTAGAGTATGAGGGGCGTGATTCTGAGAATTGAACTGGCCCATTGGATCAAAGGCAAGCATTCTATCCATTTTGCCACAAAGCTGGACTTCAATTTGGTAAATCTTAGGCTACCATCTCCACTAATCAGGTGTTGATTATTTACAGTAGGAGAGGCCAGTGCAGTGGCTTGTGAAACTGCACTGACAACACAGCAGGCTACTCCGTTGGCTATTGGCTGCAGCTCAAAATGCTTAGGGCTTGACATTCACTACACAATCAAAAAGCGGTAATCTAAGTCTGGTGGTAGACCACATCTTGTTCCCAGCATACGCCACTGGTTTATTCCAAGTACCGTACAGACTCCAGTTGAAAAGACGGAATGGTTTAGAAAAGAAACTGGACTAAGACAGGGGAGTGTATAGTCACCTCTTTTCGCTTCTAATGGTTATGGATGAAATTGTAAAGGAGACAAAGGAGGCATATGGGAATAGGGAGATGATATTGTACTGTTGTATTGCAGATGATATTGTGGTCTGGGGAATGAACAGCAAAGAAGTCCAAGAACAACTTGATGCAGTGAATGGAAAGATTGAAAAATATGGTATGAAGATCAGTGCAGAGGAATGCCAGACTATGGTGATATCAAGAGGAGAAAGGCATGGAAAAGTCATTATGATAATTAATGGTTAAAACCTTGAGAGTATGTATAGTTTCAAATACCTAGGGAGTAAATTTATGCAGAATAGAAGGCTGGACATAAGAATGGGTGGAAGAGGGCAATGCATTCTACCAGAGTGTAAGAAACCTTGTCTGGAATAAGGAAGTACGGGTACCAAGGAAGTGTAAAGAGGTAATTTACAAATGTATTTTGCACCCATACTGACTTATGCGGCTGAGACCTGGACAATAACAAGTAGGCCTGCGAAGGATAGAAAAATTAAAGCCAGTGAAACGAAATACCTAAGAAGTATGATAGGAAAGACAAGGAAAGATTAGTAAAAAAGATGTTAAAATAGAAGTTGGAATAGAAAACCTAAATGAGAGAACTAAGAGGAATAAACTAAGATGGTTTGGACATGTAAAGAGGATGGAGGAATACCAAAACAGATGATGAAGATGAAGTTAGAGGGCGAAAGAGCAAGAGGGGGACCTAGAACAAGGTGGATCAGTTCAATAAAGGGGAGTACAAGAAGAAGAAGAAACCTGGACAGGAACAAAATTATGAAAGAGGAATGGTGGGAGGAGAGAGGAAGGTGAAGAAATGCCATAAATGCCCTGACCTGGCAGGAGCTGGATAAGGGGAAAGAAGGATGATGATGAATGCTGTAAATAGTCTGTTCTCATTCTAAACTCCCAATTATGGATGGAATGGATATTATCTGAACAAGTGTGTGAATTCTACTGGAAGTTAAGAAGTAGGTCGGGAGCAATAGCCAGGTGAACGCAATGGCAGGCTAGTGATAGCAGAGGGACCAACAGAAAGGAAAGAGAGGATTACTGTGAAGACTTAGGATAAGGATGAATTCCACATTTATAGGTATACTCTCCCCTCATCAAACTCAGTTTTCCAGATCTATTCCTTCTCAGCCTCCAAGCTTCTCAGTGTCATTAAAGAGGCAGGTATGTTTACTTATTAAGGGGCCATTCGAAGAATTCTTCAGTTTGGAAAGAATTACATCAGAAAGAACTCTGTTTGATAAAGGGAGAAGTCATCTATGAAAATTGCAGTAAATCTTATGTGAACCTGTAGAGTTCATCCTTTTCCTTTCATGTTTTCTTGTTTGTTATCATTATAACCAGTTCAGAAATGCTAACAGTAAATAAGAACACACAATGAGTTTTCACAATTGTTTAATATGTTGTATTGATCATTTACAGTAGATTCATACATACAACATTTTCATCAACATTCATACAAAATATGTTTCTGTTAAAGACTGTACCTCAATTTTTGGTATTGAGTTATCTCTCATAGGCATGTTTATTTTTATTTCAGAAGATTTGCACTGGAATGTATGATGAATTAAAGTTCAACTAGAACTAGTTGAGTCTGTTCTCATTCTAAACTCCCGATTATGGATGGAATGGATATTATCTGAACAAGTGTGTGAATTCTACTGGAAGTTGATATATATATATATAATTCCTTTTACCATACAACCAAACTGAATGTATTTAATTTTGATCTGGCCTAAACTGTATGTGTTTTAACAACATAATATTTTTGTCAGACTATTGAATATTTACCATACATTCATTTCTATATTTCATGAAAAGAGACTAGATGTTTTATGGTTAAGTTTATAGCTCAAAGAACAATTCTGGAATGAAGTTCTAAATTTGGTATTAACTGTGTATTATTATATTACATTATGTACTCTAACTAACCATAGTTACTGCCCCGATGAACTACTCTTGCCAAAATGCAATGATACCTAACAGTATCATAATAACCATATCTATGTACTCTCAACTGCCAGTGTTCTTGAAATAGAGTACTTGAAAATAATTTATGTTGGAGAAGCAGAACAAGCTGGAAGGGGTCATGTAAAGAGCAGTGCCAATATAATCATTCTGCTTAATCAGATTTTAAACTAGTACCAGTACATTATGAGAATTCTAAAACCTCTTTCCATTAACTTACTTGATTGTGTTCGTAACACTTATTTTGTACCCACTGACCTGACTAGTAATCAGCTAAAGCCTATAAAATGGAATTGCACTATGGTTCATATCAAGCAACAGTGGTCTAATGATTAAGATATTAGCCCTCTTACCAAAAGGACCAAGTTTTAAACTCCAGTAGCTGGAAGTATCCTTTACTTCACCTTCCCAATGGTTCCTATCAACTCAGCTGGATATAAGTATGAGCAGTGAGATAATTTACCATTTTAAGAACCTGCAACTTATTTAGCTTTCTAAAGCTAAACACATCTTTTCTTCCTGGTCTGTAGTATTGATTGCGACTATAGCATTTCAAAACCCTGCTCAGATATTTTATATATAGTCTATCTATTTACAAGGGAATAGTTTTTCCAAGTCATTGTCCTGAACATGAACCTTCACCTTGACACCTTCCTTCTTTTTAAAGGAACACATACAACAAATATCTGATAACCATATATAGTGGCACGTTACACTTTATATTAGGGAAGGTACATTTTATTTATAGTATGAGGACTTTTTTTTTTCAAATTTGATACTGTGCTACATTCGATGCAAAACCTTCAGTTCTCATTAGAAACATGTGATTAAAGGATCATCATGAACATCAAGAATATAAAGGCTAAAGGCTTTTTGCTAATTATTCATATGACTTATTCGAAATTAAAAACAATGTTACATTTCCTATGAGTTTATTGAATAGATTAAATGTACTTGATATGCTATAATTTTGCTTATTAACTTGTCAAATACTATAATGTTGAAATTCAGTTATACAGTGGCTATTGTACTTTTTTTTTTTTTTTTTTTTTTGCTAGCGGCTTTACGTCGCACCGACACAGATAGGTCTTATGGCGACGATGGGATAGGAAAGGCCTAGGAGTTGGAAGGAAGCGGCCGTGGCCTTAATTAAGGTACAGCCCCAGCATTTGCCTGGTGTGAAAATGGGAAACCACGGAAAACCATCTTCAGGGCTGCCGATAGTGGGATGCGAGGCTATTGTACTGAAGTATGGAATATTTGAGTAACACTCAAGGAAAATAGGTAAGTGCAAACTGTTGTGCAAAGGAGAAAATGGATTGTTGAAGATATTATTGCCTAGGTTTTAAGTACTGTAAAACACAATTGGATGAATAGTTAAAGAATGATAAAGTTTCTGGAAGGTAATATGCCAGGAAATAATTAAATTTCAATTGCTGTTCACTGTGGTACATCTGATCATAAAATTCATTGTGTTGTTGGGGAATTGTTTAGTTTTGTTCTGAATTCTTCTTGTTTGGAAATAATTTTCTTTCTAACACACTATGGACTACATCACATTATTTGAGAAAATGATGAGAATTATGATGAGAAAACTGTTCTAAAGAAGAAACTGATCATTTTAGTTGTGCTAAGGATATGGATAATCTCGGTTTGATGCTGATTATAAGTACCAGTTCTGCAAGTGTTGAACCTAGTGAAGACAAATAGCATGCAAATCTTGTAATGATAGCTAGCCAAAAGTCCAGATTAGGATGCCAAATTAAAAGAAACTTAACAGAAGTGAATGGGGAGCCTATCATTAACTTATACCTAACTGAAGTTCAGTTCATCTTATATGAAATGATTTAGTCAAATAATAAATATTTTTGTTTTATTTACTTGCTATCTTAATGAAGTCAGTTAAATTTATAAGTGTTGGCTACAGAAAATATACATTTTTAAAAATCTTGTGCACAGTTTGAACAACTTACAATCTCTATTTCCCTCTCTCAAGTTTACATGGTTCATTTTATATCCTTACATGTTAATACTATAAAGCAGTACTGTGAATATAGTTGACTGAATATTAGCAGAAGTAATAACAATTGAAGGAAATGTTCATCTTGAATATCAAGCAGTGCATCATATTGCGTTGCCATACATTAAAAAAATATCAAGATTGTCCTAATTTTGTATGCCAGAAATCAATAAAAATCATGGTTTTAGAATTTGGTATGAATAGTCAAGATAAGCACAATATTACATTTTTATTTCTGCATTCTTATCCATAATGTTGACATGGAGAGGAAAGTAATTGAATTCTTACAGTATAACATGAAAAACTTCAGCTGTAATGAATTTTATCTATATTTTGAAAAATAAGAACCTGCTGGGATCGGTCATAAAAAATATGATTGGTATGCTAAATCATGTAAAAATGAACTTATCTCTTTATAATTGTACACAGGCTATTATTTATCCCTCCCAGCTGTATCCAACACCAATCCAGAAAAATTATCTTGATTTCACTTGTTGTATGTACATCAACTCTAACTACCTATAACTCTTTGAACAGCATTAATAACAATCTATGCATTTAACAGTACTACTATTTTGGGAGTACATAGATAAATGAGCAGTCAAACAGTAACATATATGATCTGGGTAGGCAGGAGAGCAGTATTACTAAGAAACAAAGTATTGTTATTTGGCTAGCATCAAATTAGAGATTGTATGTCATGACAAAAGGCCACTTATACTAATTATTTTCAGCAGTAGTAATGAATCTGTTCCTGTTTATCACTAGACTGTTGTTTCAGCATGTTATTTCTGTTTTCTGGTTAAAAGTAATTTGGATTTAGTCATTGTACACCTTTAAGAGAAATCTATTACAGCAGTCACTTTACATGAATAAATTAACTTGAAATTTACTGATCATGGATTTTAAAAATAGGATATTTCTCATGAAGGGCCTAATGTTTTGAGTGGCAGTAAATAACCTGACTCTCAAAAGGGGCCAATGACTTTGGGCAGCGGCGCTCTTTTAGTTGGGTGCTGGTCCCCAAATGGAGCAAATGCCATTGAAACCCAGCAGGCAGCGTCTGTTCTCCAGGTTAGGGGTAGCCTCTTTGAAACCTAGTAGTTGGGTATAAAATGTCTTTGGGTGTGGAAAGCCCATTCTGATAATAGCCTATATGAAGTATCAAAGTGGATCAAAGTATGCTAGAAGCAAAATGTATCTTTAGTGTTTCCTGAGGGTTGCAAGAAGTGGATGGAAGTCAGTTATCCACAGCTCAACCCAGGAGCTCCATGGATAAGGGTGACTGAGAAAGAAGAAAAAATTAGTATAGATTTTTTTATGCCAGTACAGGAAACTGTAAACAATTTGTTCCTAGAATGCAAACTTTTCTGGTTCTTGTGAATTAACACAACTTCAGTGGTTATAAGTGTGAATGGAGGAGAGGATCATGAAGTTAATAAGTTAACAGTTTATAATTACTGTAACTTATTATACTACATAAATTTGTTCAGGAATTCCACTGAACTTTCCTCTTTAGACATAGGAATGAATATAACATACTGACTTGAAGCAAACCAGAGCCAAATGTGCCGAAGATACTCGAGGAAAGTGGAGTTTAGGAGTTTGAATGTTTTTATTCTGAGTATGGTTTTACTCTGGCATTTTCTAACTCAGACCTAGGTGGAAATATTTATATTTACTCAACTATTAAGAGATACCACAACAACATAGATTATCAGATAAGTTTTGCTTGCACAATACATGAGGTTGATGATTAAGATGCCCTTAACTTATCAAATGAATCAACAAATAACTTTACAATAATGAACTTCATTTAAACATTTGAATCAGTTGTACAATTTATTTTGAACTTCTCTTTGCCTTATTA
Source organism: Anabrus simplex (assembly GCF_040414725.1). Lineage (NCBI taxonomy): Eukaryota > Metazoa > Arthropoda > Insecta > Orthoptera > Tettigoniidae > Anabrus > Anabrus simplex. The sequence goes on from NC_090265.1 coordinate 1,052,916,405, forward strand.
TTATACTCATTTCTTGTTTGTTTGTTTACTGTTACATGAAAAAGTTTTGTGCATGTGGCCTGAGCTCCTCAAAATGTGTACCCATCTTGAAAGAAGGTTACTTCCCGCAAATCTGCTGAGGGTGAATTAATTAATTTACATATGTGGCAAGTGTTGGCTTTTGCTTCCAATATTTGACTTACCATACACATTAAATGTGGAATATACAATTTCCTCACATTTGGTTCATGTAGGACTAAATTTTCTTGTACAGTTTTGATTTCTGGAATGTATTAAAAGCATGATTCCTTTTAGATTCATGGATGTTTTCCAGTCAGGTACATTAAGTATAAGTGTGGTTATTGAATATTTTTGCTCAAGTTGACAACAATAAATTAAATGACTCTTCATGTGAAGGATAGCTGGTGTCAAGATGCCTGAATATGAAGCTGAAATGTCTGAATGGCAGAACATGAGTGCACATTAAGTGGTGTGCATGTGTACAGTTTATGTTAATAATACAATATAGACACTGCATGTATCTACCATTCAAATACAATCAAAATTGCTGATGAATGAATATTATAATTGTCATTGTTTCTTAAAATATCATACTTCATGTCAATGCAATATATGTCACAAACATGATAACAAAACATTACTTCTTCTTTAAAATAATACTTGCGTGGTCTCAACATACAGATGTCCTGTAATGATGAAATATTTTTTCATGGCCTGCTTTTCAAAACACCAGCTCTGTGTCTTCTTTGTAATCAAATTTAAATTTGTTCTATTAACGCATGCATAGTAACACTTCTCTACTGCCATTGCTATTGAGGAGGATGGGGAGGCAAAAAAATATCGTTGTGGTTGTTTACATCAACATTATCATTTCATGACTTAGTGAATTGGCAACATTGCTTTTTCCCCACTCATTATATTTACCAGCATATAACATTCAGAGGAATTTGGTCAAGCTTCTTCAACTACATCTTTTACTAATATGCTCTATATATAAATTATCCCTATTTTTATACACATACTGCATGTAGAGTATACCTCACTCCACGTCACATTTAAGTATGTCTCTATGTTTTCTTCCATGGCACTTGAGGTACTCCTGGTTATTTTCACAAGTTGTGAAATATGAGGTGAAGCACATATTAATGTGCCTTCTTCTTCCATTTTGAGCTTTTCTGAGCTAAGTAGGTGTCAAGAAAGTGGCTCGCGAGTTGTATTTGGTAAAAATAAGCATAGTAAACCACCTCCTGAAAAACAAAGATAAAATAGTTCTGTTAAGCACAGTCTGAAAAAGTACAAAAAGAATGTAGTTCATCTGGTAATTCTTCCACTTACAGTGTGTTGGCAAGTAGAAGGACTGCCTAAAGTTTAAGATAGTACAGGGATGAAGATTGAGGATGCATGAACTTCAAGACTCTTTGCAGCTCCAGTAAGTTTAACAAATGTCTACTCTACCTCCCAAGGATCCTAGGTGTTCCTAATACCTTCTTGCAACATGCACAACCTAGCAGCAGTTGAGCTGTGTCAACATTTACTACATTTTTTAAACTGTGCATTTCTGTTCCCTTCTCCTCACCTGTCATGTGACAACTGTCTGAAGAGAAGAGCAGAGGAGGACTTTCTTCTTGCCAGACACACTGTAGTTAGGGTTGCTATCTGTCCTGGGAATATGGGACAGTACTGGATTACTTTTTGCATTACGCAACAGTACATTAAAAAGACTTTATGCATATGTCTGTTGTATATACTGTATATCAACATTTCCTCAGCTAAGGATGATAGAATGTAAGGAAGGAGAAGAAAGTGAAACTGACATGGTTGAGGCCTTTCAGCAAATCTAGCAGAACTGCAAGCCGACAGTGAAGTGACAGGTTTTATTCAACCAGTTGCCTCCCTTTCAGAAGTAGTGAAACCCCTCTTGAGGAATGCTGATAACCTCTCGTCAAATGACGTCATAGTTATTGTTGGCGGAATCAACGACATAATGAGAAATGAAGGCCATCAGGTCACAGGTATTCTGAAAAGGACTCTAGGTAAGCTGACAAACGTGCCCCATAGACATGATTTAACTGACGGGTCAACTGTGAATAAAGCAGTCAAGGACACAAATGAGAAATTCAGGCAAATATGTAGTCATTTCAAAAATGTCACACTATCAGACATCAGTAAATTAAACCAAACTGCTCATACAAGGCATGGCATGCACTTGAATAGACCAGGGAATCAATATGTAAGCAAGTTAATAAGTAACATCAGTACAAGTAAAGATCAGGAAAAGACTGTCCTAGAACTACCTAGTCCAGGAATCATGTGTTAGATTCTGGACCCAATAACATTTCAATCCAGAATGTTGGTCCAGAATTAAATAATGCCTTGGAAGGTGGGAATAGGCAGTTCAAAATATTTCATCAGGACATTCAATGTCTTAAAAATAAAATTTTAGAGTTACAAGTAATTTTAAATTCAATACAGGATGTTATGTTTATCTGTTTGGATGAACATTGGTGTAATAATGATGAACTTGAACTCATTAATATTGAAGGTTATTATCTGGCAAGTAGTTACAGTCAGGTTAATAAAGAGCATGGGGGAGTTTGTATTTTTGCTAAGTCAGGAATTGAATGTAAAGAAAGGAAGGATCTTGAAGTGCATAATTCTGAATTAGAATTTGAACTAACTTCAGTGGGATTTAAGCTTCCCTATGGTAAAAGAGTAATTCTGTTAACCGTGTACCGTTCACCGGATGCTGATGTTGAGATTTTCTTAGGAAAATTAGATCAAGTCCTTCATAACATTTTCGGTAGGAATAGCAGCAGAGAAGTAATACTTTGTGGTGATTTTAACATAGATTTCACTGAAGTAAACCTTCCGTCAACATCACAACTACTGCATGTTCTTCAAAGCTGTAATCTAAAACACTTAATATTTACACCCACCTGGGTAACTGCCACCTCAGCTACGATAGGCAACATTATTATTAATTTCCATTGTTCTAAAATGCAAGCATCCAATATAAATTTGGGATTATCAGATCATCATTCTCAAATTATGCAACTAGAAACTGAGTGTGTTAACAAGCATTCAACCAAAATGAAGCAAGTACAATTAATTTTTTCTCTGCAGCTGCATGTGACAGTTTTGTTGAAAGTCTTAAACTTCAGACCTGGGCTCCAATAACATTTGGTCATAGCATTGCCCAAAAGTATAGAATCTTTTTAAATATTTTAAAATGCAATTTGAATCACATTTTCCAAAAAAAGCTTGCAGTAATTAATGAAACTTCAAAATAGCCATGGGTCATGAAGTGTATACGGATTTCAAGTCAAAAATGTAAATTACTAAGTAGATTAGCATAGCAGAGTTGTGACTTGGATTTTTGCAAGTATGTTAAAAACTACAAATCAGTCTATTGAAGAGTTCTTAGGGTGGCTAAGATAAAAATAGAATGGCGTATGGCTTTTAGTGCCAGGATGTGTCCAAGGACTTTGGCTTGCCAAATGCAGGTATTTTGATTTGACGGCCGTAGGCGACCTGCGCGTCGTGATGAGGATGAAATGATGATGAAGATGACACATACACCCAGTCCCTGTGTCAGGGGAATTAACCAATTATGGTTAAAATTCCTGACCCTGCCGGGAATGGAACCCGGGACCTCTATGACCAAAGGCCAGCACACTAACCATTTAGGCATGGAGGGTGGCTAAGATAATTCACAATAACAAGAAAGTTAAAGAGTCATGCAATAAATCACGAACCATATGGAATTTAATCAAGGGAGAAACCAACAGACACGCAGTTGGAAATAAAGTTGCTGCCATAAAAAATGATAAGGAATATAAATGAGTGACCCTCATCATTTGGCTAATTATATAAATGATTTCTTTCTATCCCTACCATACAAACTTGAAAATGCAAATAAATCAGATGTATTACCAGAACTCCCAACCTTTGTGCAAAAATTATGCAACTAACTCCAGTAACAAAATTGGAAGTTCTTAAAATCATACAGTCTTTGAAGAATAAAACTTCCACAGGTGTAGATGAAATTCCCATAAAACTTGTTAAAAAATGTGTTATCTGGTATACCCTTTAACTTATCTCATCAGTGAATCATTTTCTAGTGGTCAGTTTCCTAATCTCTTAAAAATAGCTAAAGTTATCCCAATTTTTAAAAGTGGAATCTTACACGATTTACATAATTACAGGCCAATATCAATACTTACTGTTGATTTCAAAAATATTTGAATATTTGAATGTGCTATGAAAGATCGGCTTACTAAATTTTTAATCAAATATAACTTGTTAAATAACGCACAACACGGATTCAGAGCTGGCAGAAGTACTTTGTCTGCTTTATCACATTTTACACAGTTGGTTGTAAATGCTCATGATAATGATGAAACTGTGATTGGACTATTTCTTGACCTTTCTAAGGTATTTGATACTGTTGATCACGAAATATTGTTGCACAAATTATATCAGACTGGGGTTAGAGGAATTGTTAACGAATGGTTTAGACCATACCTGGATATATGATCCCAGTTTGTTGAAATTACACATTGTAACAGTAAAGGGTATAATGAGACATATCACTCTCAGGTGAAGAACATACAGTAGACTTAGGTATTTCTGCAGGGTGGTATTTTGGGGCCTATTCTTTTCTTGATCTATGTGAATGATCTTCTTTACAATAATCAAGTAGAAACTGCAGTTCTGAATGCTGATGATACAAACATAATTATTAATAATCCTGACCTTATGTCTATAGAAACCAAGGGCATCCATGCCCGGGGGCAAGGGGGGCCGCAGACCCCCACTAGCTTTTAGGAAAAGGAAAATTGTAATGTAGCCAGGTGTTTTTCTTCCAAGAAAATGATTTCAAAGTCTATTATGTAGAAGTGGTAATACCGCCCCCCCCACCAACAGGTAGGGGATACCGTGGGTATTATTCTACTGCGGAATACAAGTTGCTATTCATCTTCCAAATATTAAAAGGACTACATACCCCCAGGTCTAGGCCCCCACTGCAAACTGTCATATGGGTGCCCATGATAGAAACTGCAGCAAATGCAGTCCTGTCTAGGTTAGAATCATGATTCAGGAAAAACAAATTAACATTGAAACTAAAAATACATGGAATTCAAGGCATCTAACTACCATGACAAAACTGAAGAAAAATACAGCCTTATATTAAATGCAAATGCAATTGAAAATACGTTGACCACAAAATTTTTAGGTGTCCATATAGATGAAAAATTAAGATGGGATTGTCCTATTTTAAAAAATAGGGAAGTCTCTGAGTTCTGTTTGTTTTGCCTTAAGAATTTTGTCTAATAGTTGTAGTGCAGAATATGTTAGAATAGCATGTTTTGGATATTTCCATTCAGTCATCTCTTATGCTATTGATCTCTGGGACTGCAACAAATCAAATCTTGATGTTATTTTTGGAATACAGAAATGAGTTATCAGAATTATATCGAGACGTAACAGGTTAGATCATTGCAGACCATTATTTAAGAGACTAAGGATACTCCCAGTACCATGCATATACATCATGCAATGCATTCTACACATGAAAAATAATACTGACCACTTCAGAAAGAATTTTGACAATCACAATTACCAGACACGAACAAGAAATAATATTTCTATTGAGAACAAGAGTGAAACCATTGCCTTGAGACGTGTAGACTCTTTTGGAATCAGAGGTATATTTTGAATGAATCATTAAACTGGCAGCCAAGACACAGGCTATATTTTTGGACAGCTAATTGTCTGCTCTACTTTGCCCATAAATACACTATGGTAACACTGGATGATGAAAAATCATTTAGGCCTTAATATCACCAGTGACAAGGTCATTGATAATTCCACACCAAAAGGGTGCTCAACATGCTTGAGCATATTTCAAAAATTCACTTTGGTTCAGATCACATAGCTGTGAACTTGCATTTTGGAGATGGTGGGTTTGAATCCCATTATTTTCCATTATTTCCAGGTAAATGCCAGGGCTGTACTGTAATTCAGGCCATGGCTGCTACCTTTCCATCCTTGCATCATGAAAAACCATTGTTAAGTGCGATATTAAACCACTAGCAAAAGGACGGAGGGAGGGTAATTCATATTGCACAAGAACCTCATTTATCCAGCCCTCATTAATCCGGGTCACCAGTTTATCCAGATCGAAAATAATAAAAATGTATATTTACTTATACAGTATTTCTTTTACGGAGTCAATTCTTCTTGAAAGTCTTTTCCGCCAAGGATAGTTAAGGACAGGAATTGTTGGAAGTAAGTCGGCCGTGGTCTATCAAAGGTACTGTCCCGGCATTCGCCTGGAATTGAGAATGGGAAACTGTGGACTCTTCTGAGTTCCTTGACACATTTACACGCATTCCTAGATGCTCGGACGAAGATATGAACGATGTAAATCACTGGTTAAAAAGTGACTAATTCAGGCTACGGCATAATGGCAGATGAATAAATTATTGCCTCTTGTTCCTCAGCAGGTAATGATGAGAGTGATGGTGAGTCAAAAATGAAACCAGTGCTCCATCAGAAGAAACAATGACTCATGGGGATGCAACAATGCAGCTGGACAAACTAATCCCAGATTGAAACCACACCAGCAGAACTGATGTTAGTAAAATTCCTTTTTGATCATGCTGTGTGCACACGCTATACTAATGTAAAACGGAAAAAGCTCACACATTATTTTAGTGCATAAAACAGAGTTGTAAATGTACAGAAAGTGTTCTTATATTCTTTTGTACAATTAATTACTGTAAAACTTATGTTAATATATAATATTGTATAACATGTGCTGTATTTGTTTTTTTTTTTTAGTTTTTCCAGATTCTCTGGATTTTCAATAATCCGGATCAGTTCCGGTCCCACTTAATCTGGATAAACGAGGTTTTTGTGAACTATGCTTCCTAGGGGCAGTGGAGTGGGGTACAATACATCCACAGTATCCAATCTGTCATAAGCGACAATTGAAAGTGGGCCTCTCAAATTGGGAATATGGTTTGGCTCTCATGGGCCCCCTAGCTGAGTCTAACATTATTTCTGCTTACTTGTAACAGACTCCTCGCTTTCATCTTTCCCATCCAACCTTCCCTGGTCAACTCTCATACCAACCGACCGACCAACCACTGACCTGCATTTAGAGCAGTTGCCAATGTGGCAGCCTATCTGTTGTTTACTTAGTCTTTTAACACTTTTTACAATTTGCTTTATGTGCGCTACATGCACTCATGTATTTGGCCTTGTACTCTCGCTGCTGCCTCGCATATCGTCCGACCTGTTGGACATCTCATTGCGTACTGAACTACCACTGGGTTATGTCACTCGCTACATCACTATCTGCTGTTTCTCGAAGACATGTGCACTTCACAAACTTTCTGCTGCCCTATAAATTCGTCCCCCGATCCGTCGGTCTTCAGTCCGGCTCTGATACCGAGTGAGGTTTGGAGGGTCGTCCACCGAGTTCCCAGTGTTTTGTTATTATTATTATTATTATTATTATTATTATTATTATTATTATTATTATTATTATTATTATTATTATTATTATTATTATTATTCTTTGCCCAGTGGATTTTTCCAATCAGGGCCTAATTTTAACTTCATCTCCATGGCCAGTTTGAGTTGTACATGAGTGTTTTAACAAAATAATGGCAACAAGGTAATACGTAGAGTGAAGAGGTTTGAATGGTTGAATATGGACCTAGACTTAGCAAGCACGCTATGAACTAACTTTGCACTCTACATCTTTACGTGCTTGGGCGACTCCCACTGTTGTGATCCCGTCCTGTTCCCTCCCCATTGCCCTCCTTTTCCTTCTCTCAATTTTGAAACTGTGTTCATTTATCTCGTTCGGCTGAGGCTTGAAGTTCACTACAACATTTGGAATTGCCTCATCTAAAAAATAATTTGTAAATGGTCTAGGGATTTCTTGTAAGTACGTTATTTCTATTCAAACATTGTTCTTGTACTTTACGATATTGTGAAATGTTTAGTTTTATTCTGGTTATCTTTCGAGTGGAAAGAATATATAGTCTTGGTTAAACTTTACTATTATTCTTCCCTCCACGAACCTGTCATCAATCCCAGCCTGTTTGTTATTGGATAGCTTGCCAATGTATCTTTAAATAATTATTATGTCATATGGATTACTACCTTCTGTGAATTGCTGCATATAGATACACGTTTGGTTCCATATACCCCCACAGTTGTAACAAAATGGTAATAGAGTAACTTTTCCTATTTATTTAGTGTTCGGTCTCTATTCTTACTCCATCGTTTTTCAATTGCCATCCTATTTACTCAGTGACTTTATCCTTTTTGTTCTTCATCCTATCACGTCATTCTTTTGTTCTCAACATGGCAAATTTTTCTGACAATTTTCCGTTATATCATTGTGATGACAATTCATCTTCACCTCCAGCTTTTCTTTCTCCACCTAATCCACCTTGTGTGGACTTAATCTCTTCTGATGATACTTCACCCTTAGACCCTTCACTTATTACATTTTTGTCTCCTCATTCTAACACTTCAAATTTACTTGACCAAGACTTGAAACCAAAACCTTCGACCACCACTCATCATCTACACCCTGAAGTTTCTAGGCCATTTACCTCATTGCCTATTTCTTCACATCCACTAACTGACTCTCTTAATTTCAAAATTATTAAGCAATCTTTAACATAAGTGCCTACCTTAACGGATACAGATCCTTGAAATTTAACTATTTCGTTATTTCTTTGTTCATAAATTCTTAAAGCCTCAACTAGCTCCATTTTCTCAGCTCATGAGCTTATTAACTTCTAAAACTTCTGGGTATTTAACTAACTTTTGGCTTGAAAATATGACATAATTTCAGGACTGGGCTCGATTTCGAACTTATCTTCATAATTACTTCTTACCTTATGAAGTACGGCACAAATTAAGTTTGGAATTTGTTCGCCTTCATCAACACCCAGACAAACCTATTCACAACTATTTATATTCTATTCTTACTTTAGTGATGTACCGAACATTGCTAATGACCCATCGGTATTGATATCAGTTGTTACATTTTATGCTATGCCTTATTTTCGACAGCCTCTTAATGTACATTCCTCTCCTACTTCTTTGCTACAATTGTACACTGCAGCTTAAGCTCACATGACCTACTCCTATGCCAATATTTCCTACTATACTCACGTACCACCACCCGTATCACCTCCCTTAGCTACCCCTCCTACAATTATATCACTACCAACACCTAGCCCTCTTACAGTTAGCAAATATTCTATTACTTGTTACCGCAGTAAAGGTACTGGGCATATAGCAAAAAATTGTGCCTCTCCCATTCCGAGCAAATGCCTACAATCCCTATCCGTAGGCAGTGGTCAAGCTCAAGAAACAAATCTCATTAATCAATTGCATTCTTTTCATCATAAACACTCTTCTACTTGGTTACCTCCTCGATGTTCCACTAGCCCTCGTACTTCAACGAGCTTAGAATATGGTTCTCATATTTTTTCCCCATTATCCAGGATTTCTCATATTGTGGTATTGCTTCACAATATTCCTACTATTTGCACTTTTAGATTCTGGCTCGACAACTTCTTTAATTAATCTAGAACTTTTCCAATCTCTTCAGAACATTTTTTCTCAACTTCAACTTTTTCTGTCTTCACTTCTTTGTACTTCTGCATCAAATAATGTACTTCAGACCCTTGGCCAAGTCATGCTTAACCAAAAAATTCAACATTTCTCTTGGCATTATTCTTTTAATGTTGTAGAAAATTTATCATATTCACTAATTTTGGGATATGATTTTTTTGTCACACCAGTTTGATACTTGATTCTTTCAATTTCCCTATTTGTTTCAATTTTTCTGACATTAGGATTCCATTAGTGAATTATCCAGATTTTCCTCTTTCACATTTTTCTCCTGTTCACCAGGATTATGTGTACTGTAATCATTCTCGGTCTGATCAACTTGATAGTTTGTAAGTTTTCTGATCTTGTAACCCCTAAACTAGGAGCTGTTACTAATTTTAACACTCATATTGATCTCACCGACACCTCTCCTATTCGTTCTCTCCCTTACCACTTGAGCCTGCCTAGAATGAAAATCCTTAATCAACTTATTGACAAAATGCTTGCCGATAAAACTATTGTACCCTCCACTTCTGATTATGCCTCTCCTGCGTTTATTGTCAATAAACCTGACAAGCCTTTATGATTTATAGTTGACTATAGGAAAGTTAATTCTAAGATTCTTTACGATGCTTACCCAATGCCTAAAATTCAAAGTGCTTTTCAGCATTTTACCAATGCACAATAATTTTCCCTCTTAGATTTCAATTCTACATATAACCAAATACCGTCAGACAACAGCAGCTCCAAGTATACTGCTTTTATTAGACCCACAGGTCTGTATCGGTTTACAAAAGTACCTTTCAGACTGAATCTTGGTTCACAAATTATGCAAAGATTTGTTGACCGCCTTTTTGCGGATATAAAATATCAGTATCTATTTCCATACATGGATGACCTTGTAATTTATAGCCCTGACAGAGCTTGGCCTGGATTTCCAATAATAGGTTACAGCTACTAAATTACTTTTACCTTGCTGTGCAGCCAGTATGCACCATGGCGATAGTTAAGAGCCTCTCGAAGGGACTGTGGCCACTGTTCTTATGACAGAGCTTGGCCTGAATTTGGAAAGATAGGTTACAGCTACTAAATTACTTTTACCTTGCCGTGCAGCCAGTATGCACCATGGCGATAGTTAAGAGCCTCTTGAAGGGAGTGTGCCACTGTTCTTATGACAGAGCTTGGCCTGAATTTGGAAAGATAGGTTAGAGCTACTAAATTACATATTTTTCTTGGCATGTTTCTTGCTATGTTTTTATTCTGCATGGGTTGGTAAAGAAGCAGCGAGTTAGGAATTATGGGAATGACATCATGTCGGCCAATGGCCATGCTCATAGCTGGCTGGCTACTGGTCGATGGCATGTGAAAACTTTCATTGCGTTATAAAAGTAAATATACCTTTTTGGGTGGGGTTGGGGGGTCCCTGGCATTTGTAATAAACACATCTCTCTTCTAAAAGAATTTTAAGGTACAATTCATATATATTTCTTTGCAAAGTTGTGTGTTATATACTGGAATGCCTACACTAGGACACTACCAGAGTTGTTATGCTGCTGTAATTCCTTCTCAGACCATTCTAGTCCTTCCCAGGTATCTTCTACACCTGCCTTTTCCCAGATTTTCTCCAATTTACCTCATCCATTGACAACTATATTTGAAGGAATGTCTAAATTTACTTCCCATTCTATTGATGAGGTTATTTCATTCCTTCGCTTTTTAATAGAATTTAAAGATCAGGCTATTGTGTATAATTTGAGTAATGATCACATTTTTCAAATCTTGTATCCACATGTATTTGAAGCTCTTTCTGAGCATATCATTAGAACCATTTCTGAGAGATAGACTGTGGATCAATTTCATGTACATGAACATGAGTTCTTCATTCCTTCTTGTGCCTTTTCTTCATTAGTGCAGAAACACTATTTTAGAGTGAATGAATCTTTGTCAGAGTATATTCCAGATATTAAATTCTATGCTAGAAATTTTATGCTTAACTATTCTGAGTCACAAATGGTTGCTAGCATTGTTGAGGATCTTGCTCCTAACTATCGGTCATATCTTGCTCTTTCACCACAACCAGCAACTTTTGCTCAATTGGAAGCTATTACAATATCTGCTAAAGGTATTAAATATGCCGACCAACTATAGGTTGTGATAGCTCCCACTCCTATGAGTACATCTTTTCCTCAGGTTGCTAAAGTCGCTTCTTCCTTTTCTTCAAAGCTACATAATTCTCATTCATGTTTTAGTTGTGGTTCTCCTGAACATTTCCAGAGGAATTGTCCTAAGACTGGGCCCTTAGGCAATTCAAAACCCAATTTGGGTAGAGTTTCATCTACCAGTAATTCTTGTCAGTACTGTGGGTTGAATAGGCCTTTCTCCAGGCAGTGGCCATGTGATTTTTCTGGACCGGGGCATCCTGGCAATAGTAATTCTAGATGACTAACCGTCAATTCTTGTGATGAACCTCAAATGGTTGCTTCAAAATTTGTTTGTTGTAATTGTTTGTTAAAGGATGATTTGCCTAATTCCTAAGCTGATGTTATGTCCCCGTCTGAACCTAATGAAAATTTCCCACAATCTTGTGGCATTTCTGCTATTCCTCCTTGTGAAGTACCTTACATATGCATAGAGGTAAATAATGAACTGGTATGTGCATTGGCAGATTCAGGAAGTAGCATCACACTGATGAGTGAGAATTGGTATAATTCTATGAAAACAGTTTGAAAGTTACCTCTATTGAAATAAGTATCTTTAACTTGCCACACTGCTAATTCTAACCCTTTGAGTATAGTAGGATCTCTAAATGTCAAAATCGTAATCCATGTTTTTACAAGGAAAATGCCTGTACTAGTTTCTAAATATTTATCTTGTCATTTCATTTTAGGTCCAAATTTTATTGCTAAAACTGGTGTGATTTTGGATCTGCAGTTCAATGAATTCCATTTTCAATCAATCAATCAATACTGATCTGCATTTAGGGCAGTCGCCCAGGTGGCAGATTCCCTATCTGTTGCTTTCCTAGCCTTTTCCTAAATGATTTCAAAGAAATTGAAATTTATTGAACATCTCCCTTGGTAAGTTATTCCAATCCCTAACTCCCCTTCCTATAAATGAATATTTGCCCCAGTTTGTCCTCTTGAATTCCAACCTTATCTTCATATTGTGATCTTTCCTACTTTTATAAATGCCATTCAAACTTATTCATCTACTAATGTCATTCCACGCCAACTCTCTGCTGACAGCTTGGAACATACCACTTAGTCGAGCAGCTCTTCTTCTTTCTCTCAATTCTTCCCAACCCAAACATTGCAACATTTTTGTAACGCTACTCTTTTGTCGGAAATCACCCAGAACAAATTGAGCTGCTTTTCTTTGGATTTTTTCCAGTTCTTGAATCAGGTAATCCTGGTGAGGGTCCCATACACTGGAACCATACTCTAGTTGGGGTCTTACCAGAGACTTATATGCACTCTCCTTTACATCCTTACTACATCCCCTAAACACCCTCATAACCATGTGCAGAGATCTGTACCCTTTATTTACAATCCCATTTATGTGATTACCCCAATGAAGATCTTTCCGTATATTAACACCTAGATACTTACAATGATCCCCAAAAGGAACTTTCACCCCATCAACGCAGTAATTAAAACTGAGAGGACTTTTCCTATTTGTGAAACTCACAAACTCACAACCTGACTTTTAACCCCGTTTATCAGCATACCATTGCCTGCTATGCATCTCACCACATTTTCGAGGTCATGTTGCAGTTGCTCACAATCTTGTAACTTACTTATCACTCTATAGAGAATAACATCATCCGCAAAAGCCTTACCTCCGATTCCACTCCTTTACTCATATCATTTATATATATAAGAAAACATAAAGGTCCGATAATACTGCCTTGAGGAATTCCCCTCTTAATTATTACAGGGTCAGATAAAGCTTCACCTACTCTAATTCTCTGAGATCTATTTTCTAGAAATATAGCAACCCATTCACTCACACTTTTGTCTAGTCCAATTGCACCCATTTTTGCCAGTAGTCTCCCATGATCCACCCTATCAAATGCTTTAGACAGATCAATCGCGATACAATCCATTTGACCTCCAGAATCCAATATATCTGGTATATCTTGCTGGAATCCTACAAGTTGAGCTTCAGTGGAATAATCTTTCCTAAAACCGAATTGCCTTCTATCGAACCAGTTATTAATTTCACAAACATGTCTAATATAATCAGAAAGAATGCCTTCCCAAAGCTTACATACAATACATGTCAAACTTACTGGCCTGTAATTTTCAGCTTTATGTCTATCACCCTTTCCTTTATACACAGGGGCTACTATAGCAACTCTCCATTCATCTGGTATAGCTTCTCCGACCAAACAATAATCAAATAAGTACTTCAGATATAGTACTATATCCCAACCCATTGTCTTTAGTATATCCCCAGAAATCTGATCAATTCCAGCCGCTTTTCTAGTTTTCAACTTTTGTATCTTATTGTAAATGTCATTGTTATCATATGTAAATTTTATTACTTCTTTGGCCTTAGTCTCCTCCTCTATCTCGACATTATCCTTGTAACCAACAATCTTTACATACTGCTGACTGAATACTTCTACCTTTTGAAGATCCTCACATACACACTCCCCTTGTTCATTAATTATTCCTGGAATGTCCTTCTTGGAACCTGTTTCTGCCTTAAAATACCTATACATATCCTTCCATTATTCACTAAAATTTGTATGACTGCCAATAATGCTTGCCATCATGTTATCCTTAACTGCCTTCTTTGCTAGATTCAATTTTCTAGTAAGTTCCTTCAATTTCTCCTTACTTCCACAGCCATTTCTAACTCTATTTCTTTCCAGTCTGCACCTCCTTCTTAGTCCCTTTATTTCTCTATTATAATAAGGTGGGTCTTTACCATTCCTTACCACCCTTAAAGGTACAAACCTGTTTTCGCATTCCTCAACAATTTCTTTAAACCCATCCCAGAGTCTGTTTACATTTTTATTTACCGTTTTCCACCGATCATAGTTACTTTTTAGAAACTGCCTCATGCCTGCTGTATCAGCCATATGGTACTGCCTAACAGTCCTATTTTTAAGACCTTCCTTTCTATCACATTTATTTTTAACTACAACAAAAACAGCTTCATGATCACTAATACCATCTATTACTTCAGTTTCCCTATAGAGCTTATCTGGTTTTATCAGCATGACATCCAGGATATTTTTCCCTCTAGTTGGTTCCATCACTTTCTGAATCAGCTGTCCTTCCCATATTAATTTATTTGCAATTTGTTGCTCATGCTTCCTGTCGTTTGCATTTCCTTCCCAATTGACATCTGGCAAATTCAGATCTCCCACTACAATCACATTTCTTTCCATGTCGTTTCCCACATAGCTGACTAAGCTATCAAATAATTCCGAATCCGCGTCAGTGCTACCCTTTCCCGATCTGTACACTCCAAATATATCAAGTTGCCTATTATCTTTAGAAATGAGCCTTACACCTAGAATTTCATGTGTCTCATCTTTAACTTTTTCGTAGCTTACAAATTCTTCTTTCACCAGAATGAACACTCCCCCTCCCACCCTTCCTATCCTATCTCTACGATACACACTCCAGTGCCGTGAGAAAATTTCTGCATCTATTATATCATTTCTCAGCCATGATTCAACTCCTATTACAATATCTGGTAAATATATATCTATTAAATTACTTAATTCTATTCCTTTCCTTACAATACTTCTACAGTTCGACACCAACAATTTTATGTCATCCCTACTTGATTTCCAGTTCCCTGTTCCCTTATCACCGCTCCCTAGGCCATCCCGTTTCCCTGAATGTACCTCCCTATTACCCTTCCAAACAAATTTCCTAACTTATACGTACCACTGCGGTTTAAATGAAGGCCATCTGAGCGCAGATCCCTATCTCCTACCCACCCATTAGGATCTGGAAAATTTCACTCCCAGTTTCCCACATACCCACTCCATAGTCTCATTTAAATCCCCAATCACCCTCCAGTCAGTATCCCTTCTACACAGTATTCCACTAATAACAATCTCCGCTTTCTTAAACTTCACCCGTGCTGCATTTAACAGATCCCACACATCTCCAACTATGTTGGTACTTATATCAGCTTGCCTTACGTTGTTGGTACCAACGTGAAACACTTCCACCTTCTCCTTCTCCACCTCCCTCTCTTCTACTTTCCTCAACATCTGCCTCAACCTAATTCCTGGATAACACTCTACCCTGGTACCCTTTCCTCCACACACTTTCCCCACGTGTCTAACGATAGAATCCCCCATGACCGGAGCCTCAACCCTCCCCACCTCATTTGATCCCCTCCCCTCCTGCTCAGCCCTATCTTTCTTGATAGCTGCAGAAGCTACTTCCTCCTCCCTTTTCTCCTTCCCATGACCCTGTTCCACCTGTCTTTTCCTATCCTCTACTCTACTTTTTCCTTTCCTACCTTTTCCCTTCCTCCTACTTCCACGCATCTCAGCAACAGTTCTTTTTCCCTCATCTTCCCTCTGTTGTTCTACCTGGAGTGACTTGTACCGATTTCGCACGGACACCTGTCCTGAATTCTGATCCTGAATAGAGCCCTTAGCCTGCAATATCCTTCCCCTTAGAACATTAGACCACCTGTCTTCTACAACTCCTCCCTTTCCTTCCCCTCCCTCTTTTTTAAATTCTCCTTACGAATCTATAAGTTGTGTAATCACTCCCCTATTCTTTCTTATCATCTTGATGCTATTCCTGAAGATACTGATGAATTCAATACTTTTGATTTTGATCATTTGCCTGATGATCAGGCCAACCAACTCAGGAATCTCTGCAATAAATTTCCAGATTTATTTACTGACAAGTTAGGTGTAACTAATGTTTTAGAGTATAAAATTGAGTGACTGATAACATCAATCCCTGTTCGTTCCCCTCTGTATCACCTGTCACCATCTAAAATGAAAACCCTTAAGGCTATTAATGACTAAATGCTTGCTGACTGTGTAATACTTCCCTCTAAATATGCTTATTCTTCCCCCATGTTTCTTGTCCCTAAACTGCAAGGTGGTTTTCGTCCTGTCATTGATCATTGGATGTTGAACAAGAAGTTATCCTTCAGTCTGTTCCTCTTCCCGATCTTCACTCTTGTTTTTCTTGTTTTGCTCATGCCAAAATTGTTACTACTTTTGATTTGAATCAGGCATATTAACAGATACCTCTTGCTGAGGAATCCAAGCACCTCACTGCTTGGAACCTCTATGAATTTGAAAGACTCCCATTCGTGATGAGTACTGAAGCAGCTGTCCTTACTCGCCTACTAGATAATACTCTGTCAGATGTTAAATTTAAGATTGTGTACAATTACCTTGATGATTTGGTCAATTTCAGTGAAACATTTGAAGGGCACCTTATTCATCTTCAAGTCCTTGAAAGACTGTGTAAAGCAGGCCTAATTCTTAGGGCTAGTAAGGTTACCTTTGTCCAACCCCAAATGTCATTCTTGGGGCATATTTTGTCAGAGAAAGTTTTCTCCATTGATCATTCTTGTATTCTGCCATCCAAAATTTTCTACCCCTAAAGATGTCAAAGTTGTAGCCAGATTCATTGGTATGGTCAATTTCTTTTGTAAATTTATCCCCAATTTTGCTGAAAGACCAGCTCCTTGAGAAGAAAGGATGCCAAATGTATGTGGGGTGATGCCCAAATTGAAGCCTTTAATGATTTGAAATTTGCCTTATGTAACGCTCCTGTTCTGGCAATGCCTGATTTTTCTAAACATTTCATACTTCAAACAGATGCCTCTTTAACAAGTATATCTGGTATTCTTCAGGAATTTGAAGGTGGAAGTCATCCCATTTCTTATGGTTCACATAGTCTAAATCCTGCTGAGTGGAACTATTCTTTTTTTTTGAATTAGAAACCTTAGCTGTTGTTTTTTCTTTAGAACAGTTCAGAATGTAACTTGAACACCTCTCTTTTGATCTTGAAACTGATAATCAGGCATTGAGTTGGATATTGGCCAAACCAAAGATGTACCGGTCGTCTTGCACCATGGGTAGTACACATTTCAGCATTTCAGTTTGAAGCTCGTCACATTCGCGGCACTGAAAATGTTGTGGCTGATAGCCTCAGTAGAATGTTCTATCCAAGTAGTTCTGATCCTCAACCAGAGTCTCAAGATCCCTCTCCTAATCAATTTTCAGCCTTTGTGAATGTAGTTCTAACTAATTTGCCTGTTCAAAGATATTTCCAAACATCAGGAAGGTGATGCTGAATTAAAGGCTATTATTGACAGGATTAAATTTAGTGCACATGTTAAACCATATGTTTTAAGAATGGTGTTCTATGTTGTCCTGCTTGCGGTAGAAGAGACCCCAAAATTGTTGTTCCATCTAACCTAGTTCCTGATCTTTTCAAATATTTTCATGAATCCCCAGTTGGTGGTCATCTCAGTGTTTTCAAAACTAGAGATAAAATCCGTAAACATTTCATCTGGAAATCCATGGACGGTGAAATCTGTACTCTTGTCGAATCTTGCAAAACTTGTAACATGAGTAAACTTGTACTAAATACCTGCCTAGGTCTGTTGTCATCTGAGCAAGCTTCTCACCCTATGGAGAGATTTCTCATAGACTACATTGGTCCTTTCCCGAGGTCACATACCAGCCAATGTTTCGTATTTGTGTGTGTTGATGCTTTCTCACATTTTACATGGCTGTTCCCAACTCATATGGCTAATGCTAATATTAACATCTCTTGTTTGAAACAGATCTTTCCTTCCTTCCTTTGGACCTTGTAAATTCTTAGTGAGCAACAATGCCAAGGCTTTTACCTATGTTCAGTTCTGTAATTTCTGTTTTGATTTGTCAATTTTTCACTTAACTACTACCCCCTATTATCCAAGACCTAATTACACCAAAAGAGTTAATCAAAATCTTAGATCTGCTCTTATTGCCTATCACTCTGCTGACTACTCTAAGTGAGATTCATCACTCAATTGGTTGTCTTTTGCCTTTAATACTGCTGTCCATGAGAGTCATAAGCAAACGCTTGCTTCGTCAATGCTAGCTTTTACTCCTAATTCTCCACTTTCGAATCTATGGTCCATTAACAATTTCCTTCCTGATGTCGCCAACCCAAGAACAATCCATGATACTTGGCATCGTGCACGTAAAAATGTGTGGGTTTATTTCCTTAAAGTTCAACGTAACTACAATCACAGGTGAAAGCTGCACAATCTGTCTGTGGATGACCAGGTTTTAGTTAAAACTCGTCCTGTTAGTAGTGCTGCGGACCATGTTATTAGTAAGTTAGCCCCCATATTTTAATGTCCCTGCACAATTTCGATATTTCTTACCTCGGTATCTTTATTGGTAAGTGATCCTGAAAGGAAGACGGATCAGTAGAGTGCATTTATCACAGATTAATGTACCCTAGTTATTGGTATTGGTGATCTGCATTCCTTTATCTGTGACCATTTATGTCTTAGTTGTAACAAATGTCTTATTAAATTATGGCTGCCCCACCCACACATGTGTTATACCTGTGTATATAGACCTTGTGTATGATTAATATCATTAAGTTAGGGAATAGGAACTGTAATTGTGATTTGTGATTATATTTAGGTATTTTTTAAATGTAATGGATTTTGTATGGTAATGATTAGGTTTTGTAAGATATTGTTTTTGTGGTCACAACTTAGGAAATTGTAACTGTAACCTTGAGGTTCTGGGGTAAACTCTGGTAGATTTTCATGTTTTATCTTTTGTCCTTTTCTAAATTAATAAAATAGTGCTTGCCCTGGATTTACTGGTATCCCAAGTGCAGGATGGAATCTCCCAATGGAGCATTTACTGAGCCACCAGTTAGGTGATGCTCGTTTCATTATTATACAAAATTTAAAAAAATGCCCTTGGATATCATCGTTTTTCTTCATCAAAACCCTTCAGAATTGTTGCACGCTGGCCTCGCCTGATCTATTCCCCTTTTCCACTGCGCATCTGTTTGTGTTGCAGTTGCTGCAAAATCTTCGGTCCATCTGGTGTACATAGTACGGTGCCTGTCTGGATGCTGCACTACGCTATTTGGTCGCAATGGTCCATACTGGGATCGGAGTTGACGGAATGTTCCTACCTTTATGTGGTTGGACTGAAAGTGTATGGGGAGTCTGTTGGCAGCTGACCGGTGTTGACAGCTACCTAAATCAGCGACACTCAAAAGAAAAGGAAGTGGATGCATATTGACGTTCCTACAGTGAATGGCATCAAAATTGTGTGGCATGTGGCAAAACCTATAATTAATGTGAAATGTTTGTCAATAATAATAATAATAATAATAATAATAATAATAATAATAATAATAATAATAATAATAATAATAATAATAATAATAATAATAATAATAATAATAATAATAATATAATATTATTGACCATTGAGCGGATTGATAATATTATATTATACTATATTATTATTATTATTATTTTTTTTTTTGCTAGGGGCTTTACGTCGCACCGACACAGATAGGTCTTATGGCGACGATGGGATAGGAAAGGCCTAGGAGTTGGAAGGAAGCGGCCGTGGCCTTAATTAAGGTACAGCCCCAGCATTTGCCTGGTGTGAAAATGGAAAACCACGGAAAACCATCTTCAGGGCTGCCGATAGTGGGATTCGAACCTACTATCTCCCGGATGCAAGCTCACAGCCGCGCGCCTCTACGCGCACGGCCAACTCGCCCGGTATTATTATTATTATTATTATTATTATTATTATTATTATTATTATTATTATTATTATTATTATTGCTAGAAACAGTGGCATATATAGTCCGCACACTTTATGTTGGTGCATTTGTGTATGGGGGTGAGGAGTAAGGAGGGAGGTGTCCCGGTATCGATAGTGCTACCAACCGAAGGAAAATGAAATCTGAATTGAATCGAGAATATGATCGATCGATACGAAGTTTCTAAACCGTTATCATCTTAAGCCAACAACTAGTCACATACACATTATATAACATTATAAAACATTTCTCGATGCGAATCTTGTTCCTAGCATGAATTCTATACTTTGGCTTTGTTGTGTAAACAACAACAGTACTAGTACGTAAAGTGTACGCCAGATGTCGCACAACGATGCTTAAGCGATTCATAGTTTGTGTTTCAAAGGTTGCCAGTACGAATCTCGAAGATCGCCGAGGTCGACCGATTCAGCACTAGGGTGTAAATGCACCAACATAACGTGTGCGGATAATACTTTTTTCTTTACCTTTTGCTTACCACAATAGTAAAAGGTTTCAAAATCATACAGTGTTATCTAGTGTATTTAAGGGCACAGTAGAGTAAATACCTAGCTGTCAGAAGAAGGTGGAGGAAATCTATATGACAACAATGCATAATCAATTGTAAACAAGGCAGGAGACACAGACCAAAACCTGCTTCATTGTACTAGAAGTCTGCATTCCTTTTTTTTTTGTGAATAAAAAAAAGCAAAGTAATTTGTAGAACGCAGTCCTTTGCAATTTAAACATTTTTTAAACCTAATGAGTAAAAAGAGGACGTTAAAAGTCTTTAGCTGTAATGCAGATTTATACCCACCTATTAGAAGTCCAGCCACAATGAAAGTTGGTGCAGGGCAGTATAAATCCAATAACGTTGCAATCACAATATTTCCAATAATTCCTCCCAACCGGGCAGCCACCATTGATATTGCTACACCTGTTGCCCTGTATAACAAAGACAAGTTTGTTTCATTATTTATTTTCAGGAAAAGAAAGATTTATTTTGATACTGCCAGTACTTAGACTTACCTACCTTAGATTTGTAGGAAAGACCTCTGTAATGAGACAATCAAGTGCAGCATTTCCACAGCTAATTACACTGCTAAACACTGCTGACACTATCAAGTTGTGTTTGGAGTTATATACAAAGAACATTCCCACAGCACATAGCCCTGATGTAAAGGTACTGAAAACTAAAAGTAAACAGATTATTATGAACACAAAATTAATTTCACACAAATCCCAGAACTTGGCTCTGGATAATGTTTTATCAAGTTAAGAGAGAAATACTAAAAGTCCTTATATGTAATTACTGCAAGTTATAACAATTGTGTTTCAACAGATTGGTCTGAACTGGTGATAATTTATTAATTACAGATCACAGGCAAAAAAGAATTATCAGGGAGCACATTGCAAGTGGCCTATTTTATCACAAATAAGGAACATGTAATACTGTAAATTGTTCAGTAGCATTAATTTTAAAACATTAAATGGTAACAATGATGGTGGTTGTGATTGTATTTTTAAGAGAAGTGTAGCAGCTCCATGGTAACATGGAAATTAAAGGAAAAAAGGGCAATCAAAAAAGTAGGAAGAGAGATTAGATTATATGGTATTTGCTCGAGGCTGAGGAGATGTTTGAAAAAAGAAAAGACAGCTTGTAACAGTCTTCTTTATAGAGAGATGAAGTTGGTGGTTAAAAGAATATGGAGTCAGTTCTAAAATGATTGTGGTCTAGAATTAATAAATGTAATAAATGATATAGTAATATTGGTGACTCCAACATGACTTGAACATGCAACTTTCTGATCTGGAGTCAGTACTTTGTCAAACAACCTAAAATTTTTGGACATTTTAAGCATGTATCCAAACAGTTAGCAATAGCCAAGAAAGAATTTAAATTCATGTTCAACTATGGTATAATTCGACCGTCAAATTCTCAGTGGGCTAGCCCCTTACTCTTAACACCTAAGAAGGATGGCACGTTGCGCCCTTGCGGTGACTTTCGCAGACCCAATGATCAAACGGTACCTGATAGATACTCTATTCTGAGGATTGAGGATTTTCAGCATATCCTACTAAACAAGGAGTTTTTTCGAAGATTGACAACCATGACACGACTTCTAGATAAAACAGAAGTAGTACCAAAAAGTGCAGCAAAACCATGAGTTGGTAGAACAGTCCATTTTCCAAAATTCTTTCTTGAGCATGTTGACCTTGTGCAATTTGTAAATATTGCTTAATTTTTAAATTATTAATCTTAGTTCCCAATTAATTTTAAATTTTTTTTTTTGCGACCTCGTCACTGGAGGGGGAGTGATGTAGCGGCTCAATCGTGACACGGAGATTAAGCAAAAAAGATTTTAAAAAAAGGAATGGTATGGTATTTGTTCAAAGCCGTGGAGATGTCAGGAAAAAAAAGTTGTGCTGTAACAGTTTTCTTTTTAGAGAGGCAAAGTTGGTGATTAAAAGAATATGGAGTCAGTTCTAAAAATGATTGTGGTCTAGAATTAATTAAAAATATTAAACTATTAACTCTAATCAGAAGGAAAATGGAATAAGTCAGACACTTTGAAGAACGAAGGTATCAGCAAAAGAAGGGTGTAAAAATGAAAAGACTCCCTAAGCCTCGCAAACCTAATACCATCAGGGTTGGAAAAGACCAAAAGTTGACCCAGGGAGGCCAGATAGGAAAGATGAAAGTGAGGAGCTTGGCATAAGTAAGTGGATGCAAGCTAGGGGACCTGTGGTCGTCAAACCACACTCCAAGTTGAAAGCCCCTTTGTTCCCCTTTAGTCACCTTTTGTGAAAAGCATGGGATACATGGATGTATTCTACCACCCCCACCCACAGGGAGTAAAATGATCATTTATTATACATGATAAATTCTATTTTTCCATAAAGATGAGGATTTGAACACAACTCTGCCTATTGTAACTGAAAGGAATGGGATTACTCTCTTTCATTTTTCCCAGTGACTTCATGAGCATGTCATTTTATCCTTTCTGTCTCTACAGCTTAGTTATAAGTTCTAAATTCCTCATTCTTTGGAGATTTAAGGTATTTCTCTTTCCATTGACTTGGTTTATTTGACCATTATTAATACAATATTCATCATCTGATTATAGGTAGAGCCCTGCACAGGTTTACAAAATATTATTCGCATCCTCTCTGCATCCACACTTCCTTTATCTGCACCCTCATCTGCATCTGCGAATGGTTGTCAGCATTACATGTGATAAATATCATTCTTGATCCGTATTGATGATACTTGATTGGAACAATAAATTAAATTGCTCCAATCAAATGGTTGTCAGCATCCGCAAATGGTTGTCCATGGATATTGTAAATATTTAACTACAGTATATTATACCCAAGGTATTGAAATGGTAGATCTATCAACATAATTACAATAGGCCTGATACCTGACATCAGATCCCCCCCCGCCACAGTCACAGGTTTATGAGGGATTTCCTCTTGCGACAACTACCGATGTATTGACCTTTGTTCCTTCCTTCTATTAATTGTGGGCAGGAGCCAGTTAGGCTTACGTCAGATTCATGGCTGTATGGACTCGAGGCTATTTATATATCACCATTCTCCCATACCCCTATCATCATCATCATCAGCAGTTTTCCACTCCAGTTGTCCGAGTGTGATTTACGAGCACTCTCCACTTCTGTCTGTCCATGTACCACTCTTCTCTCAAGACAACATCCCACCTGACTCCTCTTGTTCCTATGTCCTCTTTCACTTGGTCCAGCCATCTCTTCCTAGGTCTTCCTACCGGTCGTTTTCCGGCCACGACTGTGTGTAGCCATTGTTTTGCTGTCCTTCCATCGTCCAATCGTTTGACATGGCCAAACCATTTCAAACGGGCCCTTGTCACTTTTTCACTCAGGGATAGGTACACACCAGCTTCCTCCCTTATTCTTTCATTCCTTACCCTGTCCCTTTTTGTCTTCTGTACCATAGTACGTAGGAACTTCATTTCTGCGGCTTGTAGTTTGCTCTCCCATACCCCTATCAAGGGGTAAAAATAAGTAAAAATAAGAGTATACCTGAGTGAAAATTAATGAACATTA
The DNA here is from genome assembly GCF_040414725.1 of Anabrus simplex. Taxonomy (NCBI): domain Eukaryota; kingdom Metazoa; phylum Arthropoda; class Insecta; order Orthoptera; family Tettigoniidae; genus Anabrus; species Anabrus simplex. The sequence continues at coordinate 1,052,940,949 of NC_090265.1, forward strand.
TTCAGAAATTATCAGCAAAATTATCCACCCTGCCATACAGTTTGCATTCACCAAGACGCTAACTCGCAAATATCCCCAGGTATCTGCATCCGTGCAGGGCTCTAAGTATAGGGTTGCCAACAATCCATATTTCTTCTACACCATATAGAATATACAATGGGCCCGTTGGAAAAAACATAAACTTCTTTCTGGAGGCTATAATGTCTGGAATTAACTACTTTAAATGGGGCAATTTTAAATTAAATTCTAATGGCCGATCTATTATTAAATACATATTTTAATAAATTAGGTTGGAATCAACACTGTAATTACTGTTGGCTATGAGTAACTGTATAATATTCAGGTTAAATAAATACCACATATGTTTACTCATTTCCCATTATTGCATGAAGTTACAACATTTGTTTCTTCCTTTTTTAAATTCAGATTTTACCGTACAAGTGCGAGACTTCTTGGCTTTGAGAAACAGCATGGGTAGAATAATTATTGAAAACTCAGACACATGGTAGTATCCAGATTTTTTTTCTTTTTTTCTGTGAGAATTGATAACCCTATCTGTGTGCCACTAACCAAGGATTTAATTTTCAACATAATCAACAAATTAAGTGTTGTGTCTTAAGGGAGAGCTTGTGAGAATGAATCAGAACAATATAGTTTGCACATGAAGCTTCCATAAACAGCAAAACTTTGAGGTCTATGAAGAAGTCAGATATCTTTCCACAAATGGATCCACTAGACAAGCTGAAGTTGTCATTGACAGGGTAAATACCACATGTTAACTAATTTCCCATTATTGCATGAAGTTACAACTTTCGTTTCTTCCTCTTTTAATTCATATTTCATTGTACAAGTATGGTGATTGATCCCACTATAAGATTTCATTGGGCTTATGATTGGCACTAGAGGGAAAATTCCTAAGGATTACAAATGATTAAACTCATTCTTGGTTCTGTATTGACTTAACAATTTTTAATACAATTCTTTGGAAGAATATATTTGTATTGGTCCACCTGTTCAATACAATGTTGACACAAGCCACTTAAAAATGAATGGTATGTACACTCATGAACCATGTTTCAAACCTTCATGGGTCATCTTCAGCTAGTATTCATGAAATAGAAATATCCTAAAATTTCCTAAGTAAATGAAATGAAAGGGTGTATGGCTTTTAGTGCGGGAGTGTCCGAGGACATATTCAACTTGCCAGGTGCAGGTCTTTTGATTAGATACCTGTAGGCGATCTGCTTGTCGTGATGAGGATGAAATGATGACGAAGACAACACATACACCCAGCCCTCATACCAGCAAAATTAACCAACAATGGTTAAATTTCCCGACTCTGCCGGGAATCAAACTGGAGACCCCTGTGACCAAAGGCTAGCACACTAACCACTTAGCCATCAAGTGGACATTTCCTAAGCAAAATATGTGGACAAAAGAACATGATTGATTGATGGAAAAGTTTAGTGTTGAAACATTAAAAGTTATTTAAAACATCAATCATTGTTTTTCACAGTTTTGATAAAATTCTAAAGTGAGAACAAAAGGGTGGTGATGACCATTATGTCCTTTCTTGGTAGTTACACTCCAATGCTACTTATAAAATACGTCTGGCTGGGAGAGTTGTTATATGTTGGTTCTGTTGTCATAACAGTATATGGTCAAATGTGTGCATCAATACGGGATGTGAGTATGAAGTTTGTACACAAAGATACTATTCTTCTTTTATGACAGGTGAAATATGATTCTCTTTCCTTCAGCTACTTGAGTGGGCTCCTGAAGTTGTGTTTATGTTTGAATGAGTGCTGGGAAATATACAAATCTATTCTTCTAAAGAATTGTATTAAAAATTCCTAAGGAGCTGCTAGACTTCTTTAGGAATTAAAAAAGTTCTAGACATTATCATTCAGACAATAGTGGACTCAGTGCTGAAAAATTCATTGGCAGTTGTTAGACACCACTTGTACTCTCTGACTTGAAGTACCATGTATTGGATTTTCTTTTCCAATAAAATCAGAAAGAGAAAGTCCACCTGATGGCTGAAAATTTAAATTTTTCAATAATCCATAACTCAAACTCCAGCTGCATCCAAGCAACAGATACAAGTAATTAAATATAGTTCATATGAACTGATTAGGAGGCCAATAATATTCACTCTCTCTCTCTCTCTCTCTATATATATATATATATATATACCAAAACATTGTATTTTTAAAACTCACCAAGGAAAAACTTTCTCCCCAGTCTGTCCATGCCTAGTACAGCTATAATGTTACTGGGGATAGCTGAGGCTACTGTGATCAGTGATTCCATGAAGACGTTGCTCTCAATCTTATCTGTGCACAAGTCCACATGTGAATGTGAACCAGCATTGACTATAAAACTTGTTACTTCACATACAGAGGCTTCTTTACCAGGGTGGACTCGACCAAACTCATCAAAGCGATTGAAAAGTTCAGGAAACCACATCATCAAACCATAATATCTGTAATTAAAACAAGTAAATAATTGAGCATTGCTGCTCAGCTTGTTGGGAGCATTTCAATTTATACCCATAACTTAGGTCTAATAAGTGTAGACAGAGACTGTTAACACATAACCTCTTTTCAATGTACTGTATACGGTAGTTTATTATTAGAAATACTGCCTTCCAATGAAAGTACAGTAGCCATCAAGACTCAACAGACACTCATATGTTTGTTAAAGAATATCGTAGAATACATAAAAGTATAATTCAGAGTTATTTACAGTTAACTTAGGCTAAAATGATGGTCCAAAATTTGGCATGATTTTCTGTACAATTTCAACTCAATAATAATAATAATAATAATAATAATAATAATAATAATAATAATAATAATAATAATAATAATAATAATAATAATAATAATAATAATAATAATAATAATAATAATAATAATAATAATAATAATAATGATGATGATGATGATTCAACCCAAAATCGTAGATTATCTTCAAATCATATTTGAAGTAATCTGGAAAATGGGGAAGATCCAAGAAGAATGGAAAGTGGTTTTTATACATTCCTTGCATAAGAAAGGTAACAATCAAGATGTCAACAACTATAGAGGTATATCTCTTTTGCCAGTGGCTTATAAGATATTTTCAATAATATTACTGAACAGGGTAGAAGCAACTCTTGACAGTCATTTGGGTGAATATCACGTGGATTTAGAAAGAACAGATATTCAACATGAAGTCCATAATCTGTCACAGTTGAATGAACTCTAAAGACATACCGGTAGTAGTAACATTTATAGATTATTAAAAGGCTTTTAACTCTGTTGATAAGGAAACTCAAGATAAAATAACCTCAGAGTTTGATGTAAAAAAAACAAATTGGCAAACCTAATCTGTGAAACCCTCATAGACAACATATCAAAAGTAAAATATATGGGTGAAATATGCAAATCATTCAGAATAAATACAGGTGTAAGGCAAGGTGATGGTTGATCTCCACTTCTATTCAATTGCATCCTGGAGAAAATAGTAAGAATTTGGAATGAAAAACTGAAAGAACAAAAGCTATCACCAATAACACTGGGAAGAAAGAACAGAGGGTTGAAATAAACTGTCTAGCATTTGCAGATGATTTTGCCATACTTTCAGAAAATCTGAAAAATGCAGCAATACAAGTCAATCTCTTGGAAGAAGTAGCCAACAGAACAGGTTTAAGAATTTCTGTAGAAAAGAAAAACAAATTTATGATAAATATAAGAAAAATGCTCCAGAATTTTAATAACAGATATTGGTCAAATAAGGAAGGTAAAGAAATTCAAATATTTGGGAGAAACAATTCAAAAAAATGGTTTGGAAAGATCCACTATAGAAAAAAAGATACACAAATTGGAAAGAGCATACGCTATAACTAGGAATATCTACAACAAAAAGTATTGATCAAAAACCTCAAAATTCAACATTACAACTCAGTAGTCAAACCGGAATGCCTATACACAAGTGAATGTGTAGTTCTGAATTACAAGCTGAATAAATTAGAAGTACTGGAAAGAAAAATAACAGGGAAATTACTTGGTCTGCTGAAAACTATAGAACTCTGGAAATCAAGAAGTAATGATGAAATATACTGGAACTTAGAAAACATAACAGATACAATCAGAAGAGGCATTTTATATTTTTTGGTCATTTATACAGAATAGATGATAACAAGTGAACCAAACAGATCTTCAAATATCTTTGGAACAAGGAGTCAACAACAACCTGGACTCATGAAGTCAGGAAAGATTTGGAAAGAAACAACATAAGAGAAGAAGAAGCAACAGAGAGAGAGATTTTTTAGAAAGAAAGTATTCAAGTGGAAGGATTCCAAGGTCGGAAGGGAAAGAAAACAGGCTCAAAATGGTCTGAGGAGAGGAAAATGAGGCATAGTGAGCAGATGAAGGAGTACTGGAGGAAGAAGAAGGAACAACAAAGGATGAAGTACTGAAATCGTCATGTGGTTCCTAGAAGACCCTAACGGAGAAAGAAGAAAATAACAATAACAATAATAATTATGGCAAGCCAGACAAGCTCAGTCAGTTCAGTTCAGAGTCAGTCAGTGGACAGGTTCACTTGAGCAGTGCAGTTAGTGTCATGAAGCGAGTGTTCCGCCTGTGAAGCTGAGTCTGTTGGTCCTCTCTGTCTTTCATCAAGAAGTTGAGTCTCTCTCGTCCAACTGTAGTGAGTGTATGGACAGTGTACCATGTATAGTACAGTAAGACTGTGTTGTGCGTGCACAAACTGTGAACTTTGTGGCTGCGATAGTGTACGGTGAGTATCACTGTGAACTGCTCTAGGGTTAAGTGACAGGAGTAGAAGAGTGTGTAATGTGTACTGTATTACTAGCATAATTGTGTTGGTTTGTAAACAATAGAGTGAACAACCAGTGTGGCTGAATTAGTGTGAGTAGAGAGTACAAATTAGTGTACTTTTGTGTCTATTTAGAGTGTAAGAACAATAACTAAGGAATCTTAGCAGTAGAGTAAACACTACCAGTTGAGTATTTATTTATCTACCCAACTTAATGTTACTATACTCTAGTGATTGAAATTCAGTATCAATAAGCATCTATTTCTACCTGTTGTTGCTGTTGTACTCACATTGTACTCTAGTAAAACTGGACCATGTGACATGCCTTCTGTGATGAGAAGGTATCAATGATTTCACTAAGATCGATGGATCTTTTCCTTTCACATATGATACTGAGGAAGCTGAGTTCATTGAGTCCATCTTGGGCCATAGAATTTCATAGTTATTTGTAAGTTTTAGCTTTGAAAATGATTGTTTGACCAAAGAATCATTAAGAGAAGGAGTCGGAAACAAGTAAAATGCTGTGCATAAGTCTAGAATGCTAGCAGCTACAACTAAATTCTCTATTACTAATAGTTTTATTATGTTAGCTACAGAGATTAATGAGGCTATTTCCTTTTACAGAACATTTATGAAACCTGCTACATGGTCTGGGAATTCACGGGATGAATCTTTATTATATTCATTTTGAACATTACAGTTGCCCAGTTAAAGAACAGATATGAGAGTATGCATAATGTTACCTATGTATTCAAAATTATTTTTCCCAAAATTTCTAAATTCTGCTTCTGCCAAAATGAAATATTGTGGTTTAATATTTTCATTTTTTGTAAAAAAAAAATATAAAAATAAATAAATGTGAAACTACCTGTACCTACACAAGCAGTTCTGGAAGTGAGTTTCCTGTTGCATAAACAATGACTTTTTTTCAAACATTTATTATCACTGTGTCAGCAAGAAAGAAGAGACTTTTGATTGGAGAAAATAAGAGTAAATATGATTGATGAATATGAAAGTTGAAGGTGAATGTTGCATTCTGATTGGTTCTGTTCGGTGGTTGCACCATTTCCTGTTTCTCAAACTTACCCCCCTTCTTCAGTGGGAGCGAGGTAGCATCTGTGGCTTTCATCATCTGACCATCTTAGCAAGTGAATGTGCTCGTACTTCGGTCCTCTCATGGGAAACTCTGTCTCTGGGTAAACACTGTTTCTACCTTTATTTCGGTTTTTAACTTCATTCAAATGTGATAATTTATCTTTATCTTACACAGGAGTTTGCCCTCAAGTTTCATGTTCACCGCTAAATTTGTCGAAATGACTTAGCTTCTCAGCTAAGATCGTATACTGTTTGGTAGGAGGCAATAAACTTTTTCTTCACCTTAGTATTGTGTTGCCTTCTGATATTTCTGTGTCACCTTGTATACGTATGGAAAATCTATACACATTATCTGAAGAGTTTTAGATAATGATGCAAGTATACTGTATCTCTGTCTTTGGTTTTATTTCTATCTTTGTGTAGAATGGGACTAGCCCTCATTTTAGTTGACGTGTATCGTCAGATTTATATAGGTTTGAATTTAGTGACCAAAATTTTTTAAACATGTTACTCACGTCTGGAATTGTATCTTATAAAATGTTATTTCCCTTGTACTAAGTGTCTAAGGTCTTTCAATGTTGAGTTTATGATTTTGTTTCTCTTTAACAAAAATAAATGTTGTAATCCAAGGGCAATTACCCTCTCCATTTTCCTTCATAGTAAAAGGCTACGTTCCATCACCACTCAGAGTTCCATGCTGCTTTCCACATACATTCCTCAGTTATGTTTCCTAACCTGTTTGTTTACATTTTGTGCTGTGATGCTTCTGTTAAATCTAAGTTTCTTTTACTAAGGTTAAAATTTCATTCTTTATCATCATCATCATCATCATTGCAATGATGAAGTGAGAGCAGCTTGTAAACGCAAACAGAAGGCTTATCAGAAGTAGCTCCAAACAAGGGCCGATGCAGACAGGGAATTGTACGTAGATGAAAGAAACAGAGCAAAACAAATAGTTGATGAATCCAAAAGGAAGTCATGGAAAGATTTTGGTAATAACCTGGAAAGGCTAGGTCAAGATGCAGGGAAACATTTCTGGACAGTAATAAAGAATCTTAGGAAGGGAGGGAAAAAGGAAATGAACAGTGTTTTGAGTAATTCAGGTGAACTCATAACAGATCCCAGGGAATCACTGAACAGGTGGAGGAATACTTTGAACATCTTCTCAACGTAAAAGGAAATCTTCCTGGTGGTGTTATTGAAATTATGCTTGAGGAAGGGGAAAGGATGGTAAATAAATTCCATTGTCTTAAAGCAGCAGGAATAGATGAAATTAGACCAGAAATGGTGAAGTATAGTGGGAAGGCAGGGATAAAATGGGTTCATAGAGTAGTATGATTAGCATGGAGTGTTGGTAAGGTACCTTCATATTGGACAAAAGCAGTAATTGCACCTATCTATAAGCAAGGAAACAGGAAGGATTGCAACAATTATAGAGGTATCTCATTGATTAGTATACCAGGCAAAGTATTCACTGGCATCTTGGAAGGGAGGGTGCGATCACTGGTTGAGAGGAAGTTGGATGAAAACCAGTATGGTTTCAGACCACAGAGGAGCTATCAGGATCAGATTTTCAGTATGCGCCAGGTAACTGAAAAATGTTACGAGAGGAATAGACAGTTGTGTTTATGCTTCGTAGATCTAGAGAAAGCATATTACAAGGTTACGAGGGAAAAGATGTTTGCCATACTGAAGGACTATGGAATTAAGTGTAGATTATTGAAATCAATTGAACGCATTTATGTTGACAATTGGGCTGCAGTGAGAATTGATGGTAGAATGAGTTCTTGGTTCAGGGTACTTACAGGGGTTAGACAAGGCTATAATCTTTCACCTTTGCTGTTCGTAGTTTACATGGATCATCTGCTAAAAGGTATAAAGTGGAAGGGAGGGATTCAGTTAGGTGGAAATGTAGTAAGCAATCTGGCCTATGCTGACGACTTGGTCTTGATTGTGCTGAAAGCCTGCAGTCTAATATCTTGGAACTTGAGAATAGGTGCAATGAGTATGGTATGAAAATTAGTCTCTCGAAGACTAAATTGATGTCAGTAGGTAAGAAATTCAATAGAATTGAATGTCAGATTGGTGATACAAAGCTGGAACAGGTAGAAAATTTTAAGTATTTAGGTTGTGTGTTCTCCCAGGATGGTAATATAGTAAGTGAGATTGAATCAAGGTGTAGTAAAGCTAACGCAGTGAGCTCGCAGTTGCGAACAACAGTGTTCTGTAAGAAGGAAGTCAGCTCCCAGACGAAACTATCTTTACATCGGTCTGTTTTCAGACCAACTTTGCTTTATGGGAGCGAAAGTTATTCATAAGTTAGAAGTAACAGACATGAAAGTAGCGAGAATGATTGCTGGTACAAATAGGTGGGAACAATGGCAGGATGGTACCCAGAACAAGGAGATAAAGGCTAAGTTAGGAATGAACACGATTGATGAAGCTGTGCACATAAACCAGCTGTGGTGATGGGGTCATGTGAGATGAATGGAGAAGGATAGGTTACCTAGGAGAATAATGGACTCTGTTACGGAGGGTGTGACCATTGTTGAACAGCAGTGAACAGAAATCAGTGAAGCCACAGAAATCCTTGTTATGTAAAGTTATTTAAAATTTGTCTTGTCATCATTTTGGGTAAACAAAAGAAACATTTAAAGAACTGAAGAGTTTACGCAAAGCAAATTATTGTATGTAGCTTTCTTATTCTGGAAATCCTAAAAAAAAAAGACTTGAAAAATCAGTGGTGTGTAATATTTAAAAATTATTAATATTTAGGCCTATGAAGAAATGGACTAGAAGATTTATGTTCAAAGAGATCTGGGTATTGAAATTTCCTGTTCTAAATTGTATATTATTCTGCGAATTGTAAAAAGGGATGTGCATTTTTATACATGACTTGTGAGGCAGGGTGTGCCACATGTAAGAGGCCCTTTCCTGTCCTTTTTAATATCTGCTAATATGCAGATTCAGCAGAAATGATTATTCCAGAAGATCCTTGTCATTGGCCAAAATACAAGTATTTCTTTTTGGCCAAAATATTAGGATTTTTCATTGGTGAATGTGGCAATCTGGAGTGTTGTTATTGGTTATTTGTAATCGCACGATTTCCTGTCTTTGGCTCCTCACGTGTGCGAGTTAATTTGTTCGTATCTTTGAATTCAGATCACTGCAGCAGGTGGACGCATCTTGCGTCCATCTCACATTGGGTCTTCAGCCTCTCACGGTAGGTGCTAAGTTATTGCCTTATATTAATTTAAATGCATTCTTGTGTTTCGGACTTCTGTAATTATGTAGAATTTTATTTTGTGTGCCGGAGTTTCCTCTAGGTTCCTACATTTACCAAAATTGAGCAACAGAATGACTTAGCTTTTAGGCTAGTTCACAACTCAGTATTTTGTAATTGTAAGTAAATGTAACACTCTTTCTTGAATGGCATATTGTACACCACATTAATTAATTTTTTGATTCTTTCGAGGATGCCTCCTTTCATTCTGTAAACTTAACTTAAATGTGAACCTCTATGTCAAAGTTTGTTTGTGCCCGAAGAGCTTGATTAGTTTGCTAGTTTGGTTTGTAAGGTCTTTTAAACATCCTTGGTTTGTGAGTTAAGTATCAACTGCTCTGTCATTTAACTTTGTTTCGTGTAATGTTTGTTAATTTTAATACAGTTGAGCTAGAGGGTGATTCTTGAGAACCTTTTCTTCCCCATAACGTCATACCTTCTCATGGACCTCAATAGGGCTCCTGCACCTTCCACAATCCTTCATTAATTGTAAGTGTTCCCTTAGCATATGGTTTGATTTTGCGTATTTATTATCTACTGTTGTATTTCCATGTTTTGATGTGTAACCACCGCTACTGTATCATTTTACTATTTTGCTTTCATATTAAGTGTCAGTGTTATTATTTTCATATTATTATTATTATTATTATTATTATTATTATTATTATTATTATTATTATTATTATTATTATTATTTTCCCTGTTCATATCATTATTAAATTTTATTATTATTATTTATCATATTATTATTATTAATTTGTGTATGCGTTGATCTACAGAGGGTAAGAGGAGAGAGGGAGACCAAGACAACGATGGTTAGACTCAGTTTCTAATGATTTAAAGATAAAAGGTATAGAACTAAATGAGGCCACAGCACTAGTAGCAAATAGAGGATTGTGGCAATGTTTAGTAAATTCACAGAGGCTTGCAGACTGAACACTGAAAGGCATAACGGTCTATAATGATAATGTATGTTATTATTATTATTATTATTATTATTATTATTATTATTATTATTATTATTATTATTATTATTATTATTATTATTATTATTATTATTATTATTATTATTATTTCTTAATCAGCCAAAATACAGTTACAATTGGAATTCAAGAGGACAAATATGGGCAAATATTTATTTATAGGAAGAGGAGTTAGGGATAACATTTCCAACTTTGAAATAATTAGAAAAAAAAAAAAAGGGCTGGAAAATAGCCCTTTTATACTCAAGTCGAAAACATACAAATTTACATTTAATGTACAAGGTTTGAAGTACACAAAACATAACATGTGAGATCACATTACACATGCCCAACATTTTGCAATGTCCAACACAATTAGAGTGGCTTGTAGGAGATCATCCTCTGTGCAAGATGTTAGGCATAAAGTGCACTGCAGCATGTGGCTCATGGTTTGTTCTTGTCCACATTCACATCTTGTGTCACTTGTGCTGAACTCCCATTTCTTCAAGTTATCCCTGAATTTTCCCACTCCTGATCATAGCCTGTTCAGGGACTTTCGCACCAGCCAGCTTTCATTATGTCCAACTGCTAACTGCTCAACTGCTCAGCTGCTGACATCCATCTGCAGAGGTGAGGAGTTCTCTTCTTCCACAGCTCTAGCCTTGCCTTCTCTGGTGAGACAGTAAGCACTTCAGATGTCCTCAGGAAGCTCTTCCAGGATCTCAGCTGTTGCTGAGGATGACTATGTCCATGCAGCGGGTGGGCACTGTCCTATTCCACTTTAAGCCTCTCCCTGTTGGCAGCTACTTCTCTGCATACACAGGCTGGCACTATTCCAACCAGGTAATAGAGCTTATTTGTCGGAGTAGGCATTAAGAACCTGTAATCAACCTACTGGTTTCATTGAGAGCAGTATCTACCTGTCTGGCGTGAGATGAACTGTACCAGATTGGGGAAGCATATTCAGCAGCAGAAAAACACAGTGCCATTGCTGAAGTTCTGATTGTTACATTATGAAAGCCCCATTGTGACCCTGCTAATTTGAGAATAAGATTGTTCGGTGAGGAGATTTTCATCTTATTACTTTTACAATGGGTTTTGAATGTAAAAGCTCTATCAAGGGTCTCACAATGAGCTTCCCTATTCCTTAAATGAAAGGTACATATTTGTATCTTAGAAGAATTGGGTCTGAGTTCGTTCTTGACAGATTACTAAGGGCAGTTGTCAGATTTCTCTCCACGGATTTAAAGCTTCAGTCTTGTGCTCTAAGGGTTAGATCATCTATATATATAAAATAACTTGTCCTGACTGACTGACTGACTGACTGACTGATTCATCATCGCCGAGCCAAAACTACTGGACATAAAGAAATGAAAGTTTGGGGATATATTCATATTAAGATGTAGGTGCTCGCTAAGAGAGGATTTTTTGATATTCCGTCGCTAAGGGGGTGAAAAGGGGGGTGAAATTTTAAAAAGAGTGTATCTATATCTCAAAACTTTAAAAGTTTACAGATGTAAAAATTGGTATTTAGAATCTTCTTTTAAAATAAGGATACACGTATTTTTTTGTTTTCTGAAAACCCCAATAGGAGGGGTGAAAAAGGGTGAAAATGGGGAAAAATGGGTTGAATGCCTTCAATCAGGATACCGGTACTTATATCTCAGAAACTGAAGATATTACAGACCTGAAAATTGGTACTTTTGATCCCTTTTAAAAATAAAGAAACACGTATTTTTTTGTTTTTGGAAAATCCAATTAATGGGAGGGTGAAAAGGGGGTGAATTTTTAAAATTAGTGAATCTTTATCTCCAAACTTTTAAAGTTTGCAGATGTAAAAATTGGTATTTAGAATCTTCATTAAAAATAAAGAAACATGTATTTCTTTGTTTTCGGAAAATCGCAATAGGAGGAGTGAAAAGGGGTGGAAAAAGGGTTGAATGCCTTTAATGAGGCTACTTATATCTCAGAAACTGAAGATATTACAGACCTGAAAATCGGTGTTTGGGATCTCCTTTAAAAATAAAGAAACACGTATTTTTGGTTTCTGGAAAATCCAATTAAGGGAGGGGGTGAAAAGGGGGTAATATTTTAAAATGAGTGTATCTATATCTCAAAACTTTTAAAGGTGATAGATGTGAAAATTGGTATTTAGAATCTCCTTTAAAAATAAAGAAACACGTATATTTTGTTTTCGGAAAATCCTAATAAGAAGGGAAGAAAAGGTTGAAGAAGGGGTCGAATGCTTTTCATGAGTCTACTTATATTTCAGAACCTGAAGATATTACAGACTTGAAAATTGGTATTTGGGATCTACTTTAAAAGTAAGGAAACACGTATTTTTTCGTTTTTGGAAAATCCAAATATTGGGGGTGAAAAGGGGGGGGGGGAATTTTTAAAATGAGTGTGTCTACATCTTAAAACTTTAAAATTTACAGATGTAAAAATTGGTAGTTAGAATCTCCTCTAAAAATAAAGGAACACATATTTTTTTTGTTTCCAGTAAATCCCAATAGGAGGGGTGTAAAAGGGGGAAAAATGGGTTGAATGCCTTTAATGAGGATACATATATCTCAGAAACGAAAGATATTACAGAACTGAAAATTTGTATATGGGATCTCCTTTAAAAATAAAGAAACACGTATTTTTTAGTTTTTGGAAAATCCAATTAATGGCGGTTAAACAGGAGTGACAAATTGGGGTGAATTTTTTGAAAGACTATATCTACGGAATATCTTGGAATCATAAAATGTTACAGACGTAAAAAGTGGGTGTTTGGAATCTCCTGTAAATGTAAAGAAACATAGGTGATTTGTTTTTGGAAACTCCACTTAAGGGGAACTCAAAAAGGGTGAAATTTTGAAATGAGAATTTTTACTATATATCTAAAAAACTTAACATGTTACAGAAGTGAAAAATGGTATTTTTTTATCTCTATTAAACATAAAGAAACGTGTATTTTTAGTTTTCGGAAATATCACCTGGGTGGAGGGGGGGGGGGGGGGGTAAAAGTGACTGAAAATGGTGTTGAATTCTTTTAATTAGGCTACTGATATATCAAAAATGCAGATTTTACAGACGTGAAATTTGATATTTTCAATCTGCTTTAAAAGTAAAAATACACGTATTCTCTAAAAATCCAATGAAGCGGGGGGGGGGGGGGGTGTGAAAGAATTGAAAAATTAATTGGCTTAATTGTATGAGAATACATACATCTAATAAAAACTAAAGTTATTACAGATGTGAAAATTCGTATTTGGATCTCCTTTAAAAACAAAGAAAAACGCGTTTTGGGCGGGAAACCATCTTGGAGGGCGGGAGTGTAAAGGAGTTGAATTCCTTTCATGAGGACACATAAATAAAAAACTGAAGAAGTTAGAGTCGTGATAATTGGTATTTAGAAGATCCATTACTATTAAAGAAACAAGTATTTTTTTCGGCAAAGTTCACTTAGGGGGGGGGGGGTGAGTAGTGTGAAATGAAGTGAAAAAAGTAAATTATTTCTATGGGGATACTTATATCTCAAAACTGAAGGTAATAGACGTGAACATTGGTGTTTGGAATCTCCCTTAAACATAAAGAAACAAGTCTTCTTTTAATTTTTTTTGGGAGGGGGGGTGGCGGTAAATAAACTTAACGGCGGTGGGGTGTAGAAGGAGGTGAGACCAATTGATTTTACTGTTATTAATGTACTTATAAGGATCCTCCGTTGCTCAGGCGGCACCGCTCCGGCCTCTCAAAGCTGTGTTCTGTGGTTCAAATCCCGGTCACTCCATGTGACATTCGTGCTGGACAAAACGGAGGCGGGATAGGTTTTTCTGCGGATACTCCGGTTTTCCCTGTCATCAGCCATTCCAGCAACACATAATAATAATAATAATAATAATAATAATGTTCCGGACCGTCGTCAAATGTGCGGACCGCGCTGGCAACGGCTCCTGGACGGGTAATGACTAAGAATGCAGTCCGGCGCGGGTTCAGTGCCGCCAAATCACCCAATATGACACCACGCCGGATCTCCTGAAGGATTTTATCCATATTAAAAAATGATTAACGGAAAAGATGGCAAAGATTTACGGACCCAACTGACCAGGAGGAATACCTGAGCCTAGCCCGGGAAGTACGAAATCGATTGTTGGAAAGGAATATTGAATAATGGGAGGAAACGTGCTGTAAAATAATAGAAAACGAGTCAGATCAGGAATTTTGGAGGATTCTCGCAGAAAACGAGTCAGATCGCGAATTTCGGCGGATTATATATCTAAAACAATAAGCATTCAATTATAAATTTCAGTATAATACCGTAGCGAAGCACGGGTATCTTGCTAGTCTTCATATAAGAAGCTTCTTGTATTTGGGGTCAACGGCTGGTTGCTAGTATAGATGTTGAAGAAAACTGGAGCCAAGATGCTCCCTTGAGGTAGGTCATTTTTCCCTGCTCTCCAACGAATGTGTTCGACCTTAGAAGTCAACAAAAGACTTGCAGATTTGAAGGCTGATAAGTCTAGTTAGATGGAAGTCCTTGGTTAGAATGAACAATTTGACATGGAGTTACCGGTGATTGACAGTGTCATACACTGCTGTTAGATCCACAAAGACCACCCCTGTCACCTGGTGAGTTTCACACCCATCCTTTATGAACTGAGTGAAATTCAAGAGTTGTTCTGTGCAGCTTTCCTTAGATTGAAATCCTGCCTGCTTGGTTATGAGTAGAGGATCAATCATGGCATTATTCTCTTCAGAACCATATGCTCAAACAGTTTATAGATGTGGCTAAGAAGACTAATGGTCCTGTAGTGCTTGGGATAGTTTGCTTCCTTGCCTTATTTCAGGAGAGCTGTCACTATGCTTTTTGGCACATGCTCATGCTGGTGTTGAAAAGCTGCAAGATCCATTCTTTTGTACATGGATCAAAATTCTTAGTTTGCTCCATTTGGATGTTGTCTAAATGAGCTGCTTTCCCAGTTTAGCTCACCTTGATATTTATTTAGTTCTGTTAACTTGAATGAGATAGTAAATTCACTCCTGTTGTCCTGGAATTCATGATGAGTGTTAGGTACTTTGACTTTGTAACTTCTTCTTCTTCATCCTGATACAGTTCTGCTTATGCAGGTCATTCAACTTTGTGACTAACTTCCCCATTCATGAGCAGCTCATGAGCTATGTGATCTGCAGTGATGTTGGAATGTCCAGTGGATCCGGTTGGGCCATTATTGAGACTCCTCAGTAGTCTCCACGCTTTGTGGCTGTTTCTAGTTAGATCAAGTTCTTCTATAGCCTTAATCCAGCAGTCCCTTTTTGATGCTGTCAGTGATGTGACAAGTTTCTTCCCAGCTGCCAATGTTGCCTCACCCAGTGGATCTTCTTCAGATAGCATCTCTGTAAACTGAGTAGCAAGCTCTGAAGTAAGACCAGGGATATATGATGTATGACAACCACGAGGACTGGGTAATTTGGCCGTATGGTTAGGGGTGTGCGCAGCTGTGAGTTTGCATCTGCAAGATAGTGGGTTCGAACCCCGCTGTCAGCAGCCCTGAAGATGGTTTTCCGTCGTTTTCCATTTTCACACTAGGCAAATGCTAGGGCTGTACCTTAATTAAGGCCATGGCCACTTCTTTCTCACTCCTTCCCATCATCATCATAAAACCTATCTGTGTCGGTGTGACGTAAAACAAAGTGTCAAAAAAAGGAAAAAAGAAAAAACAAGCTCTTCTGGACCATCATTTCACAGCCTCAACAAAAGCATCATACAATTCAGGTGTGGATTCTATGGTGGAAACTGCAGCATCCAGCATGTCTGTTAACTCTGAGCAGTCGGCTTTCCTAAAATTGAACATCCTTCGTAAAGGAACTCTCTATGGCATAACTGCTGTGAATATTTCGCACATGATAGGTCTGTGTTACATATCTGAAATGGGGTTGCTGACTGTTTTTACGCACTGTTGAAATATGTTTTCATTGCTGAATATCAGATCTGGGTTGTAGCTGAGTTTTCATCTGCCACTGTTAAATGATGCAGGCTGCTTAGGATCATGGATAAGGCTCAGATGATTGCCTTCTGCCCATTCTTGGAATGCTGTTCCATTCTCATCATCAAGTTTATATTCACTTGTGGTGCTGTGGCAGATTATTATTTGTGTGTGCTGATTGTAAAAGTTAGTAGGTACCTTGGCTTTGAATTCAGTGTCAGGTGGCTTGGATATGGATGTGATTGTACAGCCTTTGATTTCCAGAGTTAGAACTTCAGGATCATTTTACTCAGTAAAGGCTGCTGATATAACCTGTATAACCAACTGGACAAATATAACACTTCCATACTTGTGACGGGGTCTTTTGATAGCCAGTCGCATTCCATATATTCTCGGTCTACACATTTCATAGCTTCTCCTGTATGCTCAGTACTTCGCACTTGGTTTTCCTGCACAGATGTTGTAGCAGTTTCCTTTTTGGTTGTGATATACCTTCAGTGGCATATGCTGGGATCAAGACGTGGGCTACCACTAGGCTTAGGTTACCCCTTTTCGATGGTTGGTTTAGTGAACATCAATCTTTCAGCGTTTTGAGCTGCAGGCAATAGCCAACGTAGTAGCCTGCTGTGTTGTCAAGGCTGCTTCACATACTGTCGTGACCTCTGCTATTGTCAGTGCCTCCTC
This sequence comes from Anabrus simplex, assembly GCF_040414725.1. Classification (NCBI taxonomy): domain Eukaryota; kingdom Metazoa; phylum Arthropoda; class Insecta; order Orthoptera; family Tettigoniidae; genus Anabrus; species Anabrus simplex. The sequence continues at coordinate 1,052,957,769 of NC_090265.1, forward strand.
AGTGTTCAACCCCTGATCAGTGGAGATGGTAGCTTAAGGTTTAGCAAATTAAAGTATGGCTTTGTGGCTAAATAGATTATTATTATTATTCTTATTATTATCATTATTATTATTATTATTATTATTATTATTATTATTATTATTATTATTATTATTATTATTATTATTATTATTATTATTATTAACAATATTATGGTAATTAGCTTCTTTGGGAGATCAGTGGTGGTGTCTGACCCACGATCATGGGTTCGATTTTAACCAACAAAAGAGAACACTCAACCTGAAAGATTGCATTTCATTTTAGCAGATCTACCAATAAAAAGAAAACTATATTGCTCCTATAACAGCAGCCCTGCAGTATCTTCCTCAAAGGATGTAGGGAGTAAACGAAAGTGAAATACCAGCGCTCTGTTATCTATATAATTAAGTCAAAAGTATGAGGTGAGGAAGTGTATACGATGAGGAACGCATGGTTGATAGTTAGCAGCGGCGATCTGACGGACCGAAGCCTAGCACACCTAGATGCCCGGTCACCGCTCCTATCTGATGTACAGCAGCAGGCCATGTGGGGCGAGTCAAGGGGAGGGGGACAAGAGTCTGGGGTGCGATATCAGTCTCCGATGCCTTGCTCTCAGAAATACGTGCAACGATTTTTCTCACTGCTTTCAAGGTTTGTAAATGTGTCAGATGCTTAGATTATAATGTGTTTTAGACCTATATAATTCTTAATTGAGGTTTGGGCTTCACTGATAGCCTTGGTAGCCCTCAGTATACGCCGCTGCTATATTCACCAAGATGACGATTAACTGTGATTCCAAAAAAGAACCAAGATGAAGTTTCCGTTATGAAAGGATTGGGTGCTGATTTTGCCATTGTCCAGAGAACGCCTGATTGTATCATAACTCTTAAGTGGGGAGGCATCTTTCTCGTTCCCCAACAATAGCCCTAAATGCAGATGATTGATTGATTGATTGATTGATTGATTGATTGATTTATTGATTTATTGAAATACACCAACTTCTTACTGGCATTATTTGTTGTTTTGAATTAATATGTGACAAAAGTTAAATTTTCAGCAAAATTTGTGCATAATAATAATCTCAGGTACTCCACACACAATGAAAGTTATCATTTTCTAACTGAAATATGATATTTTGGTATCAATTTTCACTGCTGTCAATATTTTAAAATAATTTGGTGTAGCTCTTTTTTTTTTTTTTTTTGAGGTGAATGCCATGGTGTTACAAGAGACAGCAAGTGCAGGTGCTGTGTTACACTCAACAGAATTACACTGATGAGCAACTAAATTAGAGATAGCTGCTGTTTTGGCAAAATGGTGCTGTGGTCGGCCCGGTTAATGTAATAGTTAGGAGTGGTACATTTCTGCGATATCATCAGACCTTGTACAGGCTGTATGAGTAACAGTGAGCACAGGTTGGAGGCAATGGGCTTTCCATGGCCCACTGTACCCAGAATGTACCATGAATACAGGCAAAACCACTGTCGCCAGGGTCAACTGCTGTGGAGCACAACGTATTGATGAGGGTGTCTAGGAGTATAATGCAACAATCCTGAATAACATTAAAGTGTGATCATTGACACCATCCAGGACCATCTCCTCGCAATGAGATACAGAAACCACAGTCCCACTTGGGTACCATTGCTCACCTCACAAGACAAGGCACAAATGACATTGGCACAGGAATACCACCATTGAACTCTCAAAGCATACAGAAAGACCGCCTGGACAAATGAGTCTAGGTACCAGTTTGTACATGCCCGATGGTAGGGTACAAGGGTGTCTCCAAGCACTTGAGGTAATGAATTCATTTTGTCAGAAAGGTACAGTTCAAGCTGGAGGTGGTTGCATCATCATATGGGGACTGTTCCTTTGGGATTAAATGGGACCTCTCATGGATGATCCTGCTGTCAGATCATGTCCACCCATTTGTTCACCTCCAGCATACATCCAGTTGCTCCTGTATCATGACTGATTGGTTCAATGAGCACTCCACAGGCATGAGAATGTTTCCCTGAGGTCATCCGACCTCCTATTGAGCACATCTAGGATGCTGTCGAGAGAGGGATGTGCGCCATTGATCCTGCTCCAAACAACCTCTGCACATTACAGGAGGCTGTGCAGTGTTCTGGGAACAGTATGATTTCCCACATTTCTGGTATCTTACGGAGTCCCTGTCACACCACATTGTCATCGTCATAAGGGTGAAAGGAGTTGCTACATGCAACCAGCCAGCTATCTCTAATTCTATTGTTTATCGGAGCATTTATTTAAATTGTATGTCTACTTCGTAGTGCATTTACAGTACAGTGTTGTTATAGTAAAGGTCTGTGTTTTCACTCATGATAAAATTCACTCTCTATTCAGAGGCTGGCTATTTTCAATGGATGTCTGATGATTTATAAATACTATTTTCAGGAACTCAATGAACAGGGAAAGTCACATAACATCACAACACTGAAAAATCAAGCATTAAACCATTGAAGTATGTAAATATATAAATATGTGACATTTTACTGAATGAATAACAGAAATTTTACTTTTCTTAGTGGATATTCTGTTGTTCACATTCAAGAAATGTACCGGGTGCATGCATAAGTCTTTTCCAGCCAGCAAACAGTACGCAACATATGAATTTGTAAGTCAGTTTGTTCGCCTGACATTAATCTACCAACATACACAAGTTGAGTCCGCCAAACACTAGCGTCTGTGTTGTATTGTTCAGTGATCATGTTGACATTTGTGCCTGAAAAAGAACATTTGTGGCATGCATTGCTTTTCTTATTTAATCAAAAGGAAAAGTCTGTGGAAAGTCATTGCTTGCTGGTGAAACATATGGTGAACACGCTCCATTGATTAGAACATGTGAGACAATTTAAACATGGTGATTTCAGTGTGAAAGAAAGTGCATGCTCTGGTAGCAGTATTGTGTATTATGAACTATTGAAGCCCGGCAAAACCGTTAATACACAACACTAGTGCCAACAAATGATTAACTTAAATCACACATTGATCAAAAGACGACCGGAATGGACCAGAAGACATGGCAATGTGATTTTGTTACACGACAATGCGCCTTCTCACACAGCAAAACCAGTGAAAGACATCTTGAAATCGCTTGGATGGGACATCCTTCTGTACCCGCCGTACACCCCCGATCTGGCGCCATCTGACTATTACCTCTTCGCATCAATGGGGCACGCGCTCGCAGAGCAGCACTTCAGCAATTTCGAGGAAGTTGAAAAATGGCTTGACGAATGGTTTGCTGCAAAAGACAAGCAGTTTTTCTGGCATGGTATTTATTACTTACCTGAAAGATAGGCAAAGTGTGTAGAATACCAATATAAATGGTCCGTTATTGGACATTATAAATTTTCCACCTAACTCATTCCTGGTTGCCAGCTTTTTGCCCAAGTGTACTAAGTTGGGTTCAGAAGTGTGTAGAAGCCGATGGCCAATATTTTGAATAAACAAAAAACGAATTTCCCTTGAAAATTATGTGCTTCTTTACCACAAAAACCAGCAAAAACTTATGCATACACCTGGTAAAACATAGCTTGCATGCTTAAATCCCATATCTTTCTACATATACAAAAGGCAATGTCCTGACTGACTGTCAGTCCCAGATAAAACTACTGGACATAAAGAAATTAAGTTTTGGGGATACATTTCTATAACAGTATAGGTACTTACTAAGGAAGAGTTTCAAAAAAATCATGCCTAAGGGGATGAAAGGGGGATAAAACCTAAAAATCAAAATATTCATTCCTCTGAAACTTGTTCTCTGGACAAAGTTGACATTTCACTCAGTGATTGTTCCTCTATGTACTAGATGTTAAGTAAAACAAGTTTAGAAAAGAATAACGGGTTAAATAAAAGTTAATACCCGAAAGCAGAAATATTCATTTCTCTGAAACTGTTTGAAATTTCAAACAATGGTTCCTCTAATATTTGATTTCAATAATAAGGGGTCTTTCCCTAAGGGGGTTTTACTGTGGAAGGGGCCTCCCTCCCCTTAGGGTGTGCAAAAGCTGACAAGATAAATATTCATTTCTCTCAAACTGTTACAAGCTTGAAATTGCACATGATGGTGCTCCTATATGTCTTATATTTTAAACAGTGGTCTTAAAACAATACAACCCTAATGAGATTGACTGGGGGGAAGTGGGGGGGGGGGGGTGATGCCTGATGACAAAAATATTCATTTCTCTCAAACCATTTGCCATATGATGTTGACATTCCACATCATGGTTGCTCCTGTATGTCTTATATTTTAAATATGAAGTGGTCTTAAAAAATATACCCTTAAGGGGTTTTGGTTTTGATTGGGGCAGGCTAGGAGGAGTCTTGAAAATATAAATTTCATTTCTCTAAAACTGTTTGACTATGGGGTTGACATTTCCTTTGGTGGTTGTTCCTCTATGTTTTAGATTTTAAATGAGAAATTTTCTTAAACCAATTCACTCCCAAGGGGTTTGATGGGGGTTGGGGTGAGCTCTGGAAATATATATATTCATTTCTCTGATACCGTTTGAAATACAGGGTTGAAATTTCTTTTGGTGGTTGCTCCTCTGTCTCAGATTTTAAACAAGAAGTGCTCTTAAAACAATACACCCCTATGGGGATTTTGACTGGGGGGGGGGGGTGCCCCTGATGACAAAAATAATTTCTCTGAATCCATTTGACATACGAGGTTAAAATTTCACATGATGGTTGTTCCTCTATGTCTTAGATTTTAAATAAGTGGTCTTAATCAATACACCCCTAAAGGAGTTTGAGGTGGGGAGAGGCCTGATGACAAAAATATTCATTTTTCTGAAACCATTTGACTTATGAAGTTAAAATTTCAAATGATACCCTAGGTTTTAATTAACAGATGGTTTGAAAAATGTAACTCCTCAAGGAGTGAAATGGGGGTTGAGATCCAAAAACAAAAATAATCATTTCTCCAAGAGTCAGTTGTTCCACATTTCAGGGCTGTTAAGGAAAAGTTAGTCAGTCATTTCCTCATTATGTCCCATGCAATAGAAGAGGGATTTGGTCTGGAGACCTGGTGGGTCATCGTTAAGTTATGATGTAATAGAGAACTTCTCTGAAGACATGTATAGTAAGAGTACGTACAGTTTCCTTTTTAAATATCTCATTTGCAATGTTTACCATCAAAGGGGCAACAACTGGATTGGATAATTAAGTCATTTAATATTGTAATAGATGTTGAATCATGGCTGAGAAGTGATATTATGGATGTAAAAATGTTCTCACAAAACTGGAGTGTTCATCATACAGATAGGGTAGGAAAGGTGGAAAGGGGAGTATTCATAGTGGTGAAAGAATAATTGGTAAACTACAAAAAAGTTAAAGATAAGAAACATGAAATTCTTGGTGTAAGGCTCATCTCTAAAGATAATAGGCAACTTGGTGTTTTTGGAATGTATGGACCTGACAATGATGGGGGTTGGTGCTTAAGTGAAATTATGTTATATGTGAAAAAACACAGAAAGGAATGTTATTGTAGAAAGTGATCTCAATTTACCGAATGTTAACTGGGAAGGTAATGCAAATAACAGAAAGCATGACCAACAAATGGTATATAAGTTAATCTGGGAAGGACAGCTGAGGGAAATATTCTAGATGTGATGTAAATGAACCCATATGAGCTCTGTATAGAAACTGAAATGATAGCAAAGATGATTTCATCATAGTTAAAAATAGAGGTGATAGAAAAGAAGGTTGACTATTAGGCAATACCATATGGTTGACAAGAGAGGCATGGGAAAGTTTTAGAAATGTAATTATGATCAGTGGAATATGGTAAATAAAAAGGTAAACAGCCTATGGGATGAGTTTAAAGCAGTTGTTGAGGAGTGTGAAAACAGGTACAGTATATGTCTGTAAAGGAGATAAGGAATAGTAAAGGCCCACTATGGCAGAGCAATAAAGAGTTTAAGAAGAGGGTGCAGGTTAGAAAGAAATAGAGTTAGGAATGGTTGTGAAAGTAACTTACTAGGAAATTGAATTTAGCAAAAAAGTGTCAGCTAAGGATAACATGATGGCAAACATAATTAGCACTCATATGAAGTTTACGATCTAAAACTTGAAGACAAAAGACCAAGAGGGTGACCAAGACTCAGGTACAAGGACATGGTGAAGACTGACATTCAATAGAGAGGACATACCTTGGAAAGCATTGAAGAAGGAGAGAAGTTCAGGGACCGCAACTGGTGGAGAAGCCCCTCGTTTACCGACCAATCGCTTAAGATGGAATGACATGGGATATGTATGTATGAATCACAATTTTTTATTAAGTTGTATTCCACAATGTGTTTCAGAGTTTATTAGTTTTCACCACCTGACGATAGAGTACAAGCTCTGAAACGCATTGTGGAATAAAACTTAATGAAAAACTGTAACTGGTAAGAGTATTAATTATTTCATTAAGAGTTATATTAGATGTGTTTGAAAAATTACTAACGGGTTTGATAGAAGGGTGTTTGGGTTTAGTAAAGATTATTCCAATGAGGTTCAACTAGTAGGATTTCAGCAAGATATACCAAATATTTTAGATTAATTAATGTTATTTGCTTTACATCCCACTAACTACTTTTATTGTTTTTGGAGACACCAAGGTGCCGGAATTTAGTCCCGCAGGAGTTCTTTTGAATGCCAGTATATCTACCGACACAAGGCTGTCATATTTGAGCACCTTCAAATACCATTGGACTGATCCAGGATCGAATCCGCCAAATTGGGGTCAGAAGACCTCAACCATCTGAGCCACTTAGCCCACCTATTTTAGATTAAGTCAAATGGTCTGTATCACTATTGAGCTAACAAGGGCTTTTGATTGGGTAGATCATGGGAGACTACCGATTAAAGTGAGGGTTATTAGACGAGACAAGAGAGTGGTTAAATAGGTGGCTAAATTTCTAGAAAATAAAACTCTGAGAATTAGAGTAGGTGAAGCATTATCTGATCCTGTAATGATTAAGAGGGGCATTCTGCCAGACAGTATTATTGGACCTTTATGTTTTCTTATGTATATAAATGATATGAGTAAAGAACTCGCCAAGATAAGGATTTTTCTGGATGGTGCTATACTGTATAGAGTAATAAATAAGTTACAGGATTGTGAGCAATCGCAAAAATACATTGACAATGTTATGAGATTGACAGCAAACAATGGTATGATGGTAAATGGGATGAAAAGTATGGTTGTAAGTTTTGCCAACAGGAAAAGTTCTCTCAGTTTTAATCACTGTGTTGATTGGGTGATTGTATCCCATGGGGATCACTGTAAGCAGCTAGGTGTTGTTAAAAGGAAAGATCTTCGTGAGGGTAATCACAATACTCAGTTTGTAAATAAAGCTCACATAACTTTTCATATGGTTATGATGGTATTTAGGGGCTGTAGTAGGGATGTAAAGGAGAGAGTGTACAAGTTACTGGTAAGACCCTAAATAGAGTATGGTTCCAGTGTATGGTACCCCTACCAGGACAACGTAAGTTATAACTGTTCAGTTCTTCAGTCTGCCGTAACTAATTTTGCATAAATAAATTTATAAACTACCTGAGAAACAACTATTCGATTACTTTTTGAAGAATAAAATCAATAATAATTGGTTCAAAGAAGTTCAGGACGATTTGGAAGAATTGGGTATAACTCGGCAACAAATCAAAGACAGAAAAGAGAAGAGGATTTTGAAGAACAAAAGCATAAGTCTCAAACTAAAAGCAGTTGAACGGAAACAATATACTATATCGGACACACAAAGGGCTTCCAGGTCGGAGAGGATGAAAAAGTTCTGGGAGAAGAAGAAGAAGAAATTAACTCAAATGTATTGATTTCAGTGCTCCAATGTGGGCGTAAAATATGTAAATAATAAACTACCTGAAAAAAGAAAATATTTGGTAATAGAATTATACTTATGTGAGAACTGGAAAAGATCTAAAGGAAAGCAGCACAGTTTGTTCTGCATGATTTCCAACATAAGAATAATGTTATATAAATATTGCAGACTTTGGACTGCCAAAGCTTAGGAGAAAGGAGATGAGCAGCTTGACTAAGCAGTATGTTCCAAGCTGTCAGTGGAGAGATGGCATGGAACATCACTAGTAGATGAATAAGCTTGAGTGGAGCATTTAAAATTAGAAAAGATCACAATATGAAGATAAAACTGGAATTCAAGAGAACAAATTGTGGTAGTTATAAATTAAAAAAAAGAGAGGGACTGGAATAATTTATTAAGGGAAATGTTCTATAAATTTCCAAGTTCTTTGTAATCATTATAGAAAAGACTAGGTAAGCAAATGATAGGGAGTCTGCCACCTGAGTGATAGCCCTAAATGCAGATCAATGATGATTGATTGACAGGGGCGGCTTTTCAGGTGACGTAGGTGAAGTGCTACTTCACCACTTATTTTTACCATAATGAATTACTTAAATTTATTTTTCTTATGACATTTGTTAGTTTTATGGAAAGAAAATGTTTTATTGTACAGCATTTGGAGCACCTCATCACCTGATGAGAACCAGGGGAACTCACGAAAGTGCCGGCTGTCGGCCATAGTACGGCGCGTGAGACTGATTGAAGATGAGAGATTCCACAGCTGCCTCTACCTCCCAAGTGCTTCCTCCTAGCGCTTGGCCTTGGCGGTTGCCATGACAACCGTGACGTCACCCGCGTACTTTCCACATAGCGGAATGTGCTAGTGAAGTTGTCGGAAGATCGGAATGTTTCGTCTTCCCTGCATCATCCTGTGTGAAGTACGAGTACTTACACATCATGGTTCATTTGTTGTGTTGTGCTGTTTTATTTAAATATGTATCCTGTTTATGACATAGTGTGCATTTTATTATAAACACCATTTTCACGTTGGAGAAACGAAGATCAGAATGAAGTTCTATGTTTTGATCGCCCTACTGAATCACTGCAAATTTGTGCTACAAAAGAAGTGACACATTCTGGTAAATCTTACAATCTTAGTTTCAAACGATCGTGGTTTAAGGAATTTCCATGGTTGTGCTCCTCTCCCGCTCTACAGAAATTGTTTTGTTGGGCCTGCTTGCCTTTTGTCAATAAAAATAACGTTTGGAATAAAGAAGGATTTTCAGCCCTTTTGAACATAAGCACCCAGACTCTGCAGAACGTAAAATACGGCAGCTAGATTTCAAGACATTGGAAACAAACCAAAATACGATATCTGATGTCCTGAAGGAAAATGCCAGACTGTATATTGTAACTGTACAGTTCAGTGAAAATGTACACTTAAATAGGCTTTTCCTTCAGTTGGTAATTGATGCAGTGCTCTATTTAAGTAAACAAGAACTAGTTTTTCGTGGTCATGACGAAACATTAAATTCAATAAATCGTGGTCACGTGCTGAACCCTCCGCCCGTCACAGGTACGAGGTACGAGTACAAAACAACCAAAACCAAAACGTAGTTCCTAAATCTTGTCCTCCTCTGTGGTGTAGTGGTTAGTATGATTAGCTGCCACCCTGGAGGCCCGGGTTCGATTCCCGGCTCTGCCACGAAATTTGAAAAGTGGTACGAGGGCTGGAACGGGGTCCACTCAGCCTCAGGAGATCAACTGAGTAGAGGTGGGCTCAATTCCCACCTCAGCCATCCTGGAAGTGGTTTTCCGTGGTTTCCCACTTCTCCTCCAGGCAAATGCCGGGATGGTACCTAACCTAAGGCCATGGCCGCTTCCTTCCCTCTTCCTTGTCTATCCCTTCCAATCTTCCCATCCCCCACTAAGGCCCCTGTTCAGCATAGCAGGCGAGGCCGCCTGGGCGAGGTACTGGTCATCTTCCCCAGTTGTATCCCCCGACCCAGAGTCTGAAGCTCCAGGACACTGTCCTTGAGGCGGTAGAGGTGGAATCCCTCACTGAGTCCGAGGGAAAAGCCAACCCTGGAGGGTGAGCAGATTAAGAAAGAAAAAAGTTCCTAAATCTGCCGCTCGAAACCGAACGTGTAATAGCTCTTCACCATATTTTACAGCCACGAGCCACCACTGTTGATTGATTGATTTATTTATTGATTGATTGATTGATTGATTGATTGATTTATTGATTGATTGATTGATTGATTGATTGATTGATTGATTGATTGATTCTCACCTAAAGACAACACTAAGCTTTTCATCGGCCAAGTATAAACTTTCCCGACATCAGATCAGCCTTACTCATTGGTTTTGTGAGTTCTATGAAACACATGCTACTAGGACATGAGCTCTTAAGCCGGCAGCACGCAAACTATAGCAGTTGTTTATCGCACAGTGCGGTACACTACAGTTGCTCTAATTTGTGTGATGTTACTCTTGGATTCCTCCAGCCTTCCAAATATTGTTTTTATTCTCTCACTCTGTTGTCCTTTGGATTGGTTTTGTGTCAGGTCTACAAGCATATGAATGTTGCATTTGACAACTGTTGTCATATATGTTGTACCATAGGTGCTTGTTGGCCAAAACATGCCTCAGCAATAACCCACTCTTAAAAGACCAAACCCCATGGCGCAACAGCCCCAAAGGGCTACCAGGTGACCGCTGCTCAGCCTGAAGGCCTGCAGATTTTGAGGTGTCATGTGGTCAGTACTACAAATCCTCTTGGCTGTTATTCTTGGCTTCCTAGACTGGGCCTGCCATCTCACCATCAGATAGCTCCTCAATTGTAATCATATAGGCTGAGTGGACCTCGAATCAGCCCTCGGATCCAGGTAAGAATCCATGACCTGGCCAGGAATTGAACCCAGGGCCTCCGGGTAAGATGCAGGCATGCTACCCCTATGCCACGTGGCCGGCTAATAACCCACTCTTACACAGACTAATTACCTGAGTCCTCTCAAACTGACATTTGTTGATATACTCTTCTCTATTGTCAAGGTGTGTTTGAATTAAAATCATTATATTTCAAAGACAAAGTCAACTAAGCTTCACTTTGTTCTGCATACTCCATTTGTGTCTTTGTGTTTGCGTGTGTGTGTCACCTCAGTCAATCACATAGGAAGTTCTGTATGAACAATCCAATTGGCTTATCATAAATGACAAATTTATTCTTGGTGTTGCAATTTACTTTTACATTTTACATTTACATTTATTTTCCTGAGAAATGGGTTCATTTACTAAAAGGAAAGAGCTAACTAACCCGCTCTGAAGAGCCTTAGCCTACCAAATGACTGCTGCTCAGCCCAAAGGCCTGCAGATTATGAGGTGTCGTGTGGTCAGCACGAGAATCCTCTTGTCCTTTATTCTTGGTTTTCTAGACTGGGGCCACTATCTCACCATCAGATATCTCCTCAATTCTAATCACATAGGCTGAGTGGATCTCGAACTAGCTCTCAGATCAAGGTGAAAATCCCTGACTTGGCCAGGAATCGAACCTGGGGCCTCCGGGTAAGAGGCAGGCATGCTACCCCTACACCACGGGGCCAACAAAAAATGTGGAACGCTTCATGATTCAAAGGCCATGTTGGAGGGTAGATTTAATGTCTTCATGTCACTATATAATGTATCAACCTATCATTTCTTAGGCCATCCTATGGGTCTCATTTTAACATCTATTAGCATGAAGCCCATCCCTGAAATCATACAGTATTTGCTTCTGCTCACTGCAGATGTTCAGTCCATTACTATGGTTGATGACATTCATGCATTTCCTTGCAGATTAGCATTATATCAAATCATTTCCTTGTCTGCATTGGAAACACTATCTAACCTAGTATTTCAGTATCTCTTCCTTCATGATGCTTAGTCAGCATTTTGCTTCTTTTGTAGTAAGTCAAGATTTGGTAACTGAGTACAACAGAATGGATGATAATGCAATCAAATTGATCTTTGATTTCAAGTTGTCCTTCTTGCAGTGACTTGTTATTGTTCACTCCTTATCCAGGCAGCATTAACTCTTGTGTTCATCTCTTCAATAAGCAATCAGCAATTGTTAATCCAAGATATTTAAATTTTGTCACTCACACTAGGTTCTTACCATAATTTTGATTGTTCTGATTTCTTGTGGGTCTGACGTCATGTGTTTGGATTTCTTTTTGTGGAGTTTCTGCTCATATTATGCAAACTGATTATTCCAATCTTGGAACTGATGTTGAAAATCAAGTTTGTTTTTGGCAGTTAGGAGCATGAGGAGAACTCTTTCATTGTAAGCTAAATTTATTTTGAAAGCAATTTTATTAAACTATACTACTATTGTAGACATTGGAAATCTCTTGTTACAAGGATCATCATCCTAATGAGATATAAATGCAGTGAAGTCAAAATGATTCATTTGTTTATGTTTATCAGTATGCCCTGGTCAATAATTGAAAGTTATCATTAATAATGATTGCAATTAAACATATTATACTTACCCAATATGAAATGTGAAGTTTATAGTAATGGAGATGATAGTAAAACGTAGAATTGGAGGAACAAATAATTGTTTACTATTCCTCAAGATATCATGCATCATTTCTTTAAACTTGGTAGATAAATCCAGTGCTTTGTCATTTATTTTGCGACATTCACGTGCAGGGAAGTCTATGATCAACTCCTTCACCTTAAGAAAAGGACAACAGTAAGTTATTTTAATTGTCATGGTCACCATAAAAGGGGTTGTATGGCAAAAATAGAGTTTAAAACACAGACACTACTCCAAAAGTCTTAGTGAAAACAAAGAAAATGATCCTTCAAAGAACTATGATTGAGATTTCAGTTTAATTTAACATTGTAACATATGTTTTTCATAAATTCATTACTTTTATACTGTTAGCAGTATGATGTTAGAAAGGAAGTAGAAGTGGTATATTTCACAGAATTACAGTACATGAGTTACTGATTAGCAAAATATTATCTTAATTACATTGTTTGATATGTTCATCTGTTTGCATGACCTATACCATAATAGCTGCACCTTGTTCCACTGAAAAGCACTAGCTGCAAGATATTCAAAAATTACCTTCATTACTCACATTGTCATATATAATTCATTCAACACTGGATATGGAGAAGAGCCTTTGGAATGGTGACTGACATTGTACAGTATAATAGCCCAATAATATTTTTTTTGCGTCGCACCGACACGGATAGGTCTTAAGGCGACGATGGGGCAGGAAATGCCTAGGAAGGGAAGGAAGCAGCCATGGCCTTAATTAAGGTACAGACCGAGCATTTGCCTGGTGTGAAAATGGGAAACCATGGAAAACCATCTTCAGGGCTGCTGACAGTGGGATTCGAACCCACTATCTCCCAGTTGTGAGCTCACAGCTGCGCGCCCCTAACCGCATGGCCAACTCACCCGGTAAGCCCAATTTTGACAAACAATACACCCAGAAAAGGAATTTGTGAATAATTAGGGGATTTTCTGTGGGTCAGTGCCTTTTGGAGATAAAAATTAGCAGAGTTTAAAGAAAACATTACCGGTATTGCTGTTGAATGTTATTTTCAAAGAATCAGATATATTGATAGCTTTCCCTTCAGTAGCGTAGCCAGGATTGGCTGATGGGGTAAGGGGGGGTTATAGTCACAAACTTATGATGGAACTTAATGAAGGTGCTTGTTAGTGTGTAGTGCGCACATGCATGACTATCATTATAAGGACACTGAGACAAGTGAATTATGTTGATATTCAGATTGCAATACAGGACAAAAAAATCCACAGCCTGTTTCCAGTCATTTGACCGGGTCAGGAATGGAATGAATGAAGCCCCATCTAGCGGCGAGGATAGGAATTGTGCCGGCTGCCGAAACCTGTCGCACTCCTCTGGGGCAATGATTAATGAATACAGATGAAACGATATTGGAGAGTGTTGCTGGAATGAAATATGACAGGGAAAACTGGAGTATCTGGAGAAAAACCTGTCCTGTCTCTGCTTTGTCCAGCACAAATCTCACATGGATTGACCGGGATTTGAACCACGGAACCCAGCGGTGAGAGACCAGTGCGCTGCTGCCTGAGCCATGGAGGCCCTAATACAGGACAAAATCTTACATTAAAATCAGAAGAAGAACAATACGATCAAGGTCAACAGTTTTACAGCAAATGGTGTGTTTATTTTACAATCTAAAATCCAACTTTTGAGGCTTCTTAGAAAATAGATTTAGCAGATCTGTTGATTTTACAATTATGTCTACCATGAATGTTCATTTTGTTTATTATTTATTGTCTATTTCTGTTTATTTTATTTAAGTAAAATTTCCATGGGGGGAAGGGGAGTCTAACACCCAGTATTCCCCTCCCTGACTATGCCCCTGTTTCCCTTGAGTAAATAATGGAAGCTTTTGTTTAAGACTATTTTGTCACCAAGAATGAGCAAATATACCTTATGTATGCACAGCAAATTTAAGTACAGAGGTCATACAGGTCATACAAGATCTCTTTGACTATATAGATTGGATTCTTATAAGTCTGAACATTCTGGAATTCCATGCAGTGTTGTTTCTTTTCTATTGAAGAAGTTGTTCTAAAATCAAACATTAGAAAATGTTGCAAGTAACTAATCTCATATCTGTTCCATATTGAAGATAACAATAAGTAAAATTCTTTCAAGAATAAAATTTACTGTGTCCACCTATTCAATACAATTATATTCTGTAGTGAAATCCTACATGAATTACATATACTAATTAGGGACATGTTTTGCCCTAGTTTTGGGCATCTTCAGCCTAATAATAATCTTAAAGTCAAGTCCTTAAACCAATTAAACATTAGAACTTATAAAACTAAATACGGTGGTCTTACGCTTACAAATTTTTTTACAAAAAGTTGTGCTTTAGGTGATATTTACATAGATTTAAAATGTGTACATTAATTAAAACCCAGAATTTGTGACAAGGAAGCAATTAAAATTATCATACAATGACTAGAAATTGTCCAAAGCGTAAATTGGAACTTCTCCAACTGTATGGATTAATCATTAGGTTGATAGTTCATATAAATGTGTTCACATTGACTAGAAATTGACCAAAGCATAAAATGGAACTTCTCCAACTGTATGGATGAATCATTAGATTGATAGTTTACACAAATGTGTTCATTCAAAGGTGGTTATGATCACCTATGTCGTAAGTACACAGCAACAAAACCGGAACCGTGGTATAATGTTGATCTTGTTAGGCTTGGATATCCCATTAGAAAGAAGCATGGTTGGATGGTATTATTTTAGAGGTTAAAAACGTGTATGTTGGAACATGTTGTCAATATCATTCATTAGTCAGGTGCTCATCTGATAAAATGTTTCTTGGAATTTTGTGCCATTCTTTTCGGATTAATGTTCCCGTTGGTACATTGTTCTACCCTTGGGAGGATTTATGAGTATAACAGCCTGGCTATTCATCAGATCACTAATGTTTAAAAAAACACGATGTCAACATAGACTTCAGGACAGTAAATAATAACCAGAAAATATTCTTCAACCACAATAAGGTCAATAATAATAACAATGTTTACTCAAGATCAGGTGTTTATAGGTTAAACTGTACACAGTGTGGGTTCACGTATCTTGGTCAAACAGGGAGAAGCTTTTACACAAGGTATCTGAAACATTACAATGCTTCCAAACATAACAAGTATTCAGCCATGAGCCAGCATGTGAGTGAAACGGGACATAAATTCACCTCAATAGAGAAAGATTTGATGATCGTTAGAAGCCTAGGTAAGGGGAAATTATTGAGTGAGGTGGAAAACTTGTACATTTATTTGGAGCAAACTTATAATAAAAATAATAATCTTAACAATGTCATTAACAACAAAAATCTGTTATATGAGGCAACTCCAAGGTTAATCCAGGCTGTTAATCCAGTATGTTTCAGCCACAGCACGCATTCGTTCCAATTACCACGCCTAATGCTAGGCCCGCCCAATCCAATTCGAGTAACGCCTCTCTAGCAATAACATAGGCGCACAAGTTAAAACTCACTCCCCTTTCCCCTCTACGTTCCACCCCTCCGTTACCGCATGAATACTTCACTAGACCTGGCCAGGAATCGAACCCACTATCTCCTGGATGCAAGCTCACAGCAGCGTGCTCCTAACAGCACGGTCAACTCGCCCAGTCAGCCTATTATGAACCCATACTAACCTATGCAGCTGGATTGTGGGCTACAACAAAACGAGAGGAGAGTAGAATACAGGCAGCGGAGATGAAATTCCTAAGAGTTATCGAGGGCAAGACCAGAAAGGATAGAATTAGAAATGAAGAGATAAGGAAAAGGACAGGAATCTTGAAACTTCAAGACGGGATAGAAACAACAAAGCTAAAGTGGTATAGGAATATGATGAAAATGGAAAAAGAGAGAGTGCCAAAAAAAGCTTTTTCAGAGAAGTTAACAGGAAAGAGACCAAGAGGAAGACCCCGAAAGAGGTGGACAGATTCAGTGTGTGAGTGCATAGAGAAGAGGGGAGGAAAACCAGAAGATGTACCGGTACTTAAAAAATGAGAAGAGTGGTGGAGAGACAGGTAGCGATGGAGGCCCTTGATTCACAACCCGACCCGGGAAGCTGTAAGCGGGAAATGAAGATGATGATGATAAAAATAATTTAATTTGTTACTATGATACCAATTTCTTCCTTATTCCTTATGTAACATGGTTTTATGTTGTAAATAAAGTATTATTATCATACTAATAAGAATAATTATTATTATTAATAATAAAAATAGAATAAGGATGTATCGAGCGGAATGACTGCATATGTTAACGTAAAGAGATTCAATTCTTAAAAAATAATTTATTAAATAGATCCACCTATTCAATACCTGTCATGCTAATTATATTAACAGTTCATTTAAAATACTAGGACATGTTTCAGCTTTTAATTTTGGCGATCTTCAGCTGTAATCAAAATTGATAGTATGCCTAGTACATTTGCAATTTTAAATGAAAAACCTTAGTAACTAAGTCAGGTCTATGTTCAACTCTTTCATATGGTTTCAACTGAGAAGTAATTTCAGTCCACTTGGGGTTGCAAGTCATTGTGAGAAATAGACCGGGCTTTCCTAAATGGGCAACAATGGCCATCATGTCATGATAATTTAGGAGCATATTTCGATGGCTGCCAATATAAGTTGAAGGAAGAATAACACGAATTCCCCCAGCTACCCCTTTTTGTTCAGCATCAGAGTTATAAAGTCCATTAAACCTTTGTAAGTATCAGCTCTGAGTTCTTGTTGATGCAATTGAACAAATGCCAACCTGGAACCTTCTACTTTGACATAACTGTCAACAATTTATTGTTGAAATAATTTACCTGAAGCATGAAGGATATTGAAACCATCTCTAACTGCTAAACAATAGCAATAGTACTATAACTGAGTTGCGACTGTTCTCAACGCAGTAGTATGAACTTGAAAATGTGGCTTACCTAAAGTCCATCCAGAATCACCACTTCACTGACTGTAGGTGAACTGGATCTTTGAAGATGAAATGCATTGCTCGTAGTGACCAGTAATTAAAATCAGGTATATTGTCAGCTACATCTTTTATATATATAATGACTGTGCATAAGGATTAGGTGTATCAAGCATTACTTGCAATTTAACCATTATTTCTTTGCAACACTTGCTATTGGCTTTGTTCTCTATATGATATTGTAATGCAGTATCAAAATCTACCATGAAAAGACCAGTGTAAGTTCGTGCAACTCCTGCAGGAGGTTGCAAACTTCCTACCATATGATACACCTGCCCATGTAATTTGAAACAAATATGGACCTCTGCCAGGAATGTCAACTGAGTTAATCTGAACTGAAACAAATTCCAGAGCATTGTTAAATAGTCATCATTCTGCTCTATGAGGTTTTGAAGCTCTTCACGAACTTTAATGGGCTTTACATTAACCTTTCCCTTGTGGAAACACAGGGTAGCTGAATTGTTACTGAACTCCCCTGCAAACAACCTTGCAGAGCAATGTACGCACTTTTTGCCCATATCACCAACACTATGTGTTTGCACTTCATTGTCTTTAAGGGAAAGACGGACAGAACAATATGTTTTTGGAAGTTTATATAGTTGTCTTCTTGCACTGATATTTTGATGGAGGTGAAGTAGGTAAGTTGATGACACAAAGTTGTTATCTTGCACTAACTGTTGTCCTTGAGCATTGAGTCTGTCTTGTCTGTGATTGCACCAAGCTTCTCTATCTTTGTTCATCACTTCTGGAATTTCTTCTTCTGCGATCTGTGACAAGTTCCAATGGTGTGGAATTCCCTCTGGTTGGGGATCTTCCTCTCGGTCTGCCCGTTGTGCCCCTTGACATCATGGAATGAATTGGCAGATCAATGTTATTGAGGCTAGGAACAATAAATGTATATGGTACTTACTTGATTTAACTGTTTATATGTTTTAATTCAGTTTATTTGCATGATATATTACACTTGCATAAATAATGTAAACAACTCCAACCAACAGCTGTCATGCGAATGTAATTCAAAATGATGTCTAATTATGGTGTCACACTACCCTTCCAATATGAAATGGACTATAGTTAAACAGACTGTAAATAAATGGCACCTTCTACATTCTTTAAACAATGTAAACAACTCCAGCCAACAGCTGTGATGCATATTAGTTAAACAGATTGTCAACAGATGGTGCCTTCCACATTCTTTATGCAAATAAGGTTTTTAAAATACATTTTAAAAATGAAAAAAATTCATTTAAAACTTCTTGTTTATTTTTTTGTCATTAGCAGGGAATGTAATCTTCAAAATGATGTCTCAATCATTAATTTTGATAAAGTATTAAGGAATATGTGGCATACTGACAAAGAAACACCTTTGAGAAATAATATAATATGATTACAATTCATCTTTTTGAAGAGCTTGAACTGAAGCTGAACATACCATGTGGGTTACTTTTGTGATACTACTATCCTTGAGACTGAATCCAGAATAATCCACTATCCAATCAGTCCCAATGGTGATAACAGTTTCAACTTCTCTGAATTAAGTATTAAATGCACTAATTTTTATTTATTTAAAACTAGTTCTAAAATGAATTTATTTATGATTATAGTTTTACTTACTTCGTATGTTTCTATAGGCTTCCCTGTGTTGGAATGATATATCTGTCGAAAGATGTTCAGAGCTTCTTCATGTTTGCCTCGGCTTAACAAAAACTTAGGACTTTCCGGTAAGAAGATTAGAAGAACAGCTACAGCAAGACTGGGAATAGCACAAATGAGCAGAAAGATTCGCCATGAATTGTACGTAAAGTTTGGTGAGAAGTAACCAATACCTGTAGGAATGACTAACCACGCAAGACCTGAAACACACAATACCAATTAAAAGACTATGGAAATGGTTTCTACTAAATTACAAATTTTTAACTGAAGTCTGTACATGGAATCTGTGAAGTGGCAGTGAGAAAACAAGCCTTCTGCACTGGCAGCATCACAGGTGGCTGGCCCAGTGAGTAATCAATGCAAAATGACTATAGAGTGGGAACACTGCACCTTTGTCTGTTGGTGTTGAACAGCATTGTTAACCATAGCAGAATTGAAGTTTTTGAGCCAAGAGCAGACTGCATGTAGCAGGAAGTTAAAATGTATCCGAATTTAATATCTAAACACAACTGTCGAAAAACATTAAATGTATAAATTAAACAAATGTTATTCGATCTTTCTTCTTTTTCTTCACATCTCACGAGTACACATTCCTTTTAGTTTGAATCAACTATTATTAACAATTCCTTTTTAATGGAACGGAAAGTCTCTTATTCATCCATTTCCTTCCACATTCCAAAATTTGTCCCATTCTGCAAGTATACTGAATTTTTAAAATCCCATATAATGCACAAATGAAAAAAAAAAAAAAAAGAGCATGGTAAATGGAGGAACGACTGCAGATCTTGCATGTACGTTGTACTATTCAGTATATGCATGCTATTCTTCTTCCTGGCTTTTCCCCAGTTTTTTGGAGTTGGTACCTGATGTGGATTTGGCCCAATTTCACAGCTGGATACCCTCCCTGATTCCATGTGGAGAGACATATACTCTATACTCTGTGGTGGTTGGTAGTCTGTTATCTGGTGTGTTGTGTGTTGTGTGTATATGAAGAAAAGTATGTGAGACGAACACAAACATCAGGTCCCCAAGCCATACACAACTGACAATCAAAATCTGGGCCCTCTGAACCAAAGACAGCTATGCTAACCATTCATTAAGGAGCTGGACAGTGAATGCATGTGATTATTCTACTTCTTATAAAATTTAGAGGCAAGCATAAAAGGAAGCCTACATTGATATTTACCGCATTTTCAATCAACTAATACAAAGAAACCGAATAGTTTTGGCAAATTATGTGGTAATAGCAGAGTTTTACTTTGGCATAGTGATAACACTGGTCTTAAAGCAGAAAACATGTAAAAATGCCAAAATGAAACATGTTTCATACTAAAAATTAAAAGCCGCATATGAATATTTTTGAACAATGGTAGCCTAGGAGACATCAGATGCATCACACCAAAGTTTTGGTATGTGTCGTACAGATCTGTGTCATGCACAAAACAGTATAAGGGACCCTCAGAGTGATCTTAAATCACTGCTTCCTTCTTGAGACTACCTGGGAGAAAGTGAAGGGAGCATGCACTGCTGACAGGCTCCGTCTTCTACTGAGTGTTGTCGTGTGACCGTACTTCCCAGATACTGGGTACAGACTTTACTTTGAAGTTGAAAATAATATTGTTTTGCCTTATTAAACAATAACCACTGTACCAGTTTACAACTGTTGGAACACCCTTTATCAGGCCTGGCTAGTTCATTCTAATGTCTCGCTAGTACCAGAAAGAAGACCTCTGTTTACTGTGTTCTGGTTTGTGTCAAAGAGCACAGGAATGACACCAGAAAGAATTCTGGGGTTTGGCGAGTGTCATAGTTCTGGCAATTGTCAGAGAGTGTGGGAAATATTCCACCCTTATGTAAGAAGATGCAAAGATGGCTCATGATTGCACATGATTGGTTGATTGGTTTCCTTATTCTGGAAAGGTCCCATGTTAAACATAGGAGATTGACATGATATCCTAAGACGCGAAGTTAGTGTCAGGGATTCGGATCATTCTTAGTTAGAGCGGACGTGGTTTGTTCAATCTCCCGCTCCAAAGAGGAGTTCTGGCCTGATGCCAATAATGTAAATTTTATTTTCGTTATCTTGTCTTAAATGAACTTGTTTCTCTTGCAGGAATTGTCGGGGGCATTCTCACATCTTCGATTATGTAATTTAGTCGAAGAAAGTGCTTTTCATTGCTAGGCTAGGAAATGCCGTTTATTTGGGAGCAGGCAACCTTATCATGTACATCCTAATATAAAAAAAGTAATGTCATTGTGTTTTTCATTGAGTTGTCTTGGTAGAAAAGGACTAGCTCACTGCAGTAGGGAATCTTCAATTCTGATGTAGGCCTTTTAGTTACTGGGTCATATCCTTAGAATCTCCTTGCTGTCCATTAGCTTATTGTGTTTTCTAATTTGATACTGTTTGACTTTTGTCTCAAAAACTTTAAATTCATTTGTTGTTGTTGTTTGAGTCATCAGTCCATAGACTGGTTTGATGCAGCCTTCCATGCCACCCTATCCTGTGCTAACCTTTTCATTTCTATATAATTGCTGCATCCTGCATCTGCTCTAATCTGCTTGTCATATTCATACCTTGGTCTACCCCTACCGTTCTTACCTCCTACACTTCCCTCAAAACCAAGCTCGATAGTTGCAGTCGCTTAAGTGCAGCCAGTATCCAGTATTCGGGAGATAGCGAGTTCGAACCGCACTGTCGGCAGCCCTGAAGATGGTTTTCTGTTGTTTCCCATTTTCACACCAGGCTGTACCTTAAGGCCACAGCTGCTTCCTTCCCACTTCTAGCCCTTTCATGTCCCATCGTCGCCATAAGACCTATCTGTGTCGGTGCGATGTAAAACAACTTGTAAAAAAAAAAAAATCCTTCCCTCAAAAACCAACTGCACAACTCCTGGGTGTCTTAAGATATGTCCTATCATTCTCTCTCTTCTTGTCAAATTTAGCCGCAACAATCTCCTCTTACAAATTTGATTCAGAACCACTTCATTTGTGATTCGATCTATCCATTTCACCTTCAGCATTCTTCTGTAAAACCACATTTCAAAAGCTTCTATTCTCTTTCTTTCTGAGCAAGTTATTGTCCATGTTTCACTTCCATACAATGCCACGCTCCACACGAAAGTCTTCAAAATTATTGTTCTAATTCCTATATCAATGTTCGAAGTGAGCAAATTTCTTTTCTTAAGAAAGGTCTTCCTTGCTTGTGCTATCCTGCATTTTATGTCCTCCTTATTTCTGCCATCGTTAGTTATTTTACTACCCAAGTAACAATATTCATCCACTTCCTTTAAGACTTCATTTCCTAATCTAATATTTCCTGCATCACCTGACTTTGTACGACTGCACTCCATTATTTTTGTTTTGGACTTACTTATTTTCATCTTGTACTCCTCATCCAAGACTCCGTCCATACCATTCAGCAACCTCTCCAGATCTTCTGCAGTCTGAGATAAAATAACAATATCATTGGCAAATATCAGGTTTTGGATTTCCTCTGCTTGGATTTTGATTCCCTTTCCAAATTCCTCTTTGATTTCATTTATTGCCTGTGCTATATAAACATTGAAAAGCAGGGCAGGAAACTGCAGCCTTGCCTCACCCTTTTCTGGATTGCTGCTTTTTTCATAGCCATCGATTCTTATCACTACAGACTGATTTTTATGTAGATTGTAGATAATTCTTCTTTCTCGGAACCTGATCCCGATCACCTTCAGAATCTCAAATAGCTTGGTCCAATCAACATTATCAAATGAATTTTCTAGATCTACAAATGCCATATATGTGGGCTTGCCATTCTTAATTCAATTCTCTAAAATCAGACATGAAGTCAGGATTCCTTCATGTGTTCCTACATTTCTTCTGAATCCAAATTTATCTTCTCCCTACTCAGTTTCAACTTGTCTTTCCATTCTTCTGTAAATAATAGGTGTTAGAATTTTTCAGGCATGAGATACTAAACTAATGGTGTGGTAGTGTTCACACTTGTCAACACCGGCTTTCTTTGGAAACAACACCATTCTGACAAAAATCGGATGGCATTTCTCCTGTCTCATACATCTTGCACACTAAATGGAATAACCTCATCATGCTGGTTTCTCCTAAAGCAGTCAGTAATTCAGAGGGAATGCCATCAATTCCAGGTGCTTTGCTCTATTTAGGTCTCTCGAAGCTCTGTTGAATTCTGGCCTCATAACTGGGTCACCCATCAGCATCAACAGCCTCTTCTTTCTCCTGAACCATATCATCTACGTCCTTACCTTGATACAACTGTTGGATATGTTCCTGCCATCTTTCTGTCTTGTCTTCTTTCCCTAGAAGTGGTTTTCCATCTGAACATCAATATTCATACACCTAGTTTTCATTTCTCCAAAGGTTTCCTTGATTTTCCTATATGCAGTATCTACCTTTCCTAGGATCATACAACTTTCACTATTTTTGCACTTCTCCTTCAGCCATTCTTCCTTAGCTGCTCTGCACTTCCTATCCACTTCATTCTTTAATCGCCTGTATTCTTTTCTGCCCTCTTCATTTTTTGCATTCTTGTATTTTCGTCGTTCATCGATCAGGTCTAGTATCTCTTGAGTTATCCATTTATTCTTAGTTGGTCTTTCCTTTCGTTCTGGTCTTTCCTTTCGTTCTAACATCTCTTCAGCAGCCCTACTGACCTCATTCTTGACTATCCATTCTTCTTCTACTGTGTTTCCTTCAAACTTTCCATTTAGTCCTTGTGTAACATGTCCCTTGAAACAATCCTTCACACTCTTTACTTTCAACTTGTCTAGATCTCATCTCAATGGATTCCTTCTCTTCTTCAATTTCTTCAACTTCAGATGGCATTTCATGACCAACAAGTTGTGATCTGACTCCACATCTGCTCCTGGGAAAGTTTTGCAATTGAACACCTGGTTTCTGAATCTCTGCGTAATCATAATGAAGTCTATTTGATACCTTCCAATGCCTCCATGTCTTGTCCATGTGTACAGCCGTCGTTTTTGGTGTTTGAACCAAGTATTAGCGAGGACTAAATTGTGACTGGTGCAGAATTCAACTAGCCGATTTCCTCTTTCGTTCCTTGATCCCAATCCGAATTCTCCTACTGCATTACCTTCTCTTTCTTGGCCTACCACTGCATTCCAGTCTCCCATCACAATTAGATTCTCGCCACCATTTACAGACTGTATTAAATCTTCTATCTCTTCATATTTTCTTTCAATTTCGTCATCATCTGCTGATCTAGTTAGGCATATAGACCTACACTATTGTAGTAGGCATTGGTTTGGTGTCTATCTTGACAACAATAATCCTTTCACTATGCTGGTCATAGTAACTTACTCACTGTCCTATCTTCTTATTAATTATAAACCAACTCCTGCATTTCCCCTGTTTGATTTTGTGTTGATAATTCTGTAGTCGCCAGAAATCCTGTTCTTCCTGCCAACATACTTCACTTATACCAACTACATCTAACTTTAGTCTATCCATCTCCCTTTTCAGATTCTCTAACCTACCACAACGATTCAAACTTCTAACATCCCACTCTCCGACTTGCAAAATGTTAGGATCAATCTTCCTGATGATCGCCCCCTCTTGTATAGTCTCCACCCGGAGATCCGAATGGGGGACTATTTTACTTCCGGAATATTTTACCTAGGAGGAAGCCATCATCAGTACATTATTCATACAGAGAGAGCTGCATGTACTCGGGAGTTAGTTACGGCTGTAGTTTCCCGTTGCTTTCAGCCATGCAGCAGTATCAACAGAGCTAAGCCATATTGAATATTATTACAAGACCATATCAGTCAATCATCTAGACTGCCATCCTTGTAACTTCTGAAAGGCTACTACCCCCCTTTCGATGGACCATTTGTTAGTCTGGTCTCTCGACAGATACCCATCCGATATGGTTGCATCTGCGGCTCCGCTATCTCTTCATTGTGACGTGCAAGCCTCCCCACCGCAGCAAGGTCACATGGTTCACAGGGGAGGATTCATTTGATATATCCTTTAAAACAGTCAGCATTTACTTAGCGCATGGGACATCACTTGGATTTTGAGGTCAGGACTACCAAACCTCTTGTACCTGCAAGCACAGCTCTCAATTTGGTTATCTTCAGTTGTTTCTCAATGTATCATCGCAATGTAATAATAATTGTTTTAAAGTCCTAGACCATCAGGGTCATTGTATTTGTGAGGAAGGTGACGATTTCAGGTCAAAAGTATAAATGATATCTTTAAACCATTTTCTGAGTGTTGACGAGCACTATCTATTAATACGGTTGAGCCAAATTTTTTCTGAAATAATGTTTGAAGGTTAAGGTCGTTTTCAAAATGAACCTAAAGAGTTATGTTTAATAAATTATATTTTAAGGAACCTGATAATCTTATTTGAGAGTTCAAGCACTACCAGTTTACAATGCTGGCAGGGTTATCCAACATTTTCCACACATCCTGTTGTCCATCTATTTATATTAGTCATCCTTATTTTAAGCATTTTTGTTTATCTTCCCTTATTTGTTTATCATTATTATTATTATTATTATTATTATTATTATTATTATTATTATTATTATTATTATTATTATTATTATTATTATTATTTAACTTCCTTCAGGCTAGCAACCCGTCGGAAGGACATTTGATTGCTTTCAAGTCTTCCAAAAAGTAAAATGCAAGACCGCAACGGGTCACATGACCCAATACTTGGAAGGAAGATGATGATGATGATGATTATTTATTTATTTATTTATTTATTTATTTATTTATTTATTTATTTATTTATTTATTTATTTATTATTCGCTAATCGGCCAACTAGGGACCATGATAAGTTTCATTATACATTCCAACATTTACTCAGTTTTCGACTGATTCAGTAGGTTTCCATTAGCTTGCTGTGTCGAGCATGGTGTTCATCCGACCACTTTGCACCAGTTGTCCACTTCACATCCCAGAAAGTCCCAAAAATTACAATGCTTGTTCTGAAAAGGTCTTATTTGTGCATGTCATCTCGTTGTAGACCCATTTCTTTGAGGTTTTTCTTGACGTTAATGTACCAGGGAATTGTTGTTTTTGGTTTTTCGTCAAAATTATTAGAAATGCATTTTGTCCATCGAGAGTCATCCATCCATTTTAAGTGAGCGTATAAGTGAGCCCTGCATTTGCGCAATGTGTCCGTGTTCTTCTCTTTTGTAGAGTAGATTTTTTGTCTGGATTTTCTTATGTAATTTTGTAATTTGGGCCAAGAATCTTATGGAGAATCTTTCTCTTTTTTTGCTCTAACTTAGCGAGTGCACATTTCTGTGAAAGGATAAGGCATTCTGCCACATATAGAGATACCAGTTTGATGACAGTGTTATAATGTTGAATTTTGGTATTTATAGGAAAACACCTTTTGTTATATATGTTATGGTTGGTTTGGAAAGCTACCTCCATTTTCTTGCTCTGGCTGATAAGGCCTCTGTATCTAGTCCATTTGGTGGATCCACTCACCAAGGTATTTAAACTTACACACATGGTTTATTGTTCCATTTTTGGTGTTCAGTTGGGTCATGTTTTCTTTGATGTTTGATGTAACTTCCATCTTTTCAAAGGATATCTGCAAGCCTGTTTGTTCTGCTACCTCTTTCAGCACATTAATTTTTTCTGTTGCAGTTTCAAAATTTTCTGTCATAATAGCTATATCATCTGCAAAAGCTAAGCAGTCAATTTCTACTCCATTCTTCTTCATCCGAATCCTTAAAGGTCTAAGCAAGTTTCTACCTTGTAGTATCTGATGCCTCTTGTGTATTACTTTCTCCAGTATGCAGTTGAACAAGAGTGGTGATAGTCCGTCTCCATTCCTAACAACCATTTTAATTTCAAAGTGTGCAGACTACCATCTTTGGAATTTCACTTTGGACATGGTATTAGTGAGGGTTGCTTGTATTACTGCTAGCAGTTTTTCGTCGACTCCCATTTCAGCAATTATTTGAAGCAACACATTGCGGTCAGTGGAGTCGTATGCTTTTCTGAAGTCAACAATTGTGCACATGCATGTTCAGCCTCTCACCATATGATATCTTATTATTGTTGTAAGATTCTGGATCTGTTCTGCTGCTGATCAGCCTTGTTGTTCTAGGATGGATAATGATAGAATCTTGTATGCTACCGGAGAAAGAAGATACCATATTATTATTATTATTATTATTATTATTATTATTATTATTATTATTATTATTATTATTATTATTATTATTATTATCCAGTACAACCACCATTACCATAAATATTTTTACCATCTTGTATCATTATCAGGGTTTATACATTTCTGGCTTTGTACTGAATGTTACTAGTGATATTACCAAATTAGGGAGCAATTTTCAACATGTATGCAGAAGTTTTTCTAAGTCTAGAATGGGTGTAAAAATCAGCAGTAGAAATATGAACAATCTCAGGCATACCGCTTTCTTGGTAGAAAGAAAGGGGAATCTTGAATGTTTTTTTTTTTTTAGTTTGCTGTATGTCGCACTGACACAGATAGGTCTTACGGAGATGATAGGATAGGAAAGAGTTAGGAGCGGGAAGGAAGTGGCCATGGCCTTAATTAAGGTACAGTCGCTGCCTTTGCCTGCTGTGAAAATGGGAAACCATGGAAAACCACCTTCAAGGCTGCCGACAGTGGGATTCAAACCCAGTATCTCCTGAATGCAAGCTGACAGCTATGTGCCCCAAACTATGCGGCCACTCACTCAGTCCTTGAATGTTTGATCAGGAGGGTAAGAAGATGAAAGTGAGAAGGTTGGCTGAACTTAAATATTAAGAAGATGTAGATCATGATAACAGCAGTACATATGGATGTTAAGATTGAAATTAACAATGAAGAGATGGAGGTGGTTAAGGATTTCATTTCCCTTGGTTCTAAATTAATCGCAAGAGTGACTGCCCTCCAAAAGTCAAGTGGCTGCCGGTACTTTAAAAAAAACCACAATGATAAGCTTGAAAATATCAGGAAAAGGAGAGACATTAGTGAGCCACTAAAGCCACTCACAGCTGCAAAACATGGATTTGAAAAAACTGACAGGAGAAGGATCGATGCATTTGAGCTTTGGTGTTGGTGACATCTTATGAGAATACAGTGGATAGCTAGAGTTAGTAATAAGAAAGAAGAAAATTCTCCTTGGTCACAAATGAGAAGTTCATCCCTGGAAAAGGATATCATGCTCAGAATGGTGGGTGGCATAAGAGAAATAGAAAGGTTTATTGGTTAGGTGGTGTCAAAGAAGATACTGGCATGATGATTGCCAAACTGAAAGAAGATGCTCAGAATGGAACTGAGTAGTGATTCACAATTCATAGGATGACCGCGAGCCATATTCTTCTGAATAGATGAAGAAAGATAAAATTTGTATTGTTAACTAAACCATCAGCAAAAGAAGTCAGCTACAGCCATAGCCAAAACAAAATGTTCCTGTTGTTCAGCTGATGTTGCTTAATATCTGGTGGTCTGTAGTGAGCCTATTTTTGTTTTAGAACCACTATGTATGTTGGGTATTCAGCCTGAAGGCTGGTTGGATTCTCAACAGGTCCATCATTAGCTGTCATAGATGGCCTAGGTGTCGCTGAAGAGGTGTACTAGGGAAATGAGGAGTGAGGTAGTATCCCCTTGCTTTTCTCACTAGGCCAGAAGTTGCTATTGCATATAGTCTGCCAAGCCTACTGAAATGCATGCACCAAACAACCCTATGAGTGAGATTTTCACACCATTCATAGCAGGGACTGGCTGCATAAGAAATGGTATTACTAGCATCGCTCATACCTCTGTCACTTTCATATTGTCAAAGCCAAGGATAAGACTGAGACAGGTCAATGAAAGTAACAATTTATTCTAGCCCATACCAGAAGACATAGTGCATTGTAAACACAAGGTCCTGCCAGTAAAGGCACTTAGAACCACTATCTGAGGTTATATATAGAAAAAGGTAAAAAAAAAAAAACATGAATTGAAACACATAAGATAAATAGAGTGACAGGTCAGTGTGGAAAGAGGGAGCAACAGAAAGTGGGGTTGAGGACAAAGATGAAAACATAAAAGTACAGTCTTCACATCTTCATCACATAGATGGGATCTCTCTTTATCAGTCTCTTCTACCTTGATTTCTTTTCAGCTCCCAGTGAGTAGAAACAATGCTTCCCAACTTCATCAGGAGCGCGGGCTTCAACACTCACTGAGGAGTCATTTTGACAGATCTTCAGTCTTTCATGTGGGAAGTGTAGGATGAGAAGAAAGTCAAAAACAATACGGCAAATGTAAAGATGAAGAAAAATCCCAATTGCTCAATACAAGTAATGAAAAAGAGTAAACATATGACATATTAAGTCCTGAATAAAATTATTGGAATTTGAATAGGAAAATGTTAATTGTATAAACATAACAATAGGTGAGTATAGGAAAAGGGATAAATAGAAAGGAGAAACAAGGACAAACATTAAAACACAAAAGGACAACTAAAATCTTTGCATCTTCATACAGTCTTCACATACACAACCTCTCTTCTCATCAATCCCAGTTCTTCTGCATCCATTTCTTTCCAGCCCTTGATGAACTTGTTTCTGTATTCTGTAGCCTGCTCTGTGATTTACATAAACATTACGTTGCTCTTGCTACATTCCTGAAGACTGCAGTAGCAGCAATTAGGGGGGCGAGGGGGGGGCAGTCGCACCCCACCTTTTTGGAGAGGGCCGGTCACGTTAGATGTTAGGCCCCTTTAAACAACAAGCCTCATCATCATCAAGTTTTTGGAGAAAATATTATATTTTGTTCCATTTTAGCTGGCTGAAACTAGGAATGATTAAAAATGCCATTTGTACAATCCCTGTTGTCTTATCAGGTAATTCTTTTCTTTATTAATGGAAATATGCACAAAATATCCTTCATCCCGGCTAACCGATTTGTATAGTGCCAGAGCAAATAGTGGACACTTTGCCTGTGCTATGAGGAAGGGTACCAGGACTATATTTTTTTGCTATGGTCATGGACATTGAGGTATGATTCACCACCTTGCTGCGTGCATTCATCAGTCAGTCTGGCGGTCTCTTTACTGTCTGTTAATTTTTTTAGTGTATAGTCAAATGCTAAATGGTTTTAATTGTATAATTTTTATTTTTAATTTATTTTTATTTATTTAATTTATTTTTAATTGTAATAAATGTGTAAAATTGTTCCTTTGGTGAAAGTTTTATTCTATAGTATTGAATCAAAATCTCAAAAAAACTAAAATTACTGCATTTAAGTTGGTAAACTGTCAATCTTTATCTTTCTGTCAAAGTTTTGATGTATATACGTTCCTCCCTCCGACCCCATCTTCCACTATATCCCACAAACCTGGATACTGTTTCTTGTCTGTATATTTTTTGCCCCGCACTTTTAATTCCCAATCGCCGCTACTGGAAGAGTAGTCTGGACAACACTTCCTACTGCCCAAATGAGTTTGCATTCTGACTTATTACTGGCTAAACATGCAGGCTCTAGTCATCTTTGTTGTTGTTGTTTTAATGGTAAATATTGTGTTTACAAATACATATGATGTGCTGCTGCTGCTTGTTTGTTTCATCACATAAAAGCAAAGCAAAGCAAAGTCATCTCCGTACAGGCCATGAAGGCCCTTGGAGGGGTGGAAGGTAAAGGCTTCCACTATTCTTAACCTCGGCACTTGATGGGGTAGAGTGATTAGCCCTATGCCCGGCTGCTTTTGCCCCCAGGAATTAACCTGGTACTCAGTTTTGGTGTAGGCTGAGTGAACCTCAGGGCCATATGCACCTCCAGAAGTGGAAATCTCATTTCTTAAATTTTACAACTTCCTGACGGATTTTCGAACTCACGTCCTTCCGGACGAGCCGAGCATGCCTTTACCGCCTCGGCCAGGCAGCCCCTTTGCTCATCACATAGTGCAACATAACCAATATTTCAAGTTTATGTACAAGTATTGTACTTTGAAATTTCCTCAGTGTACAGCTGTACCAAAATTTTCTGAATGTACTCCAGTACAGAGATGAACAACCTAATTATTTTAACTCCAATTATTGCTAGTATCTGAATGCTACAAGTTTTGTTGTCATAACATGAAACTAATGTGTCTATTTTACAGCAATTGCAAGTAAAGAAGCATCTGTTCAACAAATGTCTTCAAACCAAACTATATTTCTTTAGCTACATTGCCTGTAGAGAACGAGAAAATATGGAGAACCTTATGATCTTCAGCCAGAGTGCTGGGAGAAGACCTCCGAGAAGAGCAATCAAGAGTGTAGCAAGCCATGTAATCAGTTTTGCTTGCCGGAAAGTATAATGAAGAACAGCATGGAAATCTTTCACGAAAAGTGCTGTGGAGTATTGTGATCCTCAGCAATGCTAGATGCTTTACGTCGCACCGACACAGGTGGGTCTTATGGCGACGATGGGACAGGAAAGGGCTAGGAGTGGGAAGGAAGTGGCCGTGGCCTTAATTAAGGTACAGCCCCAGCATTTGCCTGGTGTGAAAATGGGAAACCACGGAAAACCATTTTCAGGGCTGCCGACAGTGGGGTTCGAACCTACTATCTCCTGAATACTGGATACTGGCCGCACTTAAGCGACTGCAGCTATCAAGCTCGGTCCTCAGCAATGAAGAAATGACTGACAGCAAGAGATCTGATATTCATGAAGCTAATTTTGTTTCAATATGTAAAAATCAAGTTAAATTATTTCCAGTACATACTAGATTCCTACGTTTTTATCTTACCTGGCCTTTTCTTAGTTACTTGGGATTAACATTATATATGGATTTGACTTTCCATAAGGCCAAACCTATGTGGAGGGATGCATCTGCTACTGCATGTTTACATGGTGTGTAGTGGTATGGTGTGTTTTGTGTAACAGAAGAGATGTGTTTTAAGATTAAAACTAACATCCAGCCCCTGAGCTGTAGGAAATCCTGGTCCTGTCGGGCTCTCTTGAACTAAAGACCACTGTGCTGAGCTTTCAGCCTAAGAGCCAGATAGTTTCTCTAGTTCTATTAAAAAAGTTCAGGTTTAACTATTACACTTGGAATATTAAACTGGAGAAACAACTTTTTTTTTTTTTTGCTAGTTGCTTTACGTTGTACCGACACAGATAGGTCTATAATACCAATATAATGGTCCGTTATTGGACATTATAAATTTTCCAGCTAACTCATTCTTGGTTGCCTGCATTTCGCCCTCGTGTGCTAAGTTGGGCTCATCAGTTGGTAACAGATAGGTCTTACAGTGACGATGGGAGAGGAAAGGTCTAGGAGTTGGAAGGAAGCGGCCGTGGCCTTAATTAAGGTACAGCCCCAGCATGTGCCTGGTGAGAAAATGGGAAACCACGGAAAACCATCTTCAGGGCTGCCGACAGTGGGGTTCGAACCTACTATCTCCCGAATACTGGATACTGGCCGCACTTAAGCGACTGCAACTATCGAGCTCAGTGGAAAAACAACAAACACAGTTACTACGTACTGGATGCTTCCACAATGTATTGAGTTGTCTCACTCAACGGGTGCATCTGTATGGAAAGGAAAGTGAACAGATCACATGTATGAATATTGTTGCACATTTCATCACAACTTCTGTTGAAAGTAGACACCTCCCTGCTATGTACCCAATGTTATTCTCGTTATGCTCCCTTGCGCTCTTGTTAACAGTGGTGGTGTGAGAGGCTTTGTTGCTCCATGCATGCTCAGCCCTATTTTCAGGCAATGTTGCATAAATCTGATTGTACTAACAGCCACATAAAACAGTCTATGGGGTTATAGAGGGCAATCTTGAAAGCATAACCTGGTAAACTAAGAAAACATGAGACACTACATATGTTTAAAATGTTTTAAATTTACCGTAAGAATGTAATTTACGCCCAAGTGTGTGCACTGGTTTTGAATCGTGCAGTATATTTTCATTTCTCAGTTGTAGACATTGTAGCATATTGTTTTGGTATTCATAAACACTCCAATTGCTGAATTTCTTGCATTTCTTCATTGTGTGTAAGCCATGGAGCAGTTTACTATTGTGCAACATTTGCTAATTGCAAATGAATCAACAGTTTGTAGACTTATGGTAAAATTCAATGAAACGAGTTGAACAGTGAACATTAAAAGTTCTGTGGATTCTCGTTCTGACTGATCTAAGCAAAACATGGAGGTTGTTCATGACAGTGTGGCTGTTAGTCCAATGAAATTGGTTTATCTCCGTTCCCAGGAATTGGACATAGAATATTCTTTGGTACAGCAAATTGCCAGCCTTACAAAATTCAGTTAATGCAGCAGCTGAAAGTGGCAGATAACAAGAAGAGGCAACATTTTGTTGACTGATTTCTGAGAACACAGACAGAGTTCTTGCATACCGCGCAGTAGAGGGGGTCACATGCCCGACGTCATTTTCCATGTCTGAAATGGGAACATGTTTATGTATTTTATGAATGTGTTTTGAAAAAATATAATTTGATATATCAAAACTGGCACACTTTCTGAAGGACCCTACTTTATCATCCGAAATAGGAAGTCGGCTGTTCGAGTGTTTATTGCAGAGGTGCTGGTTGGAGGTTACCTTTAAGGAACAGAGAAATTTGGGACTTGGTTCAGGAGTACAGCATTTGAACTGCTTCAGAAAAGTTGAACCCTGGTTTTAAAAGAATAGCCCTGGTTCTGAGAGGCTTTGCAATTTTTGAAATTGGCACAAGAATTTTTTTGCGAGAATGGGACAAAATGTGAAGATAAGCAGGACCACAGTGACGTGTGATACCATCAAGGACTATTTTGACACCTTGAAAGTTAATAAAAATGGAGAGTTAACAAGCAACGTCATCAACCACGACGACCCCAGACAAGTGAAAGTGATTGTAAAATCAACACTTCCAGAACCAGTAGTAGGTCATTGTTGCATACACAGCTGATGGAACAGTGCTGCCACTATACACAATGCACAAGTCTATTTATATCTCACTTGGACAGAAGGAGAAATAATGGGTGCTAGCTATAACAGGAATTTAAACAGGTGGTTCAATCTTGTGATTTTCAAGGACTCTCCTCTATGAAGAAACTGGAAGGAGTGAAAGGAATGATACAGGATAATTTGTCCAGCCACCTCCTTCTGAATGTCATCAAATTGTACATAGAACATAAAATTCAGTTCATTTTATTGCCATCTAATTCAATCCATTTATGCTGACCACTAGACATGGTATTTTACTGTCCTTTACTGAGTGCATTGGATGAGTGGAAAAGGACTATTCATGGAGTTCTACCTAGGCTTGAGTTTTCACACCTCCTGAAGATGACTTTCGAAAAAGTTGGCCTCTCCTTGTTCTTAAATGTTACCAATGGTTTCATGAAACCTGGAAACATTCCACTAAATCTGGATGAAGTTCTGTGCCAGATTTCAGAAATTAAGGCACAAAATTTACCAACACAGGCTGCTTGGACTAAAACTTTTGTTGACCACCTGAAAAGAGTATGTTTCTGTGAATCAATGGAAACTATTAGTCGAAGGGGAAGGATGAAACTTCAGAAAGTGCCTCCAGGAAGAAGTACTGTGGTTGGCAGGATGAAAGTACAAGAAGACAGGAAAGTGAAGATGACCCAGAGATAGACCAGTATGGTGAAGACAACCACGACTGCGATGTTGGTGACAATGACCATGAACACGATGGTGAATTTTCAGTATTTCCACAGCTAACACGGGAAGAAATAAATGTGAATGATTTCGTCCTTATGAAATTCCCAACAAACAAACAGCAGAGATTACATTATATTGGGAAAAGCTGAGAGGATCACTGGGGGAAAGATACAATGTGAACTTCATGAAGAAGAAACTTAACACGTTTCGCCTGACGGTGAACAACCATTGAGTTACAAGTAATAAATCTCATTGTTGACCGTATTGGACATCAGATTATAAACATTAAAGAAATAATAATTTTACACCACCTTTCCAATACTTATCTTTCCTTATATTCAGGATATAAACATTACAACTGGTGTTGTTAGTTGGAACATGTTTCGCTTAACTGTCGTAAGCATGGCTAGTTTTAAGACTATTGATTTTCTATAATGTAAACACAAATCTTAGGGTACCATATACTTTAAGGCCACTAGGTTCAGGGCCCTGACCTAACTTTAGGCTAAGAATTATTTTGGTCCAAATTATTCTTCTTGAATTCTTCCTTCAACAGCTAAGTGCATTAATTTATGCATTTTATGCATTATCCAAAACTTTAACAACAATTTTGACTTTCTCACCAAGTGCTGACAACTAAGTTTTACTCTCTCCTTACATCATCATCATCATCATCATCATCATCATCATCATCATCATCATCATCATCATCATCATCATCATCATCATCATCATCATCATCATCATCATCATCATCATCATCCAGATTCAAATAGAAAGACCTGCACTAGGCAACTTGAACATGTCCTCACACACCCCCGGCACTAAAAGCTATAATGATAAATAAATAAATATAAAAAGGGATCATATTGTTAAACAAGTGAAAGGAAGGGCATAGTAAAAATGTTTTCTTGGGGGATTAATAAATTTGAAGTAGAGTAGCACAACACCAGCATTGGTCAACTCGGGCAAGTTATTTGTTTATTTTAGAAATTATTTTCAAGCCTTAAAAATATATTTTACTCACATTTTATTGAATTACTGTATTTGCTCAGTTAAGTTGCCTTGTTGGTTAGTTGTAATTTTAGTTTATTAAATTACATCATTTCACTAGCCTAATGCCTGGTTTCTGGAATGTGACATCTATATATATAAAATAATTTGTCCTGACTGACTGACTGACTGACTGACTGACTCATCATCGCCAAGCCAAAACTACTGGACATAAAGAAATGAAATTTTGGGGATATATTCATATTAAGATGTAGGTGCTCGCTAAGAGAGGATTTTTGGATATTCCGTCGCTAAGGGGGTGAAATTTTAAAATGAGTGTATCTATATCTCAAAACTTTAAAAGTTTACAGATGTAAAAATTGGTATTCAGAATCTTCTTTAAAAATTAGGAAATACATATTTTTTTTTGTTTTCAGAAAATCCAAATAGGAGGGGTGAAAAAGGGGTTGAATGCCTTTAATCAGGATACCGGTACTTTATCTCCAAAACTGAAGATATTACAGACCTGAAAATTGGTACGTTTGATCTCTTTTAAAAATAAAGCAACACGTATCTTTTTGCTTTTGGAAAATCCAATTAATGGAAGGGTGAAAAGGGGGGTGAATTTTTAAAATGAGTGCATCTAAATCTCAAAAATTTTAAAGTTTACAGATGTAAAAATTGGAATTTAGAATCTTCATTAAAAATAAAGAAACACATAGTTTTTTGTTTTTGGAAAATCCCAATAGGAGGGGTGAAAAGGGGTGAAAAATGGGTTGAATACCTTTAATGAGGATACTTATATCTCAGAACCTGAAGATATTACAGACCTGAAAATTGGTGTTTGAAATCTCCTGTATCTTTTGTTTTTGGAAAATCCAATTAATTGGGGGGGGGGGGGGGTGAAAAGGGGGTGAATTTTTAAAATGCGTGTATCTATATCTCAAAACTTTTAAAGTTTATAGATGTAAAAATTGGTATTTAGAATCTCCTTTAAAAATAAAGAAACACGTATTTTTTTTGTTTTTGGAAAATCCCAATGGGAAGGGTGGAAAAGGGTGAAAAAGGGGCTGAATACCTTTAATGAGGCTGCTTATATTTCAGAACCTGAAGATATTACAGACCTGAAAATTGGTATTTGGGATCTACTTTAAAAAATAAAGAAACAGGTATTTTTTCGTTTTTGGAAAATCCAAATAATGGGGGGTGAAAAGGGTGGTGAATTTTTAAAATGAGTGTGTCTACATCTTAAAACTTTAAAAGTTTACAGATATAAAACTTGGTATTTAGAATCTCCTTTAAAAATAAAGGAACATGTATTTTTTGTTTTCTGTAAATCCCAATAGGAGGGGTGTAAAAGGATGAATAATGGGTTGAATGCCTTTAATGAGGATACATATATTTCAGAAACTGAAGATATTACATAACTGAAAATTTGTATATGGGATCTCCTTTGAAAATAAAGAAACACATATTTTTTGTTTTTGGAAAATCCGATTAATGGCGGTTAAACAGGAGTAACAAATTGGTGTGAATTTTTCGAAAGACTATATCTACAGAATATCTAAGAAACGTAAAATGTTACAGACGTAAAAAGTAGGTATTTGGAATTTCCTGTAAATATAAAAAACATAGGTGATTTGTTTTTGGAAACTCCACTTAAGGGGAAATAAAAAGGGCTGGAATTTTAAAATGAGAATTTCTACAGTATATATAAAAAAACTTAACGTTACAGAAGTGAAAAAATGGTATCTTTTATCTCTATTAAAAATAAAGAAACGTGTATTTTTAGTTTTCGGAAATACCACTTGGGGGGGTGGGGTGGGGTGAAAGTGACTGA
Source organism: Anabrus simplex (assembly GCF_040414725.1). Classification (NCBI taxonomy): domain Eukaryota; kingdom Metazoa; phylum Arthropoda; class Insecta; order Orthoptera; family Tettigoniidae; genus Anabrus; species Anabrus simplex. The sequence goes on from NC_090265.1 coordinate 1,052,995,307, forward strand.
AAATGGTGATTTCTTTTAATTAGGCTACTGATATCTTAAAAATGAAGATGTTACAGACGTGAAATTTGATATTTTGAATCTGCTTTAAAAGTAAAGAAACACGTATTCTTGGAAAATCCAATGGGGGGGGGGGGGGTTTACATAACGTAGCAATAGATGAACATGGACAAGAGTTTGAAGATATTCCTGAAGAAAATAACATTGACCCACCTGACAATGGGTCTGGAAATGCTGTGAAAAGAACACTGGTTATCACCTTCTTCAGGCAAGACAGAAATATTGTTAAAAATAAAAATTATATGATATTACACCTTAATGAAAAATATAACACAGTGTATCGTAGTAGAAAAACTGATTTAATAAACATCGTTATTGCTCTTTAATGGTAATACACTAACTTTTAACCCTCTTAGGGCCACACCTATTTACAGTGGGTATGCTAAAAATGCTGCTCGCTTTGCAACCAAATTGCATGGTTGGATAATATGCCATCTAGCCTATCTATATATATATATATAATTTGAACATGTAACACAAAATTGTGAGAAAACCACAATACTAATGCCTATTCGTTATACATCAAAAGAAAGGTCTCAATTTCAGGATTATTAGACAAATATTATTTCTTTCATTAAGTCCTTTATTTGTATAAAATAGTCATTTAAGTTATTAGAATAATATGATGCTTAGGTCATTGCAATTAACTGTATTTACTGATACATGGCTCTGTGAAAGTTATCTACACAGATCTTTCTATGTTAGTCTGATAGATGGCTCTGTGAAATCAAGAATGTAATATGTTGCTCCATGTTGGTTCTAATTAGCGATGTATGACAAAATTATAAAATTAGAAGTCATTACAGGTGCTTCCAAGAATCATGTAATTTATCTACCTAGGATTAGTTTGGTGTCTACTGACAGTAACCTGCCTTTCAAATTTTAAGTGAGCCAGTTCCTGTTGCATATTGTTTTGCACAGGTATTTACTTATCTCAGTGCGTTTTCAGCCATGGTCAGTTATATGTGGCATTTAGTAGAATTAAAGCTGTGAGAGATGTTAAAATTATAACTACACCATATCAGGGTGATTCCCTGAAACTGAAAAGTATTTCACAAAAAACATAGTTTACAATGAAATACTAAAATCAGTCAATGAATAGGACAGTCAAATGCAACCATTTACAGTGAACTGTAGCCTACTTTATTAAAGTGATTAAAGCATGACTGTTACAAGCATGCACAAGAAGATTATAACACGGCAATTGCCAAAGTTCAAAAATCAATGTGTATACTGACAATGGAAGTGTAAGTTTAAAGGTAAATAAATGGTCTTCCAGAGTTCAATATATTTTCCGTTACTTTTCTCACACTTCCTTTATCATCAGTTTCATTTTTAGTCTTTGTTCGCAGCTATTGCTGCAACAGGACACTAGTAATTCTCCAAATTCAAAATACAGATAATTGAACATTGTCCCAAATTACTCAGAAGGTTGATTATATTCATGTTGATAGAAAATAATGCCAACTGAGGTCACATTTGAGGAAGAAAACATTTTTCCTGAGATATTTTCATGGAACAGGTTATATTTTACAAGTTCAGACCTGTAAAAGTTACCTGAAATATTTAGGTACTCACCTAAGAATGGTGTAGCAGGATGTCCTATGATGTGTACTTGCAGTCAGGTGTAAAAAAATAATGGTGGGTTTTTCTACATAGTTTTTATTGAATTACTTTTAACACTAACTACAAGAGAAATATGTAGGTATGTATTTATACTTCTTCAGTCACTACTACTTCTAACAATTGTGGACCCCAGACATAGTGGGTGGAGCCCTCATTTACATTTTGCACACTGTAGAAGAAATCTCTTTACTGGTCCATCATATTTTTGCTACACGCATTGTTTCAGGTTACATCCCAGTAGCGCTCCAGAAGGACTTCGATCATTGCATTCAGCGTAATTCTTACAAAAATTGAAAAGAAAACCTTCTTCCAGATTTTGAGTGTCTGGCACTCATCTAGGAAAGTGTATAGCATCATATCTGAATGATCAACATCCCCCATAAATTTGTTGTTCTGATGTATAATTGCTGGTTTCGTCACCTCCTTGGGGGGGGGGGGATCTGTTCTCTCTTGGTTTAGCGGTAGTCTTGTTTTCGGCAATGACATACATAGACAAGAGAAAAACTGGATGTTTTTTCAAAGATATTTTCTCCCAGCAGCCAGCTAACCTCACCAATAGCAAATTTATCTTTCAGTTCTAAAGGGATATCTTTCTAGCACCAGAGAATACTGTGAAGAATGTGCCCTTGGAAAACAAATGCTGGGCCAGACTAATCATAGGAAAGAAATTGTCCATTACCATATGATAGCACTTAGTTAGGTACTGTACTTGCCTATAACCGTCACAAGAAGAAATGCTAGTCCATGTTTCTATATATTTTTCTTATCAACATTGCTCTTTGCTACATGGTAACAGAAGAAATCCAAACAATAATGTGATATTGAGTCACACAGCATCCAAAATTTTATCCCCCATTTGTGATGTTTATTATTTGGAAGACAAACACTGCAAAAAGAGGACATACATTTACATCTTCGTTATAGACTGTTATGCCTTTTAGAGTTCAGTCAGCACTGCAAGCCTCTGTGAATTTACTAACTGCCACCAAAATCCTCTATTTGTAGATAGTTCTGTGGCTGTATGTAGTTCTATACTTCTTATCTTTAAATTGTTAGAAACTGAGATTAACTATTGTCTTGTCCCCCTCTACTTCTTTTATGCACCATAACAGAGTCCATTATTCTCCTAGGTAACCTATCCTCCTCCATTCACCTTACATGACCCCACCACTGAAGCCGGTTCATGCATGCAGCTTCATCCATCAAGTTCATTCCTAACTTAGCCCTTATCTCCTCATTCTGAGTACCCTCCTGCCATTGTTCCCACCTGTATGTACCAGCAATTGCAATCAAGAGTATTTTGTAAGAAGGAAGTCAGCTTCCAGATGAAACTATCTTTACATCAGTCTGTTTTCAGACCAATTCTGCATTACAGGAGTGAAAGCTGGGTGGACTCAGGATATCTTATTAATAAGAAATTACAGACATAAAAGTAGTGTAATTGCGAGCTGACTTCTTTCTTACAGAATACTCTTGACTGCAATTGTGAGCTCACTGCATTAGCTTTACTGCATCTTGATTCAATCTCACTTACTATACTACCATCCTGGGAGAACACACATCCTAGATACCTGAAATTTTCTACCTGTTCCAGCCTTTATCCCCAGTCTGACATTCAATTCTCTTGAATTTCTTACCTACTGATATCAATTTAGTCTTGGAAAGGCTAATTTTCATACCATACTCATTGCACTTATTATCAAGTTACAAGATATTAGACTGCAGGCTCTTCACACAATCTCCCATGAAAACCAAGTCATCAGGATAGGCCAAATTGCTTATTACATTTCCACCTAACTGCATCCCTCCCTGCCACTTAATACCTTTTAGCAGAAGATCCATGTAAACTATGAACAACAAAGGTGCAAGATTACAGCCTTGTCTAACCCCTGTAAGTACCCTGAACCAAGAACTCGTTCTACCATATATTCTCACTGCAGCCCAATTGTCCACATAAATGCCTTTGATTGATTTTAATAATCTACCTTTAATCCCATAGTCCTCCAGTACAGCAAACATATTTTCCCTTGGTTCTCTGCCATATGCCTTCTCTAGATCTACAAAACATAAATGTCTATTCCTCTTATAGCATTTTTCAATTACCTGGTGCACAATGAAAATTTGATCCCAACAGCCCCTCTGTGGTCTGAAACCACACTGGGTTTCATCCAACTTCCTCTCAACCACTGATCGCACTCTCCCAAGAGAAATGACATATTATTCCAAAAAGTGACTCATCTATTCTAAGGTGTTGCAGAGAGTGTAATGGTGCCTGAACAAATTGTTGGTGTCATCCACAAGAGGAGTGAAGCAAGCACATGTCGTATTTCTCATGGCCTGGTGGAAATAACGAATCCTTATTCACAAGGTGAAAGAATTTCAAAGTCAGCTTTCCAAATCTGTTCCTTGAGAATATCTTTGAGAAACATGGGATGATTCCAGTATGAAGATATTGTCGGTCTATGTGAAATTCCCATTTCTAACAATACAGCGATGAAACCTTCTTTGGACCTAGATTTTCCAGGTAGGCGAGTGAAGGTTGATAATCACTTCCTAGAAAAACCTCCCGAAACACAGATGTTTGGGGAGCATTACCACTATCATCATCATCATCATCATGATGTCCGACTCGTTGGCTGAACGGTCAGCGTATTGGCCTTCGGTTCAGAGGGTCCCGGGTTCGATTCCCGGCCGGGTCGGGGATTTTAACCTTAATTGGTTAATTCCAATGGCACGGGGGCTGGGTGTATGTGTTGTCTTCATCATCATTTCATCCCCATCACAACGCGCAGGTCACCTACGGGTGTCAAATAGAAAGACCTGCACCTGGCGAGCCGAACCCGTCCTGGGATATCCCGGCACTAAAAGCCATACGACATTTCATTATCATCATGATCATCATCGTCAGGACCTTCATTTGCTATATCAGTAAGTACAGAATCCTGTGAACTCCCAGATATAATCGCACCATTTACTCATGCCATTTCTGCCATAACCTCATTGTTGTCACTGTCTGAGTTGGAGACGTTATTCTCAGAATCATTCCCATTAAAGGGTGAAGTGTTCAAATTCTCCATCACTGCCAACATCATGCCTTGCTGTCATTTTTGCAAGTTACCAAGAGGCACTTCATAGAACATACACCAAGTTCAAGCACTGATAAATCCTGAACAACAAAATGTAATGAGAAGCTGCAGGCAATAATGAGAATTCTGTGCCTTTATTATCCTACAACAACCAGCTTACCCTCCCATCAATGAAACAATACTCGTTAATAGTGTTCATTAAGGTACTGGCGAGAAAAGTGCAATTGCGCTCCAGTCAATTTTAGCGAGAGTTGGGAGGAGCACGATTGTGCTCCTTGGCAGTCTAAGGGTTAAATATCATTGTTGCACTTCAATTGTTTGTACTGAGCTTCCTCTATTTTAAGTTTTTAGTTCATTTTCAATCTTCATATTCTCTAATTTGTTCAGTTTCCCTTGTCTTTTCATGGTCCAACACTAAAAATATTAGTTTCCTCCTCCCTCATTTACACTGCCTCCTCAATACTTAATACTTTAACTTTTCTTTTCATGAATTTCATGATCATATTTTTCTTTGGTATATTTTCTGCCTTTTAGTCTGTCTGCCAAACACTCAGCTGCCCTCTTCCTTTCCATAAGATTACTAGAAGTTTGGTCATTGTTTATTGCAGCTGATTGGGCATCACCTTATGGACTTCAGGAGTTGTTTGGGGGACCACTTCTAATGAATTTTGAATCTGAACTTCAGAGGCTGTTTTGGTGACTACTTCTGGTGCCTTTTACAGATGTTTGTTAGATGGACTAATCACATCTAGTACTAAATCTGAAAATGATGAAAATTGTATTTATTAATAAAATAAAAAGCTGCTGTATTTCAGTTACAGTACTTATTCCAACAAAATATTTCATTAATAAATTATATGACAGAAAGGAAGATTACATATGCAGATTGAATGAGATTACCTCCAAGATATTCAGCATATGAACCATAACAACTGGACAGAGGCTCAAACTGAGATTTTAACATCACTGTGAATTTCTCATCTATGTTGTCTGTTTCTGGAGTAAATGTTCCATCTCCTGTTTTTGTAATGCTCCACCTGAAATAATAAATAAATGCAAGTTTACCAATAATCATGAAGCAGTAAATCACGATGAATCCAATACATCCTAATTTAATTCACATAATAGCTAAACAAACCAGCGAACCTCAGATCCAACACGGAGATCACTCAGGACAACTCTAGGAGAGGTATTATTATATCCTTGTATATCTCCCCCTGTGGGTGAGAGCGGTAGAATAACACCCACGGTATCCCCTGCCTGTCGTAAGAGGCGCCTGAAAGGGGCCTCAGGGGCTCTGAACTTTGGAGCGTGGGTTGGCGACCACGGTGCCCTCAGCTGAGCCCTGACATTGCTTCCACTTACTTGTGTCAGGCTCCTAACTTTCATCTATCCTATCTGACCTCTCTTGGTCAACTCTTTGTTCTTTTCTGACCGCGACACTATTAGGTTTGCGAGGGCTAGGGAGTCTTTCATTTTCACGCCCTTCGTGGCCCTTGTCTTTCTTTGGCCGATATCTTCAATTTTTGAAGTGTCGGGTCCCTTCTATTTTTCTGTCTGATTAGTGTTATATAGAGGATGGTTGCCTAGTTGTACTTCCTCTTAAAACAATAATCACCACCACCACCACCACCACATCCTTGTATATAACCTAACCTAGTCCTAATAATGTAATACCGGTATTCAAAAATGTTCATCCTCCTGTTGGATTATTATTTCAATTATCGATATGGTATCAATAATTAAGATTACCGTACAGATTAACTGTTAATTATTGTATTATTTATTTAACTATCAAGCATGAAACATTCTAATATTTTCTAGTGTCATAAAAATATAGGCCAACTCAGTATCGCATTTCTTTTCAGAACAATTGCCTAAAATTAGACAAAAAGGTAGGCCTAGTTTTCATTCAAATGTAACCACTGGACTCCCATTCCATTAGCTTTAGCTTACTGTGATGCTGCTGTTTTTAACAATATTGGTTGCACTGTATGATCAGATTAGGCCTATCCTTATTATTTCCTCCAGGCACAATTTTATCATCAGCTCATCGTAGAGAATAAGTGCAAAGAAAGGTATTTTAGAATGTGAGAAAATGGACTGTGTATCTTTCAAAGTGGTGGTGATTATTGTTTTGAGAGGAAGTATTTAACTTTCAAAGACAAAGAACAAGCCTGGAAACAACTAGTAGATAGTTTCAATCAAATTAGTGGAACTTTAATCTGTAACTGGTGATGTAAGGTCTCCTAGACTCCCAAGAAATATAAAACAACTGGGCTTCTTGCTGGGAGCTATAGTTTATGTTACATTCTTGTCTGTGTCAACACACTTCACACCCTTCAGGAATATTCAGTGGCCTTGGTTAGCTCACTTCCTTTGGTTGAAATCCTCAAGTGGACTGCTAGACCTCATGTCGCCAGTTAAGAGAAGGATTGGAAGGTATTAAAGGGGAAGTATGAAAACCTCATTAAGACATAGAAAAAAAATGTGTAGGGAGAATAGGTAAACTACAGGTACAGGTGGAAACCCATTATCATCATCATCATCATCATCATCATCATCATCATCATCATCATCATCATCATCATCATCATCATCATCAATGTTCCACTCCAGTCGCTTGGGTGTGGTTAGGTGGAAGCCCATATGAGCCTTATTTAATAGCAATAACAAATATTAAAATAAATGAGATTATTGCCACAGAGCAAATTGAGAAGTTAGGTATCATCAGTATGTGACACCAATTCTAATGGTCAGCCATCATTAATCTCATCTATGGAGCACCCTTCTGTTAACACTGGAGAAGTACAATTTTCTTCCCACATTTAACCGATATATAATTCCAACAAAACACCATTTCCACCTCTAAATTTAAATTGCACTTTCAGACCTAAAATATGTAAAGATTGTGGTGTCACTTGGCTAATTATCAATGATTTTACATTATAATATATTTGATTCTAAAAATATGGAAGTTTAATAAGAGAAATAAACAATATTAAATGTTAAAAAGTGACTGATACCTGTTTCATGTTAACTTTAATCACTTTATTGGTTCTTCTTCATCGTAATCATCATCTTGAACCAGCTCCAGCTTTCTGGGTGAAGTGAATAAGTGCTCTCCACTTATTTTTGTCCATGTAGGTGTTTTCTTTTGTAATCAGACCTCACCCAGCTAAATCATTTCTAATCTGATTGATCCATGTCTTCCTTGGCCAACCTCTTGATCTTCCTTTGTGAACATTCTTTGTGGGTCCATTCTTCTGAGATGACCCATTTCAGCCTGGATTTGACACAGATCTCACTAAGGGGTTGTTTCACTCTGACAAGATGGTGTATCTCATCAGTTCTTATTTTGTCCCTCCTTGTTCAAAAATCATAGTTCTTAAGAGCTTCATTTCCACTGCTTATAGTTTCCTATATTTCTGTTGGTTTGGATGCAGGTTTCTAGACCGTGTATGGTAATTAGTACAAAGAAGGTTCTGTAGAGTATTCATTTTTATCTTAATGGAACTTGCTTATCCAAAGAAAACTATGCTCCATTCTGTACTCTTCTAGTGATTGCTGAAGATGATTGGCTATCTGTTGTTGCTACACAGTCAAGACAGCAGAACTCATGTACTTGTTCAAACTTTGATCCATTTAGAGTGCTGTTAGTACAGATGTTCTGTCGGCTAACAGGCAATGCTACCATTTTGGACTTGCTTATTTTGAGACCAAATTGCTTGAATATAGCATTGTAGTCATTCAGCTTCTGTTGTACTTCAGGCTCATTATCACCCCATATCATATCATCATCTGCAAAGGCAAGAGCTTTTAACTCATATTTGTTGTTGAGTCTTTTAACTCTTTTTTCATTATTTCATCAATTACAGTGATGAATAAAAGTGGCGATAGTGTGCTACCTTGCTGTACAATCTGCCTGGTCTCAAACCACTCTGAATATCCATCGCTTATTTGGGCACAACTCTGCCAATATTCTTACAGTATTTTGACTTTATAAAGCACATGGTATAGATCTATTCTCAAGGTATTCCTAGATATTTCTGGTCTCTGTACACTACCGTAAGCCTTCTTAATATCTAGAAAAATGAAGATGACATCTTTTCCTTTTCCCCAGTGCTTCTCCATGATCATCCTTATAGAAAATATTAGATCTGTTGTTGCCCTATTCCTTCTAAAACTATACTGCTCCTCTTCAAGCTGTGGTTCAGTGATGGTTCTTAATCTCTGTTCTAAGATTCGATCCATTATTTTGAGTTCATGAGATAGAAGAGTGATGCCCCTGTTGTTGTTGGGTTTCCGTCTGTTCCCTTTCTTAACGGTGACTCCTTTCAGTCCAGTTTTTGGTAGTTTTCTTCTTTCCGAATGGTGTTTAGGACTCTAAGCAACCATTGCAATCCTTGCAGTGAAGCATCCTTCATCATGTCAGAACTTACCACATCTATGGCTGTTGCCTTGGCTTTACTCATGTTCTTAAGGGCATTTTCCACTTCCATCTATTTTATAAGGGGCTACACATTTTGAATATTTTCTTTCCCAACGAATCTTAAAAATACTGATGGATAAGACAATTTGCCTGATATTACTTTCTGCTATAGTTGGGTGGTGATTAATTTTTTGAGGAAAATTTTGCACTGTGTAAATGGCTTCAAACAGGAGGTATGCTTTCTTGACCTCAGTTGTACATTAAATCATTAGCGTATCTTCTATTTCATCAAGAATTTTGATGAATTCTTTCATTTTCTAATGCCAATAGGCCTACTATTTTCCAATTTTATTAGAAAGTTTAGTATTTGACTAAATATTGCAGCAGCCTTTTGTTGGTTAAAACTATGTTACCAGTAAATGTTTTACTAGAAAATACCCAGATACATGAATACAATGCCAAAAAGGTTTAGGGGAAGATCTGGTAGTATGGGACGGCGTGCAGTATCGGACAGTGTCACTTTCTGGGAATTGCCGCAAGATTGCAGCACCCTTCAGTAAGTTCTTACAAGCTTGTTGTGATGAAAGTGTACGGTCGCCATTTTGAGGTGGTCACTTAAGATGTGTATTGGTGGTGTGAGATTTCGTGATTTTGTGCTCAGTGTCACTGTACGAAGATAACTTTCTTGGCTAATAACTCAGCATAGGTAAGTGCAATATCAATGAATGTATGGATCATCAATTACTATTGGTTAGTGCACAATTGAGTGGTATCATATCCCTGTGGCTTTAATACATTCAGCTTCCTGACGCATAAACTTTAAACGAATGGGTTGGGCAGTATCGGACAGACGATTGGCGGGCAGTATCGGACATGAAGCTTGTAAGTTTTCTCGCCGACTATAAGAATTTTCTATTTTGTTTCAGCTCAAAATGGAGAAGAAACGTGGAAAATGGACAGAGGAAAATATGAAAATGGTCATTAATGAAGTAGAAAGTGGAAACAGAAGTATCAGGGAAGCAAGTGAACTCTTTTCTGTTCCCTAAAGCAAATTAGGCGACAGGGTAAAATTAATTTCTTCCGGAAATGAGCTTACTTCTCGCTGAGAGACATTTCTGGGCTGGTAAATGCTGCATTTACCAAAGTGTGTCATATGGATCAGTCGGCATTCACTGGTACTGGTATCTATCCGTGGGGACCAAAGTGAAATTCTCACTTCAAGCCCTTACAAACTCCTCCTCGAAGAAAGGCAACAAATAAAAGGTGCCCATTCAGTGCAGACAACCATCAAGTCCAATATTACATCCAGGAGAGAATTAAAAGGAAATATTCAGCACAGTAAAACTGCAAGGAAAGCGCTGAAATTTCACACTGGAGACGGCGAAACTGATTGCATCATCTGCGGGGAAAATTTTGCTGAGGACTGGATCCAGTGCAGTTTATGCAAGGGTTGGGCTCATGAAAAGTGTACAAATCTTGAAGGGAAATGAACTTTATTATAAATGTGACATGTGCAGTGTGAAGTAGTGTAACAATATACACTTAAGAAAATGGAAATTGCAACACCATGAAGGCATTGGTCGTTTGTATTGATTTTCAAGATATGGAACGATGCCATGTAGGTATGTAAACGATCAAAGTTTCAGACCCATTGGATTGTTGCTACAGGTCTCCCCACATGATTGGTCGTGGAGGAATCAACTCCAGTATACGGACTCTGGTGTAGCGTAGTTGACTTGCAGTCTGTGCAGTGAAGTGTTCCCCATCAGACATGCCTCAATGACAGAGAAGAGCACACTATCAACAACTGTTGCCATTTGAGAGGGCTCGGATAATTGGGCTGTGTGAGGCTGGATTATCGCTAAGGACTGTCGCTGCACGTGTTGGCCGACAGGCATCTACAGTACAACGTGTATGGCAGCAGTGGTTAAATGATGGTACCCATACTCGTAGACCTGGCACAGGCCCAGCGCGACAGACAACTGTGAGAGAGGATCGCCGCATCATTCGGATGGCCTGGATGGAACCCCATGCAACAGCAGCGCAAATTCGAGCAGCTGTGGCACCCCACGTTACACAACAAACAGTTGGCAATCACCTGCGTGCAGCTGGCTTACAAGCCCGTGTCCCTGCAGAAGGTGTTCCACTGACCCCACAACAGCGACGTGTAAGGATGGCCTAGTGTCGAGAAAGATCAACGTGGGTCGACAAATGGCATAGGGTCGTCTTTAGTGATGAATCACACTTCTGTCTTGCCCACAGTGATCGCCGGAATCATGTGCGCTGATGTACCGGGGAGAGGGGCCTCCCAGATATTATTGTCGAGAGGCACACAGGGCCAACACCAAGCATTATGGTCTGGGGAGCTATTAGCTTTAATGTGAAATCACAATTAGTGCTTGTTGAGGGCACTATGACTGCTCGACAGTACGTTGATAGGGTACTCAATCCAGTGGTTGTCCCTATGATGGCGAACATTGCTAATGGGATGTTTCAGCAGGACAATGTCCCGGGTTCACACTGCACGCATCTCCAGAGAAGCTCTCCACGACATCACAACCTTAGAATGGCCCACCAGATCCCTGGACCTCAGTCCTATTGAGCATGTGTGGGACATGATGGGTCGACAACTGGCCAACCGTCCTCAGCCACCCACAACTCTGGAACAACTGACCCATGCAGTGCAGCAAGCATGGGCCACAATTCCTCAGGAAGTGATCCAGGGCCTTATTAACTCCATGCCTCGACGAATTCATCAATGTATTGCAGCTCGTGGTGGGCACATCCTGTATTGATTGTTGTCCAAACTTGCGGTCATA